>NC_046231.1:13489790-13803067 GCF_009819885.2 Catharus ustulatus | reverse complement strand
AGAAAAAAAAAAAAAACCATAAAGCTACATGTAGAGTTACCATTAAAAAAGTCTGGATTTTTTACAATTCAGATTTACCTCAGCTACAGAAAGTAAGAGTTAGGAAAAAAACCACAATCAGAAGTATGGGAACCATCAGGGATAGGGTAAAGTTCACCACCATTAATAGCAGAAGTTCTACTTTGAATCCAATAATTGCTGGTGTTAATTACAGGAGTAGCTCTCCACCAGGTGGTATTTGAGCGCTTTTAATAGGGATTACCAAAGACAAAGAAAGCTTTAGGTTGGGTTTATCTGGCCACAGTCCACCTCCCTCCCATTCCACCTCTTCTTTCAGGAGGAGCTCCCACTATGGTGTAATCAAAAGGTGTCACCAAGGCTCAGGGGCATTAGGGTAGAACAGAAAACACATCTCTTCCTAGGGGCTGGAGCACAGGTCAGGATGGGGAGCAGGGAACGTAACAGTTGGAGCTGAAGCAGAAATCAACATGCACCAAGCTAGCTGCTGGCAGCTGAAGGACAAAGGCGCAGGTCTTCTGCACTGCCCACATTTCTAGCTCTTTCTGAAGCCTAGAATCCATGCCAAGGAGAACTGCATGTACCCAGCTGCTCCTCAGTTTAACGAGAGAAAGATATGAAAGAAAATAGCTACAGTGATAAGTAAATTAAGACTCATCAGTTCCTCAGAGCACGAGAAGGAAAGAAACCAGAGCATTTATGGCAATCATGAGGTTGGAGGTGACAGCAGGGAACAGCACTGAATAATGACTAAAAAAGCCAGCCTGCACCTGCACTACTATACCCAAGGCTGTAATTTGCTGCAATCTGAGGTGATAAAGATGGCAGTAAATGGGTTACATGTAGAAACAGATAGCCCAAGAATAAGCCACCAACTGCTTTGTAGCAACCACCATCATCACTGCATACTCAGCAGCAGGAGTTGCAAAATGCTGCCCGCTTGGAAAGGATGCTGAACACTTGGGTGTGTGTGCCTTTGGATCCTGCTGAGGCAGGCAGTGCTTTAAGTCGGATCCTGAAATGTAAAATGCCTGTTTCACATCAGCATATGCAAAATTTCAGGGTTTTTGGTATAAACTGGCGTTAGTAGAGCAAAGGTAAAGGCTGTGAACAGAAGAGACTAAATGCCAAGAGATTAAGCTGCAATAAGCCAAGTACAAAATAGTTAAACCTGCTTAAGTCAGGTTCAAGCTGCTTCTCATATTACTTTAAAGTAAAATGCAAAAATTGCTTCCTCCCTGTAGAATGCTATGCTCCTTTATTATGAACAACTGCCTACAGATTAACTCCCCCGTGTGGCTCATACAGCACTGCCTGGATTTTCTCTTCAAAATAATCAACATTTACTATTTCCAGCATCTCCCACAGTATCAGGCACCTGCCACAAAGGCGCTAAAAATCCAAGGCCCTTTTGAATCAAGTGCCCCACAGCAGGAATATTTCTTTATAGCTTCCATCAATCAATAGCTGGCACCTGCCCTGGAGCACAGGCACATCAGAGGAGGAGGCTAGAAAGAAAGAGGAATTATTGCTTCTTGTAAACTTGCCAAGCTCTTGCTTCCCTAAACACCTTGAGCAATGCTGAGCTCTTCTTCCAGAAGGAAGGCATGTGATTTGCACTAATAACCTATACCTCTCCTTGTGTATCCTGTGTCTTCACCTTAGGCACTGCTGCCCCCTTTTGAGAGTCAGTTTAGCCTCTTCCAAAGGTTATCCACAAATCCATCAAACCTTCAAGGGTTGGACTAACCCCTACATCCCTTTTAAATACACGTTACAGAAATTCTAACTTTATCGCATCACTCCTTGGTCTTCCTTCCAGGACAGTGGTAAGGGAATTAATTAAACCATGGCATTTGTGCTCTGTAATTTACCACAAGCTGGAAAGTTCATTGCTTGATTTTCTTTCGTTCAGTCTGCTCCTGATTCAAGACAAACTTCATTTCTTGCCTCTGCTGCTCACATATCTTTGCCTCTGCTGCTCACAAAGCTCTTTGCAAAAAGCCTTGATGGAGTCAATTAAATTACTTCTGGATTCTTTCACCTATTATTTGCTAGTACAGTCTTAGAACTGTTGCAATTAGGAAAATTTGATCTTATTATACCAAGTTAAATTAGGTGTTAAAGGATTCTATTTTATTCCCTGCTGTCTTATGAAGAGATAGCATGAAGGACAGCAGCCGTGAAAAAACAGTTGTTCGTGCAGACATTAAGACAAAAAGACTTAGAGATCATCTTAAAATTCAAATGGAGTTTTCTGAGCTTTGTCTATGCTTGGAAGATGAGTGATGAAATAGTAATTGCCCACATGTACAGCACAGCTTGAGCAATCCTGATATCATCAAGATGTTAATGAATGATGTTGGAGCCTGAGAGACACGTGGACCTGACTATCAGAAAACCACTGTCAAAGCAGACTCGGTAGGGCAGGTGCCAGGAGGAGAGAGTACCTGCCTGGGTGGCTGAAGTGCAACCATTCTAAATGAATGCAGGGTGGTACAATTCCAAGGGCTGGGAAAAGATCTCAAGTTAAGAAAAAACTGTATTCTTTTATCTAGGAAGTAAGACTGTGTGATGGATTGCACTGAGAAGTGGCAGTTCATTTTAATGAGATGACAGATTGTTGTCAGAAACTCAACCAGTTTGCTTCTTCCATAGCACTTAAGTGATATTCCCTCCCTCTCCTGCAAGGCTTCGTCTCTTCAGAAATTAGGTGCTCTAATGTCAGTCTCATCAGTTGGTTGATGATGTATAATAATCACTCAGCTCTCACAGTGCACTCTGTATCTTAGAGGTTGATCTTCAAATTACCCCTTGCCATCCTTTCCTGACCACAAGGCCACGTGAAACAGGCATCCTGTAGGTCAGTAATTGCACCCTGCAAACTACTGTCTGCTCCTGCCCACTTACACGTGCATCTGCTCTAGGCCCTGCATGGAGTGTGAGTCCCCCAGCTCGGTGCAGGTTACTCAAAGGCAGGCAGGTGGCATTTTATTCTTGGGCCCTTGGGCAGAAGACAGGGTCATATCAAGGACAGTACTAGCACAGCACACAGTACCGGGAAGTCGTTAATTGCTTGTATGGACCAACGTCGCCGGGCAGAGCGAGGAGACATCTGTACACGAAAACATTATACCCAGGAAAAGGGAAGAAAGACACCAAGTAAATTAAAGACAAAGGTAAATAAACTGAAATGAAAAGTGCCCTGAACCAGCAGAGTAAAAGATACTGTTCCCAGTCGTTCTGGTACACAGCGAACAGTTGCAAACCACGATCCCCACTTTCATCCTCACACAATTGTACCACAGAGCATTACCTATGGCTCTGGCAGAGCAAGGGCTGCTGTGTCTGTGCCCAACACCAGCCTCTGTGGAAGACTTTGGCAAACACAAATCTGAATATAGTCTTCCACACGGAGTTGTATTACTACAAGAAGCACTGAACTGCTTTGTGTGACCTTGTTTGTACCATGAATTGAGCAGAGGACAACACCCAAGTGCCCCACATGCCTAAACTCCAGTTTTACTCCTCTTGCCTGAAGAGGAAGGCAGCTAAGTGTAAGCATCATTTTTAACACACCTGTCCAGTGCCATGGCACAGATATCTGCAGGAAGCTAAACAGACACTCCTGCTTACTCAGATTCCCTTTAACATCCAGCATCCTCCAGAACTTAATTCACTGGAATCTGCTGTAACCATTCACTTTCATTTAAAACAATAAAAACCATATGTCAGGATATTAGAAGGGTTATAGAGACACTGTTACTTGGCAGGGCCATGTGGGTATTGTCATAACAGGTTGAGAAACTCATTCAGATTGAGTGAGAAATCAAGTTCACTGACTGACTATGCCGAATAGCTCCAAAGCAGGCTTTCATTAGGAACTTGAAGATATTTCAGTAGGTACTCAACACAATATTAAAGCAACAACAAATGGAATCCTTCAAAGCACATTACTGTACACTCACTTGAAAAAAAAAAAGAAGTTTTGTGTACAGATCTGTAAGAGTCAACACCATAAAAAGGGATATTTGGGTCCGGTACAATGTATTTTGCATTTCTTTTCAGTTGATAATAGGCAGTCAGGGCCATGCCTTCAGCCTCTGCATCCCTTTGCATCTCACTGCTGGGAGAGTCTACAGCCAGAAAGCCAAGGCTGGCTGCAGGGCCCCATGGAAAGAGAGAGGAGAAGGCTGCAGCCATGTCCTACAGGTTCCTCCGGCAGGCGTCACAGAGAAGAAGAAAAGAGTTAGTTAAAGGAAATTCAGCATAGTGGAAAAGCAGCAAAACCAGGCTCAGTCCCCCCACCAGCTCCCTGATGGGAAGCATAAGGACACCACTGTCACCATCCCTGGGTACAGCAAGGCTGGGCTGTCCCCAGGTCTTCACTGCAGGGGGAAAAAAGAACTCCATGGCACCTTCTTTAAGACACACTCAGGTTCAAAACACTGACAGCATTGCCACGGTTACAGATAAAGCTCCTCCTTTCTGCTGACTACTGTTCTTCAGTGGGGCTTTTTTGAGAAGTGAAAAAGAGGGAGGAAGAAAGGAGGAGTGTGCATGTGTGAATAAAAAGTGAGAAAGAGATATATATATGTGTGTGTGTGTGTATATATATATATATACACGTATTTAAATGAGCACAGAAAGGCTCAGTGCCAGATTCAGTTTCATTTTGGCTTATTAAGGAGCCTCTCTGCTGGAATCAGCAGCTGCCCTGCTTTTATGGGAACATGACATCTTTCCTGTCTAACAATGGGCAAATTCCATTTGTTTGCTAATGGCAGTGGATGTCAGTTGTTGCTACACTGGATTTAAATACTTGATTATAGCTGATCAATTAATATTGAATTTGTTGGGGATGAAGTTATCTGATATCACAGTTTGATGCATAAAATTTCAACTTTCATAATGCCAACATAAATACCAAGCTTCAGAACAAGGAGTTAATTAAACTCAGAGTTTGGGCTTTTTAAAACTGTCACAATGAAATAACAAAAATATGTAGCATTGATCTAACAGAGGCCATGACATCAACTCCTGAAGAATCAGAAAACCTCTCCTGAAGGGAGATACAGGCTTTTTGGGGATTTTTTTTAATACTATTTCATCTGCTAGGGTTCTTACATTTATTCCAGCATATGAGGAGATAGCTCGGCAGGGGAAGGGAACACAGGAATTTCCCTCAGCTCTCAGCAGACACAGCTGCACACACGCTTTGTTCTCTTGAATCCTTTTACCCTGTGACAAAAATCTTGTTGCCATCAATACAAGGGCTGGGGAGACAGGTCACATGAAATTGCACCAAGCTGGTTCCACATGTTATTTTTAGCCTTGTCTGTCATCTTAGAGAGGCTGTGTGTCGGAGACAAGCCTGCTGCAGAGGACAGAGGTAGCTCTTTAAATAAACTCTCCTACAAAGATTAGGACAGGCTGTAGCTCTTGTACCAGGCAGCACCATTTTCTCTTTTCATAAAAAAAAATATTTTGTGTGGGAGAAAAAAAAACCCAGGATGTGGACTCAAGATTCTTCTGGGGTCTGTTTGGAAGCAGAACTTGCACTGGGGACAGGGGCTCTCCCCACAGCTGGGGAGTGCAATGGTATCATGTAAGCAGGACACTGTCCCAGAGACAGGGTTGGCTGTCACACCCAGCACCACCAGAAAAACAAGACTTCTCTCAGTGCCCAGGAAGAATGGGTGTTCAAGGCTTTGACTTCCCCTGCTCCTGGGACAAAAATTCCCAAACTCTTCTGCCAGCAGAGTGCAAACAGCTATTGGTTTTCCCTGGGTTACCTGGAAGCTCTTCACTGCTGCAACAGATTCATGTTCTCTGTATGGATAGCGAACAAACTACTCAAATGCCCCAAATTCTGAGGCTCTGAGTGGAAGCTTACTGCATTTTTGCAAGCCACTTCACCCTCTGCTGAAGCATAGTTTGTTTCTAACAATCTGCTCAGCCTATTGCTCCCACAGCATCTGCTCCAGGCACATCAGGCCCTTTACAACTACCCTGCGGCCACCCTAAAATTACAACAGGTTTTCCTCACCCATCATGTCCCAGAAGGAAACAATCCCACTCTTCTCCAAAGCCTTGCAAACAGTAACAACAGCAAAACATGCACCTAAACCAGAATTATGTGGATTGGAAGATCTTCAGAGAATCACGTAAAAATTATTTTTGTTTAAAAAAAGATAAGCTCCAAAGGGGCACATATCCCTGAAAGAGACACCTGAAATAGAAATAACTAACCACATCCAATAGTCCAGGAGAGGCTGGCACTAAGCTGCAGAGAGTCACAACCCTTTGCAGTTATACACATCAGGGAATATCCAGAACAGCAAGAGCTGCCTACATGTACTCATCTGAAGACTACAAGTATTAAAGGATGAGATTTTAACCCTACATAATGCAAAGGGAGAAATTGTAATGCACTGAAGGGAACTGTGATGGTCAGCATAGAGAAACATCAAAATAAGCAGGTCAAATGCTAGAGAGGATTGGTAAAGAAGTTACTGATAGGATATAAATCCATTTGACAGAACTGCCTACAAAACGCTGTCTTTTGGAGAGGAATATAAAGCTTCTGTTACTAGTAATGCTAAATGAAAGGGTAACAGATCATGAAAGCTGAAGTGTTAGGAGCAGTGTTTTGGTCTGGTATTTACCCTTTCTTTGTAGTAGAAGGAGCTAATGGAGACCTGCTCCTTCTCACTGCGTGTTGGGCTCCCACTGTACAGACGCAGGTTGCCTGGAGTCTCCGTGCGGATCTTCATTGGAGTAATGAGGCCACTGTGGTACGCTGATAAAGCTGACAGAGACCTGGAAAAAAGGGAATAATCTTACAGAGGCTTTTCCCAGGCCTGCAGGCTCACACTGACGTCTCCACTAACCCAAGCTGCCAGCAATGGTGCCACTGTCTCAAAAGAAGTCTCTGCTGAGGCCCTGTTGTGTAAGGGCCAGGCTCTATGTGCTGAGGGCACAGCTAACACTAGAGGGGAGTAGCTCCAATGCAGGACCTGGTATTTTCCTGTTTTCCTGTCCATGACATCAGCACACCTCAAACACCACACAGGGCACTCACCTGGGTGTGGGCTCCATTGGGGACACGGCGCGGTGCATGGTCATGGGTCTTGTGAAATACACCAGGTACCCTGAACAGACAGCACATGGCATAAAGATCATGAAACAAGGAGTAGAGTACTCAGGGGTGGTTCAACTTAAATGACCAGGTTTCCCTGTGTATCAGAGGCAAGGGGCTGGGTTCTCATCCACTACCCTAAGCGATTATAAACTAAAAGTAGACAACCACATTCTCTCAACCCGACTCTCTGCAAACTCACTACAAAGCACGGGGTTTTTGAGATGTTTCTCTCAAAAGCACAATTTCAAGTGGCTTATAGCTGTTAGAGAAAAGACAGGAAAAGAAAATGAGCAAATGCATGCTCATGTTTTTACTCTCCACCAAAAGTGGCAAAGCACTGTTACTCCAGAGGTAAGTGAGGTGATGTTTGGTGATGAAGAGAAACCACTGCAGCTTGTACAACTCTCTTCTTCAACAGGAGAGCCCCAGACATCTGAAGCCAACTCCAAAGCATTCTCTCACAACCTTTACCCATTTGTTTTTTGCTTAGGAATTCGTGAGGCCTGTATGGAAAGCAGCTTTCAAAACGTGCTCACACTGGGATGCAGTCAGGTCCAGAAAAGGCAAGTGTGCATCTGAAACAGCTTTTACTCAGATCTTAATCTGGTTGTTAATGATCTTTACCCTCTATGTGCTCTCTTGGAAACCGGATGTGATTGCACCCCATCTCTCATTTAGGAGACATTTCTTAATGACCTTGGGAAAGCTATTTTGGACAACTGAGAGAGTGCAGAATAAGAAAAGAGTTGTTAGTAATACGAATATGATTTCAGCAAGGGATAAGTTCAACCCCAAATCACAGGAATTTTGTGAAGACTGAGTGCCAGAATACACTCAGTAATGTCATGCTGGTAGGAGAGAACTAGGCAAGGAAAACAGCTATTCCCAGTGTTCTATAAAAATAGACCTGTCAATGTCTCTGGCATGCCACAAGCCAAAGGTTATCTCTTCAGCTAGCCTTGCATTTCCAAATCCTAAAGCCCCACATGCAACCCCAACAGCAAGCAGTTGCTAACTAGTCTCATCCCTAAATTTACCATGATATCGCTACTTTAACAGCATTCCTTACTCCTTGTACGGCAGTAACCAAAGCCTCATCTTGTTCACAGGCAAGTGTTTCCCAAGACATCTAAAAGGACCATTCCCCAGATACCTGTTTTAATGTATCACTGACAGGGCTGACCTGCACCACAGAACCTGGCTCCAGAGGTCCGTGGAAATGGGATGTTGGAGTCCTGGTAGGAGCCATAGGCATTGGAGACCCGGGCAAACGTGGGCAGGGGAGGTGTTACAGAGTTGGACAAAGCATAGGGATTGCTGGATGTGCTGTCCTCTTGGTTCTGAAACAAAAGTTACCCAAAGTCACACTCCTGCTGCCACAAGAGAGAAATCAAGAGAGCATCAGACATGGCAGTGCCAAGCAGCCTCACAGGAGGTGCTCATCCTTTGAGCCAGAACAGACCAAGCTCAGAGCACAGCTACTGCTTCAACTGCAAAGGCACTTGCAGGAACATTTGCCTTTGAGGAAAAAGCTTCTTTGACTGCTTGTCTCCCACCATAACCATGCAGAGCTTAACTTGGTGAGGAACAGGAGGAAACTATACAGAAAATCTGACCTTCAGACTCGGGATATGACTCTCAATACAGCAAATTGAGCTGAACATGATACCTCAATCATGCACAAAATCTCCTTCAGTAGGAATACCACACAACTGGGATGTCAAACGCAGGTTGGGAGTCTTCAAGTGAGAAAGGCAGGTGGTGTGAATTACTGGGGGACCTCAGGACTATTCACAGGAATTCTGGCAGAAATCTGCATTTATTTGGATAAAAATACTGCAAGTTCAGTCTAAAGCAATTTTTTGAAAGCAGTGGTGCCTCCAGTCATCAGATTTCCATACAGTAGAGAAAGTTCCCACTCTTACAATATTACTGCTGAAACCAAGCAGAATTAAACTTTCACATGCAAAAAAACCCCCAGCCCTTTATTTGTGATGAATAAACAAAACCTCTCAGAAAAGAAACCTGAGGAGACTCTCCAATCTTCTCCTGAATGCTAAAAACACCCACTCCAGTACACTTCACCCACACAAAGACCTAATACATGACACTGGGATGCTGAGTAGGTATCACAGATCTCTCAGCTAAGAGCAGAGTGTGACTTGGATTTATCTGCAGTATCATCCCTACAAAACCTCAGCACAAGGCTGCAGAAAAAAACCCCCAAATTTTCACAGTTTGGGTTTTTTCAGGGAAGAAAACAAAAACCCTAGAATAGGACTAGCAGGATATTTGACTAAAACTGAGGAGGTAAAGACATCTGCTACTGCCTTTCAGACAAGAATGAATCCATCAACAACCTGAGGCCTCTTACTTTCTCTCACAGATGATAACCACAGCCTGGCAGTGTGGTTATAAATATTCTGAGCTGGGAAGCTACCATGCACCACTAAGATCCTCCAATCTCCACTCACTCCTGGTAACCTGGATATCAGAGTTCCTCAAAGTAGCAAACCTTCAGGGCCTCATTTGTAGAAAACAAAATACATCTAATCATCCACCCGGCTCTCTTCAACATTAACCAGAAGTGCTCACACAAACGTAATGGCCAGTCACAGTGGTCTCTCTACACATCTAACAAGGCCAGGCTCTCACTGCAGAGTCAGAAGTGTGGGACATGGGAAAAGACAACAAAGTAGGGCAGAGAGCCCACACAATTCTCCATACCACAACAGACTCCAGCCAGGAGACCAGCTGACGCAGGCAAGGCTCCAGGCAGCTCTGGTTCCTCTTCACTTTCTGCAGGGAAGTGTCTTTCAGTATCTGAAATACACACAAGATGCAACTTGATTCATGGTTACCTACACACTTTGTCCACATCCTTTTTGTCTGCAGAGCAACTTAGATGCCAGGACCTGAACAGGTCACAGACATCCCCTGCCCTGAGGAATGGCTGTGTGCTTTGATCAGAGCACTGTTGTTCACCTAGCAGCACACTGAGCCAGGATTTAGGCTTCAATATTACTGCAGCCCATATGTTTCATACCAGTTTGTGGCAAACTGGATCAGGTTTTTTCAGGAAGAAACCCAAACTGATCCATCAATGTCTTGCTGGGGAAAGGATTTCATTAGCAATAGGATTTGTTACAGCATATGATCAAACACCTGGTCTGAATTAGCAGGGTCTGTGTAAAAAAAATCCCCTCATCCCCTCATTTTTAAAGCAGCTTGTGTAGTAGAGCAGGAAACATCCCAGCTCCAAAATAGTATCACTCTGCAGCTGGATGCTTAGCTGGTCATTTTGTCTATTATTAGGTTGAGGGCAACTGCATGAGGAGAAGGATGTTAGGGATCCTCAGGCAATACACACCACACTGGAACACAGCAGCAATGAAGAAGCAGTGGGAAAATGCAAATACTGGGCTGCAGCATCAACAAAAACCTCATCCTATGGGCTTTACAATTTATCAGTTCAACATGACCTGTGGTATGTCTTCAGCAAGGTCTGATGTTTGGTTATGTCTCGAAAATCCAGACGTTAAGCATCCATCATTTGTACATTTATAAAGACACTCTATAGTCCTCACATACCTTCAGCAGCTTTGCCTTCATGGAAGCTGTGATGGAGGTTGGGTTGATGAACTGGAAGGATGGTGCAGCATTATTGGGATACTGAACAGGGAACATCACCAGCATCCTGACTCTGTGGTTGCCGCAGTGCACCGACACCGTACAGCTGCGACTCACCGCATCCATCTGTGAGGAAAAGCAATTGCTCTCTCGTTAGATCCCCCAGGACTTTTACACTTACAGTGGCTTAAATTCATGCTGAGGGAATGGTTCTTTTGCACATAAGACGAAGTCATGCTGTTCTCAAGGGCAGGGAACACAGTGACAGCAAAAAGCCCCAGGCAGATGGGGATAGGTTGAGCTTGCACCAACAGACTGACCCTGCTCCCGACACCCACTGCACCTCAACCCACTTCACCTGGCCATAGAGAGCTCCAGGCCCAGTGCAGCAGTAACAGGCACCTTCTAAGATCCTGCACCACTGTGTTAGAAAACTACATCAGGATCATGCCATGAGCTGTGAAACCACAGGGGTGAGGAAAGAAGACAGACAGCTGCCTGGAGCTTCCCAGTCCAGTTCAGCGCTGAGCATCCAGCCAGCTTCCACACACAGAGGAAAGTTTGGAGTGCAAGGGAGAGGGCAAAACTGAGGTACAGAGTTCAGGAGAGGGAGGGCTCAGAGATGGGATTCAGAGCCAGCTGAAATGAGATCAACTGCATGGAACAAGTCACTTTCCACTCTGCAGTCTAGACAGAGAAGAAAACACCATCCAGCCTTCTCAAGATCAGCCAGGGTACTCACTGTACTGAAACATTTCTCCCACAACAGTGTCTGGGATTATCCTCTTTCTTACTACCCCTGGTCAAGAGGATCTTGACAGCTCAATATAAAACTTGTTTACAGGCAGCAGTCACTGCAGCAAAGAAGGTTCCCCTCTAAAGGCTCCAATAAGCCAGCCTGCCCACATCCCCTCCTAACAAGCCAGCAAAAGGAAACTCTGTACCTCCACATTAACGTTTCGGATCTGCACATTGATCAGTGAAAACTCCTGCTGCAGTGTTTGAGGCAGCCCCAGTTGGTCCGTTTTCTTTCCCACCAGGGGGTCGTTCAGGAAATCTTCTTTTAAGGCTGACAGGAAAAATGGAAAACAAGTTGAGACAAGTTATAATAGGCAGAGTTTTTCACATGATGTCAGGAGGCAGCCAAGACAGCAGGTTTTCCTCTGCTCTTCTGACACATGGAGGTATGAGTTTTACCTGGTAAAGACCTGTGAGCTGGAGGGTCTCAGCTGTTGTTTGGAAACAAGTTTCTGACCCTTCTCTTCAAAAAAACCAAAGCTGTCTGCACACAGGGTTCCCAGGAAGGTTACAGAATCTGCCTGTGCTCTGTACAGTCCTAAATAGTCCTTCTCACATGAGACCCTTCTTCCTCCCTCCACAGTGCTGCCAGAGTCATGATCGGCTGAACTGGAGTGTCTCAGTTCAGCAGGAAAGAACTGCAGTCCTTGCAGTCTCCAGGAGGAGCTCTGGGCTTTGGGACTAACACCCCACCACTCCTGACTTTCAGGGAAAGCTTCCAAAGCATAACAATGCTTTGGGAGAGAGCAGGGAGTATTTCTGGTCTTAATAGAAGCTTAATTCATTTGCAGCAGCCATTTGCATTTAATGTTGCAAAGCACTCTACTGCTTTAACAGCCTTTTAAGACTGATCAAAATACTGGGTCTAACTCTCCAGTTCCAGCAGTTTTTAGGAGGACAATAACCCCCAAAGGCCAGAACACATTTAAACAGACAGGCAAGCGCTGCAGGACACAAAGAATTACAGTTAAGATAACAAACTTCACAAGTTTTGGAAGAATTGGTCTCTGCCTGTGGTTCTGCCTGGCTTTTGCCTCATTTCTTGCATACCTTCATAAGGACATTTTGCTGTTGCACCACTTCTTAAGAAGGCCAATTGTATTTTTTTATGATGGTTCCAAGGACAGAAGGGAAGTCCTGATTTTTCGGCTGTCATTCTCACATTTGCAATATCACATTGCACAGACTATCCCCAGCAAAAACAAACAAATAAAAAAAAAAATGCAAGAAGTTGGCTTTTTACAGGCATTCACCTAGTAGTTACTGACTTTGCTGCAGAGACAAATATCTGGTATTACCACTACCCAATGGGTTGCTGGATTTGGGCAGGGAGGATGCTTAGCCAATCATTCTTGTTTGCAATTCAATTACAGCGCTTAGATACATTCCAGAAAAGGGAGCTGAAAAGGAGATTAAAGCAAGATCAGTGGCTCTCAGGAAAGATAATTATTTCTAGCTCAAGACACCACATAGCTTACTGAAAAGCCATCTCTGAGGTTCCCAGTATGGGCAGCACCCTCCCTTTGTCTTCTCCTCCCATTCCCTTCCAATTAGTTTTTAATCCTCCAAAGCCATGCACTGGTACAGATTCCTAAATCTCCTTTATGAGCAGCAGTGAGAGCTGCACAGCCAAGGCACAGCCAGGGCTCTCTCATTCACCTGCAGCACGCTGATCTCTTCAAAAGATCCCCCAAAGCGCTTTACTAACAGAACGTGGAGGCTTTGTCTGCAGCTGAAATGCAGCCACCCCTAGGGTGAAACATCAACAGTCCACAATAGCTTTTTGGCTGGAAAGAACTGAAATTCCTACCTAGGGATTTGCTTGTGCATTAATCCTGCAGTCATGTTATTTGCAGCAAAATCTACCCTGCTACAGAAAAGCCACATTCATTCCCTTTGGCCACGAAGAAAACCATAACAGTCTGAACCAAAGAACAAACCACATGGAAACCAGAGCCACACAGAAACCACGTGGGATGTCTGGATGTACCTCATCAGGGACAGTGGAAGAGTTAACTCTCTCCTATGGAAAAAAGAGAGGTCAGGCAGCCAGAATGAGAATGCTCCCAGTTGGAGCAAGAGAGGTTGTGCTGCCCCAGAAGTACTGCTCATGGGGAGCACACATACGTGGGGCTTTTTCTACCATCTTATAAAACCCTGACATAGACAGAAGTTCTGATGGCTTTCAGAAACTTGCTCTGTAGCCACACAGGACAGGAGGCAGAGAGGAACTTCACTGGCAATTGCTGAGCAAGAAACTTTCAGTTAGGAAGAGATGCTTTCACTAAGGGACCTCACAACTGCTCCTTTATTCAAAGGGCAGACAATAGACCACTTTCTCCCCCTCTCTGGAGTCTACTGGTAAGCCAAAAGGAGAATCAAATTGCTTCTCCATAAACCCATCACATGGGGATCCATTGTGGCACAGCTACAACACTGAAAGGAGCTGTGAATTTAAATCCAAACTGACATAAAGGCATTGGTGCACCCAATTCTTCTTCCTCAGTGTAGCTGTAGAAATCCTTTTAGATACCTTTTTTTCCATGCACATCACCATATGATGCTATAATCTCTTCTCCTTGTACTTACCCTGTTCAAACACTAACCCTGAATGTTTAACCTGGTCAGACCCTTAACCACACAAACCCTCCTTTTCTGTAGGGACAAACAAATACTTTATGTCAAAGTGTCTCCCATCCACCCCTCAGTATCTCAGAAGCCAGAGATACCATCCCTCCCTCTCTGCTCTGCCAGCCTTCAGCCACCTCTCATCAATATATTACCAAAAACTCATGATCTGCCTCCGTATCTGCTTCTGGTGAAGACACCAGCAAACACCTCCTTGTTAGATCAGTTCACACAGTGACCCCAGCAGAAATGTTTAGGTGGCAGGTGTGATATAAGCAGCTTGTGTCAGAGTGCCTTACTCACACACTCCCTCTTCAGTGGGCTCATTTCTCAGCTAAAACTAATCTATCTTCTTAAAAGGCAGAACTTATTTTCTCATTGCCTTACTTTTGGCAACAAGCCACAACTACAACCTAAAGAGCATGCAATTAAATGAAAACCCTGACAAAGAAGAGCTTCATTTTACAGCTAGAAGCATTGGGTTTGAAGAGAACAAACTTAGGAGGACCATCCTGAGGAACCTCTAGGTTTTTTTTCTCCTCCCTGATGAGGAATCCATTAACCTTTGAAACAGAGCCAGGTTGTGCTTTGCCAATGTTTTCTTACGTCAAAATGTATCTTCTTTCCAATACAAAGATGCTGGTGTTTGAGGTTCCACAAGCCATCACTTCTCTCACCTTCCTCATCCCCATGTCCAGAGTTGTGCTGGGGCTCCGCGTCCTGGGGGTGAAGGGTCTTGTCTGGCTCTGGCAGATGAGAAATCCCATCAATGAGGTCCTCAACTCCATCCAGGATATCATTAGCACAGAGCTGAAAAGAACAAATACACCCACATGCTGCACAACAGAATCCAAGTTGTGGGAAGAGCCACCACTAAACAACTCACTTCTCCAGACAGATGGATTTGCAAGGTAGGTCCATCCACGCAACAGTCATGACTAAGACTGCATTGTTCCTGTGACAAAGACAGGTGATCTTTCACTTTCCAGCACCCTCAACTCTGTCACCTCAGAGAGCCTGGCCAAATCTCCTGCTCACTTAAAAAGCTACTTAATTGACAGGGCCAGACTAAGAAATAGAGGTTTACCTTTAGTCAAAACTAAAACTGCTATTACTTTAATTCCTTGAATTAATTTGTTAAAACTCGTTTAATCTTTTAGATCAAATTTAACAGTAGCACACTTTCTGCATTTGATATTTACACTCCAGTAGGATCTAAAGACCCAGGTACATACGTGGGGCCCTATTGTTCTAGGTCCTGTATCAAAAAGAGACTATAAAACCCTGGATTTTAAGTTCAGCACAAGAAAACTGAGAAGATGAAGGGAAGAGAAAGGATAACAGTGTGATGTTGCAAATTACAGCATTGGTCACCAGCAACATGCCATCATGTGTGTAGTTTGATTCAGACAAAGACATGAACAAAAGAGTGGGAGCTAGCAGAGGAAAAATAAAGGCTCTGACATGAATGAACAATTGATTTAAACACAGAAAGAAATCAAATGTTCACAAATATATCAGATAGGAGTAAAGGGTCATTTTTCACAGAGAAAGTTTTTTACAGACCTGCAGGACTCCTGCAGGATCTGTGCTGGGACACATGCTTCTCAACATATTCATTAAAAACCTGGAATAGGAGGTGAATAGTGATATGACAAGGTTTGCTGATGCCACCAAGTTTTTCAGGGCAGTAACAAGTGTGACTGACAGCAAACAATCACAGAAGGACTTTACAAGAGTAACTGTATTAAAATGAAAGATGAACTTTGGCTCAGATAAATATAAAGCAACATACATCAGGAAAAATGGCAAGTTCAAGCTGAGGCAACAAGATGTAGAAGCCAGACTAAGCCAATGATTTCATGGAATTATGCCAAACAATTTACAAACTAAACTGAGTAGTGAGAATTCCTTGGAAAGAACAAAGCTTACATCCCCATCCCCAAAGGTATATTAGAAATGAAAAAGGGTTGTGAAAGGCAAAAGGACAATCAAAGTTCTAGTACAAACGATGAACTAAACCAAGACCTTTTGACTTGAAAAAGGAGGCAGTTGAGAAGGATATGATGAATGCCTACAGAATTTTTTTCTGTGAAAAAATCACCAGTAGCACAGAGAATATGCCTTATTTCATCTTCAATTGAATGAAATTAGGTGGCAAAATAAACAAACGAACTGGTTTTCTAACAACATGCAGAAAAGCCATGAAACTCCTTGTTGTTATGATGTTTAAGGTGACAAAAATTTACAGAGGTCCAAGAAAAAACAGAACAAGTCTATGGAAGTGACACTCATCAAGCTCTATTAAATACAAAGATGTCAGACTTAATAAGCCTCTAAGTTGCAAATGGCAGGAGGCTGACAGAGCATTTGAGAGAAACATCACTCCATGTCTGCCTCCTTCTTATCCCCTCCCAAGACAACAGCTGAAGATGTGACAGGGCCATGTGGCACACTGTGGCCACATGAACCTCTGGTATGAGACAGTACAGCTGTTCTAGTAATTGCATGAGAATCTGTAACTGCTGTAGATCCACACACTCACACCACTCCAGGCTTAGAGGCAATAGACACAAGGGGAGGTAGAAGAGGGCACAATCCCTACATTTACCTGGCACCTAAACCACCAAGAAATACAGTCTTGCAGCCATGGATGTGGCATTTTAGAGGCAATGCAGGCAGTAACTGCCCTTCACCTTCTCCAAAAAAACTTCGGCACTTAATGTTAGATATCAAAGCAGCCTTGCACAGCCACAGAAGCTTTTGAGACAGGCTCAAAAGGGAGGACCCATTACAGGTCTCCTTGGGGATGTTTTTGGGCCAGAGTCGAAGAGGAAAGTGAAGCAGCAGCTGGCTTCTGTGTCTGCAGCTCTGTGATATCAGAGGAGTGACTGGGAGTGTAAGGAAGGAGAGGTGAATCCAGCCTGTAAGAAAACTGTCTGTGTTTCAAGAGCCAGAGCTCCACATACCCTCTGCAGCTGAGAGTCAATCCGCCACATGCGCAGGGTCTGATCCCGGGACCACGTAACCAGCTGGTAATCTTTAGAGCCTGAAGAGGACAGAAACCATCAGACACCCCACTGGGAAACAGACCATTTCAGCCCTGTGCTCAGTGTAAACAGATTCAAACAAGCCAGCAGGCACATCCAATGGATAAGGCACTAAACTCAGGGCAAGTCCTTTTCTGTTTCGAATTGACCCAGGTACATCTGCCTTTGTGCATCCCCACACCGTGGTTGCCACACCTCTAAACAGGCTGTGATTTACAAGCCAAAATGACAAAATATAATGAATGTGACACAACCAGGAATAAACAAGACCCACAACAATATTTACTTAAATGGAAGAAATAGTATAGTAAAAATAAAGGTTTCTCAACTGTAACTGTAAAGTGAAAATATCTTTTAGTTCATCAAATCTGTTTCAAGAGGTAGATGTTTTAAAACATTTCTAAGCAATGAGAAGGTGGTTCTGTCCTTCCTGTTCTTGCTTCTGAATGATGCCAAGTTCGGGTTGTAAGGAAATAGATCAAACCACATACTATCTATCAACAGGCAGAGGTACACAGACCTATTTATGTCCATGTTTAGGTCTTGTGATACAGTTTTAAGTTTCCCTTGTCAAACAGCTGCTATGCTTAAGAAATTGCTACTGCACAGCTGCTTCCTACACCCCTCTGCTGAGGCATAGGGGCTGTCTAAATACAGCACAAGAGACTCTGTGGAAGGAAATTTGTTCTATCTTGGTTGTCTCCACACTGAAGCAGACTTGGAATGTTTGTGTGATTGATTTATGTTGCTCGAGACAAGCAAGACGTCTAACCCGGGGTATGTATCTATTAACACAGCTAAGGCAACCAACTGTAGCTCAAGCCTCCTTCAATGTTCATTCACAAACTCTTAGACTGTGCCTCCAGATCCTAACACAGTTCTCTATTGCTCTCCTCTTTTTGAGAGAGGAAAATCAAGGTATGGAGAAGGAGGTGACTTAACTGAATGGCCTCAGCAGCTGGTGGGACAGGGCACTGCAAAGCTGTAGCACAAGTGACACCAAAGCCACACATGCTCATTCTGTCAGTAGCAGCTGAGGTGCTGGAAACAAAGCTGTGCTCTGTGTGGTTATGCAACCTCTGGTAAAGAATCTCCTATTCTTAGCTGCTTACACTAGAAAATTTAGTCAGGACTGAACTCTTAACAGCAGAGTCTCTATCCCATGTTATTCCTCCCTTGCCTTAGCCAGCACACAAATAAGGTGGGCTTGCTGGGTCTGTGGTCTGGGATATGCTGGAGGCTGCTGATCCAGGCCATAATATGAGGGGTTAACTGGTTAGCCTGCATCTCTGAGCAGGGAAATGGTACCTGCACTCATGTATCTATCTAAAAATTTGCACAATCTATTCTGAAAGATTCGTATAAAAAGAGACTCCCAGGAGAGTGGAAGCAATGAGAGTCACCACTGACCCACTCAGCATTTGGTAGATTTGCTTTGTTAGCATAGAAACATGGCAGTGCTTCTGTAAGCACTGCCATAAAACCAGTACAGAACAGCTGTAGTTTGAGGGGGGCCGTGGGGGGCAGGAAGGTGGACAGGAGTTACTTCAAGGAAAGGCAAGAGTCAAAAAGCAACAGCACTGCAATCAGGAGCCAGGTCTCCACACCCCTGGTTAGCTGTCAGCCACAGTGCAGGGAAGAGAGAACATTCAACCCTGAACTCACCTTCTTTCTGCTTCCTCCACTGAAACTCCAGCACCACATCGTCATGTCCCACGAAAGTGTGCACAGGTGTGTTCAGGTCAAAGACATTCCAGAGGAGCAGACTGTTTTCCCGACGGAGTTGGGGGACCATCACTGTCACCAGTCCATTATTGAAAGGCTTTGAGAGAAACACCCTTCCAGTTAGCCATGGAGAGTTCTGTTCCCATGCTGCTACTATCATACTCTCATTTTTCCCTTTTCCCACCAACACAAATGCAAAGGTTTTAAATGAGCTCAGCACAAAACAGAACCAGGCCAAAATCTGGGAAGGTCCAAGGTAATTCTGTGCAAAACCACTGTGTCTCAAGGGGTAATGTAGTAGACTGAGATACTCAATGCAGCTCACTTAAGATGAGTACAGTAATTTCACGAATACAAGCCGCACCAATTTGACCAAAATTTTGGTGGAAACCCGGAAGTGCGGCTAATATTCCGGGGCGGCTAATCTATTAACAAAATTCTAAAAGCTGCCAACACGGAAGTGAGAGCCCGCGGCAGCCCCAAGCCAAGCTGGAGCCCGGCCGGCCCCGGCAGAGGTGGGAAAGCCTGGCAGAGGCGGGGCCAGCAGTGTGGGGGCGGGCGGCAGAGCCTGAGCCAGCAGGGCGGGGGAGCCCGGGAGAACCGGGGCTAGCAGTGCAGGGGAGCATGGCAGAAGCAGGAAGGCCGGCGGGTGGGGCTGCCTGGCAGCGGGGGAAGCCCAGCATAATCGGGGCCAGCAGCGTGGGGGAGCCCGGCGGTGCGGGGGCCTGCAGTGCCGGCCAGGGCGAGGAAACGCGGCGGCGGTGCAGACGGGAGGGGGCGGCCGGCGAGCGTGGTGGCGGCGGCGGCAGCCCTGCCGGCGGGGCGAGCAAAAGCGGCGCTCGCGAACCGCGAACCGCGAGCCGCGAGCCGCGAACCGCGAGCCGCGAACCGCGAGCCGTGAACCGCGAGCCGCGAGCCGCGAGCCGCTCGCCGCGAACCGCGAGCCGCGAAAGCGCCGCCGCTCGCCGCGAAAGCGCCGCCGCTCGCCGCGAACCGCGAGCCGCGAAAGCGCCGCCGCTCGCCGCGAAAGCGCCGCCGCGAGCCGCGAACCGCGAGCCGCGAAAGCGCCGCCGCGAGCCGCGAGCCGCGAGCCGCGAGCCGCGAGCCGCGAGCCGCGAGCCGCGAAAGCGCCGCCGCGAGCCGCGAGCCGCGAGCGCGCCGCCGCGAGCCGCGAACCGCGAGCCGCGAAAGCGCCGCCGCTCGCCGCGAACCGCGAGCGCGCCGCCGCGAGCCGCGAGCCGCGAGCCGCGAACCGCGAGCCGCGAAAGCGCCGCCGCGAGCCGCGAGCCGCGAGCGCGCCGCCGCGAGCCGCGAACCGCGAGCCGCGAACCGCGAGCCGCGAGCCGCGAGCCGCGAAAGCGCCGCCGCGAGCCGCGAAAGCGCCGCGGGGCGGGCGCGGCGCTCGCGAGGCGCGGCGCGGGGCGAGCGAAAGCGGCAGCGGGGCGGACGGCGAGCCCGGCGGCGGCAGCCCTGCCAGCCGGGCGAGCGAACGCGGCAGCGGGGCGGTGCTGACGGGAGAGGGGGGCCAGCGAGCCCGGCGGCGGCGGCAGCACCACCCGGCCAGCCCCGCCGAGCCGTGGCGCTGAGCTGGGCCACCCGGCCCCGTCGGCAACCATGAGCGGGCCGAGCCTTCCTGGCCCCGCCCCGAGCCAGTAAAGCCCGCTATGCCGCGATCCTCTTACTAATTGGCCAATTTGTGAAAGCTGCGCACGGATTCTCGCGACGAACGAAAGTGCGGCTAATATTCGGGGTGCGGCTTATCTATTGACAAAGACAGCAACATTGTCGAGGCACCGGGGGTGCGGCTTATAATCCGTGCGGCTTGTATTCGTGAAACTACTGTAACTTCTTTCTGCTGCTTCCTCACTTTCCATCTGTGAGGCTGCAGGGATTTCACTTTCCACTGGGGATCCTTACTGTAGTCTGCCTGGAGCTGGACGACCTGTACCTGGGGACTGAGCCCCAGAAGTTCCTCAGGGTCATGATGCTCAGAGGAACATGGAAATCAGTCCTACACCCCTCGCTGTTTGGACAGGGAAAGGGGATCAAGATTCAAGGCACAGCACTGGCTTTAGGCCACATTCAGACCTCTGGGGATTATGACAGATGTTAAAGAGTCTTAGCTTCACTTGGGTGGGTGCTCACTCGCTCCTTCTCCTGAATGCCTCCACTGTAGATGCTGCTTTTCTATGCCTTTTAGGCACCAAGAAGGATTTTTAAAATCAACTTGGCAATGTCCACAAGTAGGACTGGTGAGAAACCCTATGGCAGTTCTTTAATTAATGTCTCTTTGTGCATTCTCAAAGCACAAGTGGAAGTGGTAGGAGTTTCTCACTCACCGTGTATCTTGCCTTCCAGACAGGAACCTGGCAGGGAAGAATATTGAGGTACTTCCGAGGCTGACGGTAATCCCAGAACTTGGAAAAAAAAAACAAACCAAGACAAAGGCAAGCAAAGGCAGGAGTCAGCTGGCTATAGTTTCAGGCTGTAGTTTTCCATGTGGCTTGCAAATAGAGCAGACCAAAAAGCATGCCAGGGTGCCCACAGCATCATTAGTAATCCCATTCATTAACAGCAGAGACGGCCCCAAAGGACAAATACCAAGCTATCAGCATCTGGCAGCATCCCTTAGAAAATGAGTGACTTGAGGTCATATTCACAGTGATCATAGCTTGAGTAATTAGAGCAGGGAGACAGGCAGCCTGCTTGGGCTTTCAGAGCTACAAGGTACCCTGCAGGCTGCCAGCCAATGTGCCAGTCCAGGCTGGAGGCAAGCCCACTCTGCTGTTACTGCTAATTTTCTAATGAAGAATCTAACCTTTTGCTTTGCTAGAATACACATCAATTGCATTTGCCTCAGAGCTTAGCTCAATGTGAATGAACTCCATTTGGCTGACAAACAAAGCACACTGTTTCCCCCCCAAGTAAGAGGCCCTGCACAGCAGTGCTTGCAGGCAGTCTCTTATTGATAATCCTGTTCAACATGAGTTTGGAAACTCCAGGGGTTGAAGTATGTCTCCCCTCAAGTTGCTATAATCAGCTTGGCACGCATTTTGGGACAAAGGCTCTTCTGGCATGTGTGGTCTGTTCCTTTCTGGCAAGCAACAGGCAGAGGCAGTTGTTTTCAGCTTCAATACTGCCCTAATCACCACAGACATGCTGCAAACATATGTGCACCCATTCTTCGATGATCTCTCTGCCTGTTCCGAAAGTGCAGTCCTGGCTCAACACACCAGGTGGCCAGAAACCAAACAATAAAGATCCAGATCATGCCAATGGCAAAGCACTCCCCAAAACTTCAGCAGCAGCAGGGGATCTGCTTCACCTACTCCCTAGCAGGAATTGCAGAAAAAACACTTACCCTAACAGAGTTGTCCTGGCTGGAAGTGGCCAGCGTATACTCATTGTCAGGATGCCAGTCCAGACCGTGGATTTTGGAGAGATGAGCTGCCAAATACTCCACTGCAGTGCTGGGTTTCTGCAAGGAGAAAAATTGTCCTTCTCAGCACGGGATACCTGAAATTTGGTCTAGTTCTTTGGCATAAAAAAGAGGCACTTTAACCAGGACAAGACATTTAGAACAACCGCCCCTGCTGGGGAACAGCAAATAGCTCAGCAGAAGTAGTTGAAGAAAAAAAATCCTGTGAAGGTATGGCAAATTCCAGCCACCAAGTACAGCCCTAACCATACTTTATACTCAGTTAAACAGTTAACTACTATGAGATCAAAAGGAAAATGTTAATGGATACAGTCTCTGAGGAAGGAGACTACCTAGATACTCTCTTCAGGCTCTTGGACTCCCAATTTTCTCTAGTCTGAAGTGACCCACAAGAGAGATCTGGGATAAAGTAGCACATTTCCTCAGTATTTATCTGTCACTAGAGGAGTATATGTATTGGGTAGGTGGGAATATGTACAGGCTGCTCAAAAATCCCTCAGCTTACCCTTTTGTCCCATATTCGGACATCCCCATCGTGGCTTGTTGCTAAACAGTTGGCATTTTTCTTGTTCCATTTCACCTGGGAAGCTCCAGCTGCAGCACAAACAGGGCACGTAAAACCATGCAATTACAGAGAAAACAGCACAGTAGTCCCATCACCTGGGCCTAGAGCTACCCTTAGCCCAAGAAAGGCAGCTCAGAGGAAGGATATCCCAGAAGCCAGCATGAAGGATGAAATGAAAATTATTAACTCCTGGTTCCTCAGTGTATCATTTGTATACTCAGGACAGCAAAGCAAGTGCTCCAGTTGCATGCCTAGAGATCTTTATCACATCTTCTAGCGGGAGCTGTACCTGATTAGAATACTCATGTCCACTAGCTCTGATGGAGCAACTTCCCCCAGACCAGAAATGTAGGTTCATCACCTCCTCCCCAAATCCCTCTCTTTTTAATCAAGTTACTTCTAGGTGCTTAGGGCCTGTTTCATTCCCCACCACTCCCCATACTATCAGCTGCTACATAGGCAAGTAGTGTTTTTGATCTATGATTAAAATACAGGTGCAGGTAGGAGAAGGCTGCAGTGCAGGTGACCTTGGGTGTGGCCGCTGGGTGGACCAGAAGGTCCATCTGTCAAAATACAGAAGTCAAAGACACCAATGACAGTGTAAAGAAACTGGATGATTGTCCAGATATGACTTATATGTAATATCATGAGGGACTCAGTCAAATCAGATGATGGGTGGTTATTTCTAATAGAAATAAAGCACAGTTTCAGTTAATGTGGGTTGTTCAGGTACTGTAAGCATAATGAATCTGTTCATCCTTATTCTGGCAGTATTTTTGAACCTTTTGAGCTATCAGAAAGGTGAGATCCATGAGAAAGCTAAACAGATCTCAGCCTGCTGCTATTCCCCACCTCCACTACCCACCTCCTGCTGCATGGTGAGCAGATTCATCCTGACAACCTGGCAAAAAGCTATTCTGGGGGATAAAAAGCTGCAAATAGACTGCCGGTTGATTGATTTGATCCCCTTACTGAAGGGTACACAAATGTCTGGACCATCATTTAACAGCATCAGGCACAGGAGGAAGTAAGGAAGCAAGGAAGCTTTCTGGGGAGCAGGCTGCTGGGCTAGCTCAGCTGTGAAACCTCACCCCAGACACCAGAACTGACCACTGCTTCTCTCTGACTCAGTAAGGTTTTTGCATTTCTGTGACAGAGAGGTTTGCTGGCTGGGAAAGGAATGGGAGCTGCTGCAGATGTGCAGCCTAAGCAGATGGAAGCAGCAGAGCATGAGAGTTACACATTGGGAGGATTGCTCCTGTACTGGGGACAGTAACTCAGGGAAAGGACGTTTTGCTCATCATCCGTTCCCAGTCCCAGCTCCAACCAGTGAGGCTGGACACACAGCACCTGCCAGCAGGTGGTATAGCAAGGGCTGGACACTCACCTTGGCAGCAGCCAGGAAAAGAACCTTTCCAGAGCAAGCACAGCCTAAAGACAGCACCCTGTATGCTCCCTTCATGTTGCAGGTGCCCCAGGGAAGCAGATACAGCCAGCTGCTGTACCCAACCCTGAGTGAGTGAGGGGACAGGCTGGCACAGAGAGCTGCCTGGGGTATGGTTTAGTTCCTCAACTGATTCAACCAAACATAAAAGGACATGAGAAAATAACAGACAGGCAACCCAAGATAAGCAGTGCAACAAGGTGGTTAAGCAGGGAGGAAGCTCCATGTGGCCATTAGTCAATGTGGGGGCAGCAAGTCCAAGTACCATAACTGCCCTCCATGCCTGGGAACCTCAAGGGGCTCCACATCTCTTCTGAATTCTGCTTCTCTAAAAGGAGTTGGGAACTGGAGCCTCTCAGGCTGATCCTACATGGGATAATCACACATGGTGGCACTTCTGTACTTTGCCATGCCTCAGCCTTGAAGCATGAAGGAAGAATAACAGTAAGGGCATGCAACAATAATGCTGTTTAATGCCTACATCACACAGGTCAGACTTACCAACTGCAGAGAGTGAGACCGTGGGCTTCCTGGTGTCTCTGAAATACAATGTGGCCACTGTGAGTACACACAGCACAGTCCAGCTTTCCCAGCCAGCTCCCTGCTATTCCAGCACTAACATTATTGCTGCCTTGGGACCTAATGAACCTTCTGCTTACCAAAATACACCAGCACTAAATGGAATAAAGGTGACCAGCTGGAGGAAAACAAACATCCTGGAAGTGTTCAAGGCTGAGTTGGATGGGTCTTGGAGCAACCTGGTCTACTGGAAGGTGTCCCTGCATTTGGCAGAAGAATGGAACTAGATTTTTAAGGTCCTTTCCCACTCAAACCATTCTACGATCTTATCTTGCCAGCATATGCAGCAGGAAGTTTAGGACAGAGAACAGAGCTGGACTGGACCAGAGGGAGGAGAAACATACACTAAGTGTGGCATATTGCAACTGGGTGGCAAGGAAAGAGGGCTCACAAATTGTTGCTGTGGGAAGCAACAAAACAGCCTTTCCAAGGAGGATTAAAGGAACAAATAGAGCTGTGGAAGCACTCGACAAAAGCCACTGATGTGCTCGTCGAGCCTTTGCCGATCCTGATTCAAAGCAGATGGAGCAGTTACTACAGAGAAAAATTTCATGTATAATAGCAAAATTAGTAGAAAATCAGCCCAGCTGTGTGCAGACCAAATTCAGTCTGTCTACAAACCAAATTCCACAGCAGCAGAAACAGTGCAGCACCATGACAACTCCTAGCAGCCAGGGTATAGATCAAGGCAATAATTTACTTCCTGGCCTTGCCCCTCAGGAATTCACCTGCTCTTTCATGAAAAATGACAGTGAAAATAAGGAATATTGTCTTCAGTTTTTTCTGTTTGCTGAACAGTAGAACATTTTCTGAAATGGACTGCACCTCCCTCTAAGAATTTCTGCCTCAAAGTTCTTCTGTATGAAAATTTAAGTAGGGAATTTCCAGCTGCCCTTACTGCAGGGCTACCTCCCTAGGGTGTCATTAGAGACAGTCACTTCAGCAGGATGTTAATCTGCTGGAGGCCAGCAGTGCCAGGACCTCAGTGCCACAGCAAGCTCAGAGCTTTTCCTAGCACAACTGGGATGTAGAGGTTTTCAGAGATTGCCTAAGGAAGCAGTTCTGGGCAAGTGATACAGGCAGACACAAAACAATGGAAGGGCACAATAGAGTTAAAGGAGGACTTCTGATAACAACCTTCAGAGACCTCTGTTTTTCCTGCCTGGTATTAAGATAGTATCACAGGAAAACAACTGGCAGTTATTGTATCTCTATGTCTTTTAATTACACATTAATAATATATTGTCATTCTCAAGCACCATTTAACCAGGGATCTAAGTGCATGTTCACAGGAACTAAGCAAGCCTCTGGGTAGCCTGGTGCAGTGGGGTTATATAATTATCCTCCTATTATAACTGAGCAAGGGAGGCAGAGAGGAACAATGTGATTTGCTGGGGGTCATAAAGAGTTGTACAGCCAGCAAGAGAAACCAGCAGTGTCAGTGCCAGCTCCTTGCTTCTCAGGTGTAAAATCTGGGGCTTAAATCTGGACATATAGTTGGAAATATCTGCTACCCTTAAAGTATTCACAGCTGAAAGCAGCACCAGGAAACAAGGGAAGGTACAAACAAGAAAACTTTCCTGAATACAACTGTCAGTCTTCCCACCACTGAGGGAGAACCAGCAACAATCCATTAATTTAGTAGAAAATGGCTATAGGATCATGAAATGGTGCTCATTAAATGAGCTAAAAAACCCAACAAACTGAGGAACATCCTTGGGCTCCAGGAAAAGCCCCTAAGGAACTATCTGAAGTGGGCAGGGAGTGAAGCCAGGCTGCTTAACCACTCTACTGACCATCACTGACTCTGAATTGGATTGAAAATAGGGGAGCAGAAGTCATCTAGGAGACAATGGGAAGTAGCTGAAGTCCCTGTAAGTGCAGCTAAAGAGCAGCACCCATCAGGGCATGCCTTGCCTGCAAGCTGATAATTATGGAAAAGAGTCCCAGTGATTTCTCCAAAATGCAGAAACATACTGATTCTTACTTGATGTCCCAGATGTAGATGTATGTGTCCACAGAACTGGTGACCAGGAGGTCTGGCTCAAACACTGCCCAGTCCAGGTCACTGCAAATGCAAAATCAAAGATCAGTAAAGAAAAGCACAAGCAGAGTTTGCATCAACTTCCCACAAGCTGCCAGTACATTCTCCAACAAATTCACAGCAACTCCATGACATCTACTGAAACTTTTAAAGTAAAAAGCAAGATCTTAATAATTTCTCTAAGTAAATTCCAAGAAGCAATGAAACGCTTCTAAGTAAATTCCAGTGAAGCATCCTCCCAGCCCTGAACTTTACAGCTACTGTGTGTGTGCTCTTTCCCCTCCAGGCAAAGGGACACTGTCTCAAAGAGTTCTCAGCAACCACACATCCTTGGCATCAACCCCTCACTCTGGGATGCCTCCCTGTTGGGAACACCAAGTGCACCTGGGACACAAAGAGCCTCCAGTCAGCACAAACAACTGTCATTTCAAGGGCTGCAAATACTTCCCACAGCCAGAAGCTTGAGTAAAAGCAGTCCTTCAACTGCATTTCCAACCCAGCATTGAAATACGACCTTAAAATAGGCAAAAATCTCCCCTGCACCACTGTAACATTCTCTAAACTTGGTCTTTGGGATTACCTTCCTTAATTAAGCTGCTATCACACAGAAACACAGCTGGGATTAAATTTAATAAACATGCGATCCGTTTCCCAGATGATGGCTGCTGCTCTTTACAAGGACAGCAGCCTAAGGCAATGACATTCAAGCCATCAAGAGCTAAGTTGATATATTGGGGGAGCCATGAGAGGGTGAGCAACTTCACACATCACATCATCACCAAATGGGAAAGACAGTCCAGTCCAGAGAGGTGTGTAAGAACAGGCTCAGAGCAGTCTGAGTGAAGCCAGGACCAAAACATTCAGTTTCTATGAAACAATGCATTATTTTCCACTCAGCAGACCACAGCATGATTTGTTCTTCACCTGATCACACGTGTGTGTCCTTGCAGAGATGTGCAAACTTCCCCATTCCCTTCCTTCCACTTATACAGGTCAACACGCTGATTGCTCTGTAATTAGATGGAAGAAAAGAGAGACAGTCTGAGACCAACAAGGTAGGACATGGATCTGTGTGTTAGGACCAGGTTCCCTTCACTTTGAACAACTTCAGTTAACAACGAGGCATGCTGTGATTAACAAAGTCCTTGCCCAAAGCAGGAGAGCAAAGATGAAATACAGGCTGCAAGGACTTTCAAAAGCTTACACTTTTTAATTACACCCACTTAAAACTGGAGATAAACTAGAATAGGAGAAAAAAATCCCTCATTGCAAAATCTTTCCATGAAATTATATTCTCAGAGTCTTTATTTCCTAACAACGTGTTGTAACTGCAGGCAACAGGCTGACAAATTCTCTCTGCAGGAATACCCTGCCAGTCTGTTAAATTCACAACTGGAGTTTTTGGTGAGGGGGATGATGGATTACCACTGGTTGTCCTCAGTTCTCTCTCAATTCCCTTCTGGGATAATCAGGGCCATTGCCAAACACAAACAATATAGTCTAATGGCTTCAAGGTCACCTCCTCAAGGGTACTCCCCCCATGCTTGCCAGCCCAGGAGAAAAGCTTCAAGGGTTTATCACTAGCTGTAAAAAACAAAGGCAAACCAGATGTATCAATGACAACATTACTTAGCGTTCCTTCACTCATTCCAGGAATAAATCCTTGCCCAAACAAGGCCACACACAAAGTTACTTGAAACTAGTTATTGTGCTGTAAGTTCATGTTCTGTCTCAATCAAGGTTCACTTCAGGCCAGGCCAACTCTAATCTTTCTGGGGCAGGAATTGCCTTTGTGGGTGCATACAGAGTGCCAAGCACAGTGGAGCATAACTGGAAATTTTGCAAAATCAGAAAGAACACGACCTTAAAATGTTATTTTCATGAGCCCCTTGTTTTCAGACTTTTAGGTAGATGAGGGAAAAGATAAGAGACTTCATAGAAACACACAGTTGTTGAGGTTTGAGGTTGGAAAAGACCTCTAAGATCACCGAGTCCAACTGTTCCATTACAATTTTTGTGGCTGGTTTTTTTGTGGTGGTGGATTTTCTTCCTATCCCAAAACTGCTTCATGTGAATTTCAACTTGCAGATAGATAAAACATTACAGCTTTCTTTGAAATGAAAGGTCTCATTCCAGTTCAGCAATAATATATGACATTTTTCTAACTGCTCACAGCAGGGCTGTACAAGAGCTTAGGGCAAGAAAAAACTCGTTGCATGTTTCTCATTGACAGAAGTATTTAAGGGGTAGAGTGAAAATACCCAAAGGGATTTATCCAGGACTCCAGAAACGAGATACAAGATAATGATCACCAGAGAGACTGCTCCTCCCAACAGGAGCATTTTCTAAAAAATTGTGATCTTCCAAAGTGTCAGTCTTCACTTCCAACAATTTCATCACCCCTTTCTTCAAGAACCTGTGGCCACACAAAAGAAAAGACAAGAATCTAGGATTGAAAACAACAGCATTTCTGAAACAACAGCTTAGGAGTCCCCAAAAACATGCTTGAGCCAAAGGGCAAACACAGCCACGGACAGCAAAGGACTTGCACCAGCTCTCCTGGAAAGGAGTTAAACATAAGGACAGATCCCCCTCTGCCTGCACCACTTCCAATTAACAGGACTGCAAACCAGAGGAGGCTGCTGGCAAACAGGATGGCAGACTTTTATATCCCTTTTCCACCCACAGGGATGCAGAGGAATAAGACCCTTGGGCTGTCTGCAACACACTGAAATGGCTTGAAAGGTGGCATTTTTGTCACGAACTGAAAAAGCTGCTTGACCTCATCTTGGGGATTCCTCAATCAGTGTCAGCAACCATGTTCAAATCCCCAGAGCATCACAAGATCTATGTTTATAAACAGAAGCAGCAAGGTTTGATGCCAGCTACACCTGGTTTCAGTCTGGAACAAGATGGGGTCCTGTATCCACTTAGAGCAGCAAGAGGCAGGAGTGCTCGGATGGGCGAGATGAGCACAGCTCCCCTTTGCAGCAGGGTCCTGCTCAGATCAGCACAAACTCATCACTGGATATTGTCTTCAGAGTGTGTTTGAAAAGAAGCTTTCCTGCTCCACTTGAGGCCTGTTTAGGTGCATCTCCTTAGCTGGTGCTGGTTTCCACAGACTGTACCCAGAAGTGGCACTGAAGGACACCTTTTTGCCAGTTTTACTCTCTGCTCAGAAGCAGGTTGCTACTGAAGGCACCTTTAAGACATCAGTCATGTGCCAGAGCTGGGAAGAGACAGGCTGGGGAATGTCAGAGAGCAAACAGGCAGAGGCTCCCAGCTGGCAGCACCAGTCCACTTTTAAAACAAAACCAATCGAGGAAGCAAAAGGAATAAAAATCCAAAGAATCATCTTCAACTAGGTGTTTTCTCAAAGGAATAGATGGAGAGATTTCTCCATCCCCACTAATCCAGGACTCTCAGTCTATAAAAGCAGACACAACACAGCAGAAAAGGCAGCTCACCCTGGGAACAGTCTGCACCTGACTGGTGCCAATTGCCACGGTGCTGTGGGTGATGGCTGAGATTTCCATCAGCAGAGCTCAGGGCTCTGGGTGAACAAGCTGCAGAGCGTGACAGACCAAGTATAGAGCAGAGCCAGAAACTGCACTTGGTCTCACACAGCCACTACTGCTTCTTCAGCCCAACCCACTGCCTCATGGAACTCCTCATTGATCCAGTCCATGCCCAGCTGCAAACCCCAAGCTGCAAGCCAGTATTGACCTGTGCTATTTACAGATTGCCTGGTGCACCACAGCCGAGCAGCAAGGCAGGGAGGTGAAAACAAAACAGCAGAGAGCAAGAAATTTAAGAAGTGCACAAATCTAAGACTGGAAATCAGAAAGAAAGCACTTCCCTCCAGAAAAGAACCATTTGGATGCTTGATTTATTTGGCAAAGTGTTTTGTAAATGACAAGCTAGCAAAACTAGATTCAACCCTGACTCCCAATAACGGAGAGCCATCAAACCAAATACCTTGCTGGCAGTAAATCAGAGTTAGGCCTTGATCTTGCGATGTGACTTGCAGAAACATGTCTGTACCAGCTCCACACAGCCTTCCAGCTCTGCAGAGGCTCAGCCATGAAAGACAGACCAGGCAAGACGACGAGTTACAGCTTTTAAATGAGTGAACTTACTGAAGCTGCAAAGTAGTAGGCGTAGCTGTCGTGGGGGTTCCACTGCACCGCCCCGATGTCCCACTTGCTCTGCCGGGAGATCTTCCGGTGACCCTCATTTGGGGAATCCAGGTTGACAATGTAGAGGAAACGGCGGCTGCAAGACACACAGACACAAAGGGGCTGCATCTCACAGGACTCCAAGCTCACATGAAGCTCACAGCCTTGTGTCTAGAGGCACAAGAACCAAAAGAAGAGAAGCATTTCACAAGACAAGTGAAAATGCTACATTTTACTACATTAAAACTGACTTAAGAAAAACCCACAAGCCTGCAACAAAGACAAGACACAGTCAAAGTAAACAGGGCCTGCAAATGTAATAGATAGCTTACACAACAGAAAAACCCTGATAACTTGCTTACAAAAGAAAAGGCTGGAAAATGGTGCAAACATGGTTTGCAGGCCTAACGCTGCAGCAGCAGAGCCTAAGTGGCACAGGCCTGGGAGTCCAATGCAACAGCTTCAGCCTGGATAGGTTGCTCTGAGCAAGATTTAATGAGCCTTGACAAAGATGATTCTACGTGGGTGCTTCTTTCCACACCAGTTTGAGGGCTTGGTTCCACCGACAGTACAAAAACACCTGCACAGAGCTCATGCTCAGCTGCAGCAGCTTCATAACGTGGGTGGACACAGTCCTGCACAGATTTGGTTCCATTACTTACCTGAGCTAACTCTATATGCAGCAGAAATAATTCTGCTTGATGGTAAATCTGAGCTCATACATCCTGCTGGATGTGGCCAACTCTCCACAAAGCAAGGTATCATCCTGTGCAATTCATCTTACAAGCAAGAGAAACTTTCCAGAAATAACTGTGAGCAAGCTGAACCCTATGGAAGACCAGCATCAAAACATAATGAACTCTACATAATTAACCACATGAGCATCATCTCTCAGCTGCAAAGTGACCATACCGCTGCTCTGAGCACTGGCTGCTCCTCCTGCTATTCCTGTGCAGCACTGCCAGGCTAAGGGTTTACATGGAAGAAAGCACTGCTTCGAGTGTACCAAAGGACTTGGTTCCTTGAAGGCTGAACAAAGATCAGCTACACTCACATGATTCTGAAATGAACATCTTAATTGGTGTGGCAATTGTGTCACTGACAGGGGGACAGGAATAGCAGTTAGTACTGAAAAGCAGGAGCTGGAAAGGCACTGCTGAGCTGGTTGAAGACTTGCCCTGAAGTTGCATACATAAGACCAAGCTCTCCTGGAGACTTGGGCAACTTGGAAGTCCATGGCACCTACTGTGTGGCTCTCAGCACACACTGAACCAGCAGAGAAGCAGGTCAGAGACCCCCATGGGAATATTTGGGGCAAATTTTGTTAGGAAATAATCTAATCCATACTTCAAGGCAATCCAAATAGTACTTCATGATGCTGATGTTCCATCTCCCATATGGGACCTGGGAAGGAATTTACCAGGAAGGCCACACCAGTATTTTACTGCGCTCTTGTTGCTGTCTCTCCACTGTGTATCCCATTGGGAACATGACCTAGAATCAGTTTCATTAAGTCTTGGACAGAATTCAGCTGCACCTTTCTGAAACAATCCATCAACCCTCCAGCTGAGGTCAGCCTGAAGGTTGCTGGCCTGGCTTGTGGAAATGACTGTCACACTTCCAGCAGAGACTGTCACACTCACCCCGAGAGTACAGCACGCTGTCCCAGGCAATCCACTGACATGGCAGTCGCCTGTTCAAGAGAAACACAGAACAAAACTAAATAATGCCTGTCAGGTCAGCTGCTCAGTCAAACACATGGCTTTAAGGAGGAGCTCAGGAAAGTAATATCTCCTTAAAGTAGTACAGGGGGGCAATGGGTGTAGTGGTTGATTTTAGGATGCAGGACAGCACACAAAAACATCTTTGCTAGCATAAACTGAAGACAAAACCTGGCAGACAACATTATGAGTACTAAAGACCTTGCTCCCTTCTCCCTGCTATGGCAATCACAGCTGCAGTCTTTCAATCAGCAATCTCTAATAATCTGTATTAATCAGTCTCTGCTCCTGCTCAGGAACTTTACCAGTCTCTCTCTTTCATTGCAGGGCCAGATTTAATGATATATCTACTGGGAGATAGAAGTGCAACCATTTGTGCATGGCTGGTCTCCAAAAATGAGAGATGGCCAAGAGGCATCAGAATTTACTTTGCCATTGCTTGTAGAGAAGGCTGTGAGATAACTTAAAGGCCATTAGAAAAGAAAATTTTAAAAAGGACTGTTTGGATACTGTCTCTGCCTCTTTTTGTGCAGAATGAACTGGCTGATCATCTTGTTTAAATGCCAAGAGAACAAAGGAAAATTTTACTTGGAAAGCTGAACAGTTCAACCCATAAACATAGATATGACTTCAATAGAGTTTTAAGCATTCACAGTACCGAATCAGAATATGCCCCACATTCTTCACACTAACTGCTGTCATCTTCAAAGCTGCCTCTCCGAAGGCTCAGGATATATCTCCTGATGCTGTTCAGGATTTTAAGTGCTCTCAGTGTGGATGTAACAAGACTTCAGGATGTCCCACAGCTACTACTTACAAGCATCACTAAAACCTGACAGACAAGACAGAAATCCCACTCTATTTCAGTCAGATCTGACACAAGAATATCCTTCACAAATTCTGAGCTTTTTCAGCCAGAGCCCTTGCAAATACCCCAAGGGAGGGAAAAACAGCATCAGGGACCCTTCTCTAGAGACGCCATGGCAAATAGCTACAGCTGCCTGCAGAGTTTCAGCAGGAGCTCATGGTAAACCAAACCCCATTTCACCACTTTTACTGTTCCAGGAACAACCCCCTTTCATTACTTTTTCCAAGGCAAATCCAATCTTCTGGCAAGGTATCTCTAGTCCTAAAGCTAATGCTATAAATAAGCAGCTAGTTTTAAGATCTCTAAATGAAAAAAGAAACAATCACAGCTTTCTAGACTCCACAGCACCCTGCAAAACACAGAACAAAACCTGCAAAATAATAGGTTACTGACTCTATAAAAGAAACAAGAACTAACCAAACCAAACAAATCAACAGAAGAAAGAATTTCTCCCAGATGGTACATATTTTTCTCCTGAGAAATTAAAATGAAGATCACTAAAGCCACTACAGTAATCAGAGCTTTCTCATGTGATGAAGGGCTAGTCAGGAGACATATTTCATAGAGTTAGGGCCATCTTTCCTCAAGACAGAAAAAAAACATGTCAATTTAAAGTGATTGATAATTTCATATACAAGTTTATTTTTTCTAGTGTTGGCTCTAGGATCTCATAAATCCTTACAAATTGTTTTCCATAATGAACACTGGTAAACTGTTGTTTTTCCAGGCACCAAATATCATAAAATGTAATGAACAATCAGAACGAAGTAAAAAGTTTCACATGTCAGGCTGCTACTCTGATGGGTCACAAATTAAGTTGTTTTACAGCAACAAACAGTTCCCTATGATACAAGAGTTTTATCTAGGCATAGGGAAAAAAACCAAACAGCTGTCATTTAATGTGCTTGGTATAGTGATATGTCAGTCTTCACAGCACAACCTTCCAGAAGGGGGGAGTTGAAACTGAACAAACAAACCTGAAAGCAGTTTTTATTCTAAAACAACACCGTAGATAGCTAGAACTGCTGTTCATGAATAACAATGACATGAGTAAGCACAGCAGGAGCACGGCACATTTGAGAACCTGCTCTGAACGCACAGCCCAGGCAGCATCTTCTCAGACTTCAAGCATCTACTTCGGCATTTCACTTAATTCCTGCTAGGCAAGCCAAGGAAAACTGCTTTTCATATCTGAACTTTCATTAGTTTCCAATTTAGCTTCATTCTCTCCACCTGAGAGCGACACACCAACCCTATTGGACATGGCTATGCTGTTTTACAAGAGCTTTAAACTCTTAACAAGCAATACCAGTTTCCTGCATATTTAACCTCCCATCTCACACTGAATTGCTACAAATGGTTCTATTTCAGCACTGGGTGAGTTTTACTCTCCTTTTGATAGTGCCAACAGCCCAAGAAGAGCCTGTAGGTCTTGTTTAAATCTAAGAGTACATAGACTGCCACCTCTGTCAGCTTGTACAGAAAAATGACACTTGTAGGTAACACAGGTCCCAAAACACAGTCATTTTCTGATGTGCTACAGGTTGGGTGCTGTAGCCTTCTCATTACACACTCCAGCATGGTGAACAAAGACAACTGCAGTGTTTGCAGAAGTGTCCTGGCTATAAATATAATAACTGCCCACTCTTTTGATTCTTGTTTCCATTTAGGTTGTTTTTGGGGTAAGAATTTTGGAGCTAGTGTGGCCTACATGCAGAGCTCAAGACTAGTACTGGATGATTTCAGCCAAGGTGCTCCAGTTTCTCAAGCTCAGGTTTCCCACCTGCAAAAATGTTCCTGCAGACTCCCAAAAAAAATCTCAGACACAGTTTAGCCTGAAGCAGCAGTCTGGCAGCTGCAGCCACAGCAGCTCTCTGGTTTCACATGGTATAGCAGGCAGGTCAGAACAGCTCCAGGAAGATCACACCAGAGTAACGCATAATGACCGAAACCCCCGTGTTCACCGTCTGCCAGGGTGTGTGCCAGCGCAGGAGTGACACTGAAACCAACTGCTGCAGCATGGGATAGCAACACCTGTCCCTTCTGCTCCCACACACCAGACGTTATGAGTAAGCAACAAAGTCATGAGGCCTCCTATCTCCTGAGCCAGATGCAATGTGGATCTGCGATGTAGGAAGATGTACCCTCGTATCTCATTACTGGTTTCCTGAGGGCAGATCCTCAGCAGCAGATGAGGCTGCTTTAATGCTTCTGGGAGGAAAACTAATACAAAACTTCTGAGGTACAAAAGCAAAAAGTTTTGTAAGCTTACAGAGGGTAGGCTGGATGCAGCATTCAGCATTCAGTGCCTCTGTCTGCAATGGTGAAGGCAGAGCCATCACTGCCCCAGCACAAGAGGACAAATGAGACGAGAGAGTTTCCAGAACTATTTTTTTTTACCTTTCTGGGTTTCCTGCTGAAGTAGTTCATAGTTCACCCACTGTATCTAGCTTTGTTAAGCTGTTGCCAACACCTTAAACCCCCCACTTTTCTTAGAACAGAATCACAGACTCCTAGAATGGCCTGGGCTGGAAGGGACCTTAAAGATCATCTTGTTCCAAATCCCCGTCATGGGCAGGGACACCTTCACTAGGCTGCTCCAAGCCCTGTCCAGCCTAGCCATGAACACTTCCCAGGATGTAAGAACAACTTTTTCAACAGCATGTGAGCAAACTTTGAGCAGAGTGCTACTGTCACCATCAGCCTCAAAAACAAAAGCTGACCTTTTTGCTGTTTACAAAAAAATATAACCCACTTTTTATTTTAATCGAGTAACACTCAGCAATTTATTTAGCAGTCTCCAGGAAAACCAACAGAGCCATAGAATGGTCGGGGTTGGACGAGACTCTAAAACTCATCTCGTTCCAACCCCCTACCATATGCAGACATTTTTCACTATAGACCAGGTTGCTCAGGGTCCCATCCACGCTGGCCTTGAGCACCTCCAGCAAAAGGAAACGACGTGTGAAAAGTGCCAGTATCGTATATTAGGCCTGAAAACGTATTTTTAAAAAAGACAAGCCCTAATAAAGATTAGAAGTTAAGTGCCCCGTGAAATAAGGCGTTATCTCCGCGCAAAAGACTCCAGACCGCCTCAGCCCCGGCCATCGCCGCCGAAAGGCCCCGCGGGGCCGCCGAGCCCTCTCGGGCCAGGACCTCCCCCCGCTCCGCTCGTCACGGGCCGGCCGGGGGCTGCCCCCGCGGCGCGGTGATACGGCAGCCCCCGGGCCCCCCGACCTGGGCGTCGCGGAACTCCACCACCACATTCTCGCTGCTCCAGCGCGCCGCCATCTTGGGCCGCCCCAGCGGAGCCTGCGCGGGGCCTGCGCACTGTGGGGCGCCGTGCGGTGGCTGCTGGGAAATGTAGTCCCGCTGCTCACCACCCCCCACCCGCCCCCGGCCCGGTGAAATGGGACAGCGGGTGCTGTGGAGCCAGTGGAGGTCCCACAGCCCGGGGGGCGTCCCCGTGCGGGCCCGGCCTCTCCGGAGAGACTCTGGCCGCGGAGGCCCGCGGGTGGTCGCAGCCCCACAGCAGAGCAAGATGTGTGTGTGGCGTGGGTCGAGGGTTGTGTTCCGCGGGGCAGCGCCCGCTCGTCGGTACGGCGGCGGCTCCGCTTCCCGCGGCGGCGGCGAGCGCAGCGCCGGGCGGCGGCGGTGCAGGGGTTAAGGGCGGCGGGCCGGGGGGGCCGGGGGCGGGAGCATGCGTGCTGCCGGCCGCTATTGTCTCCGGCGCGGCGCCCAGCACCAGGCGGCGGCCGCAGCGAGGCCGTGCCCGGCGCAGCGCAGCGGAGCGGGGCGCGCCGCCCCCGCCGCCTCCGCCGCCCATGGGCCGCAGCTGATCCGCGCCCGGCTCCCGGCCGCGCCCCGGGCACCAGCGAGGCGGGCGGAGCGACCCTGCCGGCGTCCACCCCCCCTCCCCCGCGGCTCCCTCCCCGCTCCGCGGCCCCGGAGCCCTCGGCGGCCTCCGCCGGGGGTGACGGCGGCGGCGGCGGCGGACTCGGGGCGCCCTCGCCCCTGCGGGCCCGGCGGGGGGAGGATGCCTGGGGCGGGGATGGGTTTTCGCCCGTAGCTCCCCGCGCCCCCCCGCTTCCTTCCGCCCCCTCTCGCCTCCCAGCGGGGGCGGCGCGGCCCCGTTCCCCGCGGGGGGCTGTCGCTCGGCTCCCTCCGGCCCGGCGGCGCCCACATGGGGGGCAAGCAGAGCACGGCGACCCGCTCGCGGGGCCCCTTCCCGGGGGTGTCGACGGATGACAGCGCCGTGCCGCCGCCGGGAGGAGGGGGGGGGCCGCCCCCCTTCGGCCATTACCGGGCGGGCGGCGGCGGCGGCGCGATGGGGCTGCGCAGCCGCTCCGTCAGCTCGGTGGCTGGGATGGGCATGGACCCGGCGGCGGCCGGCGCCGTCCCCTTCGGGCTGTACGCGGCGGCGGCACGGGCGGCGGGGGAGGCCGAGCGGGCCCCGGGCGGCGGCGGCGGCGGTCCGGGCTCCGACTCCACGTACGCCCATGGCAACAGTTTCCAGGAGACGGGAGGCGGTCACCATAGAGACGGGATGCTGTACCTGGGCGCCAGGGCCTCGCTGGCCGACGCGCTGCCCCTTCACATCGCACCGCGGTGGTTCAGCTCGCACAGCGGTGAGTGCCGGCTCCCCCGAGCCTTCCCCCGGCTTCCCCTCCCTCCGTGGGTGCCCGGGGGAGGCGGTGGGCGCGGTTCACCCGGGAAGGGGGAGCTGCCCCCTCTCTTGGACCCTCAATCCCATCCCCTCCCCAGCACAGACGGGTGGGTGCGTGCTGGAGCTGGCATCTGTGTCAAGGTCAAGGGAGGAAAGGACTGTGCAGGGAGGTGGCTTTCTAGAAGGGGGCTGTTTTGGCTCTAGGACACGAAACAGTGGATGTAGCACCCTCAGCCCACCCCCCCACTCACTTGGGGAATAGTGATTTTGAGGTCGTGAGGGTGCTGTAGCTCAAGACCTTGGGTTTTGCAAAAAGGCTGAGTGCCTTGTGTCTCTTCTGAAGGTGTTTGAGGGTTGCCAGTCAGGTGTAGCAGTTCCCAGCCTTAGAAACTGGGAAAGAAGCAGAGGAAGCCTTTAAAAGCAAGGTGTGGGGATCTTTTATTCCCTTTGTTTTGCCAGGGAAAGGCCAGAGTGGGTTTTCTCTTTGAAACCATCTGGCAGTGTTGTGGTGCTGAGGAGGAAGCAGAGGAGGAACTGCCTGCCTCTTTAACAGAGCTGGGGGGCCAGCTGGGCTCTCCTGCAGGAAACATGTCAGGCTATGGGAAGGGGCAAGGTTACCCCCTTCACCCTCCTGACTGGACTCTCGCATGTGTCCTGGTGTCTGGAGAGGAGCTCTGGCTCCGAGCAGGGCTGTGTCACTGACCTAGTTTTGGCTGGGTACAGGGAACGAGGTGGGAGGTCCTCCCTTCCCTTCCTGGCTAGAGGGGAAGTCATTTCAGGGATGTCTCCCTGCGTTTCCTGCAATAGTCTGGGATTTCTCTCCCACCCGTCCCCCTTGCAAATGCTGTGTTCTTCTTGTGTGACGTGGTCTGGGAATTTCATAATATGCCTTGGGATAATGCCTCATTTTCAGGAAGGCCTGAGACTGAAGCAGTGAATAAGAACAAAGTCCAAGAAGTGTCTCATGGGGCCCATTTTCCTACTTCTTGGGAAAATAAAAAAATCTTGGTATTTTTTTTTCCCTTTGCCCAGTCTCCAGGGGCTGCTCTTCTCCATTAGATTGAAGCTGTGTGTCTTGCATTGCATCCTCAGTGGCAGAATGCCCCAGGTCTGATTCCTATTGATCCGGATAAGCCAGGCTCTTGCCATCCTCCCTGGCAGATGGAGGGGGCTGGCATGTGGTATAGGAGTTGAGACCAAGTGCTCCTGAAAACTTTTTTGCTCTGTGACCTTGCACAGACTGTGCTGCTGCTCAGGTTTCTAAACGCAGAGAGAGACAAAGGCACAGCATCCTTCCAGGTATTCCACATGCCTCTGTGGGAATGAGGGCCATGGGGGCTTCTGCTGTGCCTGGTGCTGGAGCGAGGAGGGTCTCATTACAGGAGCACCCTGCAGCTCACAGTGGTTGGTCAGAGAGTATCAGTTACATTTTAAACTGCAATGCTGAGCGGCAAAAACCTGTTCAGAAAAATAAACCAACTGCAAAATGGAGTAAGCTGTTTTTCAGCCACTTGAGCGAGTTAGTGCAGTGCTGCTAAGTTAAACACGGTGCCCTTGAAAGATTGCAGTGTGAGCTGTGGGAAGTGCTGCAAGAACTGGGTTTCTCTGGTGTCTCTTTTGGGGCCCTCTGAGAGCATTTGAGCTGAGCTGAAGCGTGCGCGGGCAGCAGTGAGAGCTGTTCAGTCCGTGCCGAAGCATCTCTCGGTGGTGGTTCTTCCTCATTGCTAATTAATAGCAAAAGGAGTGGAGGATGCTTAAAAACCCTTCTGAAAACTTGTCAGAGCTCATTTAACTTTTGCACTCTTCCTTTCTTACTGTGAGAAGTTAATGAAGGATTTGGAGACTGCAGAGAAGGGGGAAAGTAAGCCGCCGCAAGATTGCTGAAATTCCTGTTAATCTCCCGTTGCAGCTGGTTAACCTCCAGCAGGGCAGTCAGGAGCTACTTGTGTCTTCCCCCCTGCCTCCCCATCGACCTGTTCCTCTCGTGGTGCTGAGCCACTCCATTAGCCACTGGAAAGTGCTGAAGCAGCAGTGCTCTGGTAAATGGAGACAAGCTTTGACATTGCTGCGCGTGACTGTCCCTGCTCCCTTTAAGGATGACTCGAGGGTGGGGACGAGGGGACCGGCCGACATACCAAACCCACTCAGCACAAGGCATGCATGGGGATCTCTGGGATCTGCCTGAGATGCTTACTACCAAGGAGAGGAGCCCCCCTCAAACTCTGTGGATAACAGGGCTGGAGAGTGGATTCTTGCCCTGCCTGCCCCTTTCTGGAGGCCTGGATGGTGCCGTTCTCTGCATGTGGGTTGCATTCACATTTTTCCAGGAGTGCTTGGGTTTGGGGGATGAGCTGGAAGCTCAGAGTGCAACGTGAGCTCTGTGGGGTCGTCAGTAAGACAAGGAGGAGCCATGAGGGCAGTGATAAGGTGCTGCTGTTGCAGCAATGTGCCTGTGATAACGGGAGCACACAGATAGTCTTGGCGCCTTGCTGCTCTCTGTATCTGCCATGCAGAGTTACTGTGTCTTTCCAGCTGCTCCATGGCTCATCGGGCCCCTCAGCAGGGATCCTGAGCAGTGAGCTGGGGCAGGCTGAGCTCTCTTCCCTGCTTGGTGGCATTCCTTTCCCACTCTGCAGTTGAAGGCTCGCAGAAGAGCTAGGTGTGTCTGGGGAGGAAGAGACGAGGATTGTGCTGGGAAGCCTGTGCAGAGGGAGATTGCAAAGTGGTCCCCAAGGCCAATGAATGCTGCAGCATCACTGTAAGATGCTATGCATGGGGATGGTCAGTGAGAAGAGCCCACTGCTGAATCCCTGTGGGCTCCACTAAGGCTGCTGGGATGGCAGGATGGGAGGAGCAGTTAGGTACTGACGGCCTCTAGCCTGTCCCAGGATGAGGCCAGGAGAGCTGCTACTCCTGTGAACAGTGAAGCCTATGTATATCTTCCAAATGGGGTGGGCAGGGAGCTCTGACCTTTATAGTGGAGCTTGTCCCTCCCTTTGAGTGGACAGCACCTCTGTGGGTGAGTCCTGTTTCCTGATGGGGATTTTCCCAAGGCATGCACACCATATTCACAAGCAGTGTAACTGCTCCAGCGCCACCTGAAACTGCTCTGGGATTTCCCTGTCTGCCCAGGGTTTCTGAGATTTACTTCTTGGCCTCCATGAGTGGAAAATGACACATCTTTCACAACTTTGGAATTTGCCTGTAGCACTTGACCCTGCCTCTGTAGGTTTATGACTGTTTAGGATTTCTCAGTAAAGCCAAGGCTAGCGGGAAGAAGGGAGAAAAGGGAGATGTGTGGTTTAGTGCTACATGTCTCCAGCTTTGTGTGGTTCTCTTAGTATCTCATGTTATTCATCTTCATCAGGGGATCTAAGGGAGTTTGCAGAGGCTGTAAGTAGCTTAAAGTTTATCTGGAAATCCTACTCATCACCCAAAGCCCTTCAGTGTTTGAAGCTCTTAAATAAATCCATATCTCCTTGTCTGCCGGCTAGCCCAAGGAAATGCCTGGCTCATCCTCCGTGTGCAGTACCACCAGGAATGTCACAGACTTTCTGTGCACTGACAAAGCAAGCTGTTTGTCCTGGATGCTGGTAGCACCAGTGTCAGGAGGCCTTATTTGCCAAATGAGCTGCTGTGTTCTCAGCAGCACATTTCTGGAGCAGGGGGGCCCAGCCTGAGGAAGACTGGAAGGTTTTGAGTGCAGAGATGGCAGCCAGAGTGCTGGGCTGAGTCCTTCCCCAGGCACAGTTTGAGAGCAAAAAAGGTGGGAAATGCTCTTCAATCTGGCTCCAGAGTAACGGGGTGGGAAATAGGGGTTGCTTGTTGGAGGGTAGGCTGAAGGTGTGTGTGAACGCCTGTGTTGGGCAGCCCCAGTCTCTGCAAGCTAGGAAGAGGCCTGTCTGTGGTGAGCCCTTGCTGTGCTCCGACAACTTTGAGTCCTGAGCCTTTTCTTGCTGGTGTCTGGCAATCTTTGCTCCTCAGATAGTCCTGCCACTGCAGTCTCTACACCAGAAGAAGAAGGCTGAATTCTAGCTTGCTAGTCAGCTGCTCTCAACCCTGACTGTCCTGCCACCAACTTGTCACCAGTGAGTTCTGGCAGCCAAAATGGGCCCACCATGTCCCATGGTGTAGTAGGCACAGCACTGCCAGGTAGTCAGGGGAGGTGATTGTCCTGCTCTGCTCTGCTGTGCCCTCATCTCCAGTCTGGTGTGCAGATTTAGGTACCACAATACAAGAAGGATATAAAGCTGTTATTGAGCATACAGAGGAGGGACATGAAAATAGTGAAGGGTCTAGAGGGGAAGCCATATGAGAAACAGTTGAGGTCACTTGGCTTGTTCTGCCTGGGGAAGAGACTGAGAGCTCATTGTGAGCTGCAGCTTCCTCAGGAGGGGCACTGGAGAGGCAGCACTGATCTCTGCTGTCTATGACCAGTGACAGGATCCAAGGGAATGTCATGGGGCAGTGCTGAGGAAGATTTACATAGGATATTAGGAAAAGGCTTTTCACCCAAAATGTGGTTGGGTACTGCAAGGCTCCCCAGAGAAGTGATTGCAGCACCAAATCTGACAGAGTTCAGAAAGTATTTGGACAAGGCTCTCAGGCACATGGTGTGATTCTTGGGGTTGTCCTGCTCAGGGCCAGGAGTTGAACTTGATCCTTGTGGTTCCCTTCCAACTGAATCTATGAAGTTTTCAACTTGAGACACCATATGTACTTTCCTCTCCCCTTCCAGGAGCTAGGCATGGGGAAGGACACCCCAAGGTCTGCACGAACTTGCCATTCTGAATCTATTTTTGCTAGTGGAAATTTCCAAAGATGACTGTCCTCAAACTATCTTTTTGTGTGTTTGGTGCTGGTTACTGTCTGAAAACCAGATCAAACACCTGCATCATTGCCAGACCTGTGGATCATTTGGGAAGTGGGTGCAGAAACAGTCCTGATAACTCCCCACACTGGTGATGTTCTGCTGTTGGGCTCTCCAGGTCTGGAGGAGATGCTTTTCTGCTCCTGCCTTCTCTGAGCCAGCTGCCAGGGTAGCATCCCCCTGGGACAGGGGGAAGAGGCAGCAGCTACCTCGGAAGAGCAAAGTGCTGAACACCTGAAGATGGGAGCCTCGAAGGCAGCTTTAACACACACCAGAGCTGAAGTTTCAGTGTGTCAACATTGATGTTGTGTGTGAGAAGCCGGTGGTGGTGGCAGTTACCTTCAGTCTCCGCAGCGAGAGCGAGCGCAGCCTGTCTGTGCTGCCTTGCCTCCCCAGTGCCCTCTGAAATCCCAACCGCTTTCCTCAGGAGCAAGGCACTAATTCCTGTGCACATCAACAGGGCTCTCTCCTCTATAAACCTGTGCATAAACCAGCACAGGGTAACTGGGTGCCCTCTCCCTCTTCCACACATGTATCTTCTAGAGATGCTGAGAATGATGCTCTCGTGCTCCTGGGCTGACCCATTTCCCAGCTAGGATTGTCTTCCCAGCCTGTGACGTAAGTTTATCCCATGCTGGTTTGTTTTGCTGAGATGTTTGTTCCAGTGACTGGAATAACCGTAAAGGCTTCTCTTATTTATTAATGTGCTATTTAGGCTTCTCTCTCCTCTCTCTCTCGTTCAGTGGCTGGAGGATCAATCAGATACAGACATCTTTGGTGGAGGAGCAGTATCAGGCTGGCACCTGGCCAAGGCAGCCGCGCAGAGTCATGGGAAAATGCTGCTAAATGCTGAAAATTAATTTTAAGAGAAGCGCAGGGAGAGAGAAAAGCCCACTTTGGAGGAGGGGAAAAAAATGCCTTTTTTCCCCCCTCCGATGTAATCTCTCATGTGACAGATCAGGCAGGCAGCAAAGGGGTCTTTGGATAAATTCCCTTTGCAGTCTTGTAGTGCCCTGAGCAGATGGTGGGCAACCACAAGGTGCATTTCATGACATTGCTGCTGGTACACCAAAACCCCAGATGTGCTGAGTACTTGGTTTTGAGTAAATGTGACCTGGCTTTCTCCTGGTTCCCTTGAAAATGAAATTGTAAGGGCTTGGGAATGATGTGCATGAGCAGCCAAGTGATGCTGTAAAGCAGCAGGCCCTGATGCAGAGCACTTTGCCCACCTGCTTTGGTCTGGCTGTACATCAGGGCACAACAAACCTTCCTCTGTAGAGACACCAATTTTTAAATTTCAAATAGAGCAAGAGTGGTTAAAGCTGGCCTTAAATATCTTCCCTGCACCAGTTCAAATGCGGGTGAACACACTGGGGGCTTGAGTACCTCTGGGGTGCTCCTGCTGTCCCTTGCAGTGCTTTTTGATGGGAGGCTGTTGGAGGTGCAGCTCCAGGAAGCTCTGCTGCCTGGGGCCTCTTCTTGTGCTGCTGCAAAGCATTTCCCGTGGGTAGAGCCCAGCTGCTGGCAAGTTTCCTGCCCTGCTGGGCTGCAGGCAGGGGAGGGGAGTGTCTGTGGTGGGGGGCAAGGGTTGCTGCTCTCTCATTATGGTTTAGCTTTCCAGCCCACTGCATGTCTGTACAATCTGGGATTTGAGGAAGGTGGAAGGAAAGGCCAGAGAAGCAGCAGGCAGATCTTCATGGCTGGTTTCTGTGCTGCTGGCACAGGGTTTGGTATACACTGGTGCTCCTTGCTGTGGTCTCTGTGCCTCCAGGCTGCCAGAGTTGTGCCTTGTGGCACCAGCTGAGCCTGAACAGATGCATTGCTCAGACCCAACACGGGTCTTGTGGGCAGCTGGAGGTGTTCCATCCAGGATGTATTTTGCCAGTAGGGATAGTACCTCACCATTGAAGAGGCTGATGCTGTGGAAATATTTACCTTTTTGCTAATTCTAACAACCCTAGCCAAAATTTCCCAGGATTGTGTATTCTCAGTTAGCACCTGTGGTTCATTGAGTCTATGTTAAGTTATGTCCATAGTTCCTGAGAGACTGTCACCTGCCAGGCACAGAAGAGGGGCTGGGACAGATCCTGGTGAGGGAAGAACAGCAGCACAGATGAAGAATGGAACTGAAAGCTGCTCAGAGCTGTTTCCTGGCCCAAGCAGGCAGGACGGCATGACAACAGTGGGTATTTTTAGAGGCCAGCTGCCTGCAACACAAGAGGGGCAAAGCAACAGTCAGGCAGGAGAGCTGAGTGATGCTGACCCTATCCCACATCCCTGCCCAGCATTTTATTTCCTTCCAGGATGAGGCCACTGACATTTCCATGTCCTCTGTGTCTCTTTGCCTGTTGCTTTCACTATGGCTGTGGTTTCTCTGATCACAGCTCAGTGATTTGAGGGTGGTGCTGGGGGCTCTGCTCTTCACATCCTGGGTGGTTGCATTACAACTTGAGGTGGTGGGTGTTTGGGAGTTGTTTTTTGGATAAGTCTTTGTCACCAGTGAGGGGAAAACAGGCAGTTTCTCCTGTAGCCGGGGTAATTGCAGTAATTCATTTGGGAACTCTTCCTACAAGGCGATGGAGCTGCACTTCATCAGAAGGGCTGCAGGGGAGTTAGATCCACCTTTCAATCCATGCATCCAAGGCCTGTTCTTCTGTAGCCAGGGGAAAGGAGGCAGGGTTGGTTCTAGGCAGATTGCTTAAATTGCTGTCTGCAGGGAGGTCAGTCAGTATGGGCTGAGATCAGTTTTGGGGCCAGCCCTCTGTGAAGCTGGTGCTGAGCAGGATGGGCTGAGGCTGAGCATGCTGCCTTGGCATTTCAGGTTATCCCTGGTCAGATCTTACTGCTTTGAAACTAATGTCCATTTGCTTATCTATTGCACCCCTGATTTCATAACCCTTGAAGACTGCTATTTGCCTGGATCTTACCCTACTGAGGGGGTTTTTAGATGCCTTTGATTTCTTTTTGCTCCCTGTAGACAGTACAAAACAGGTGGCACCCTGCACCCAGTCCTGGGTAAATGCTACTTCACAAGGCCCTGCCCAGCTCTGGAAGTGGGGTTACACTCTGCTGCTCTAGGTGTTGCCTTCAGTGATGGGGAAGAGAGAACTTCAAATCCCACAACTGGGATTTTTGTCACCTGCAGCCCCACTGTCTCCTTCCTCAGAAGGAGCCCTTTTCATGTTGGAGGTTGGCACATGTTGAAGCAAAGGGACAGAGAAGGGACACCTGGGCAGGATTGTTCCTGCCTGTGGCACGGTGTGTAGCCTCTCCTGCCTCCTCCAGCAGGATCCAGTGTGAGCAGACCCTGCCACTCTCCAAGGGACTCATTCCTCTGAGATGCTGTGCTTTGTGTTTTGGAGGACTCTGGGAGCTGCAGAGAGCTGTCTCTGTCTACCAGCCGTGTCCATGCTGCAGAGGCATCTGGGAAGCTCTGGAATGGTGTATCCCCATCCTCAGCATAAATCTTCCTCCCAAATCCCTAGCATTTGGCTGTCAAAGTGGTGTTCATGCTGCCTGTCCAGGCAGCTTGGTGCTGTGGAGAATCCCTCCCTTCTGCACCATGTGCAACAGAGAACAATCACCCCCAGCTTTGCACCTACTTTTTCCCCTTCCTGCTGTCCTGGTGTGCTGGGGCATTCACTGGGTATCCCTCAGCAGTCACAGTCCCTCCTGGAGAGCAGGGAGATGCTCTGTGCCGTGCAACCTTTCCTACCACAACAGGTGAGGTCAGGGCTTGCTCTGCAGCATGCACCTCACTAAGATTTCTTTCTTTTTTTCCAATAGTGGAAAAATTTCAATTTTTTTGTCTGTCTACAGAAACAACCACTGTGAACTGGCTGCAAGTGTTTCCCAGCTATGCACTGCTTGTGGGTGCAGCTCTGTGTGCCTTTTATGCTCAGTTTGCTGCCCACTAAATAAAAGTTGCCCTTTCTCTACCCCAAAAAGCAACGTGTCATCCTTTCCACGCACCCCAAGGGTTGGGGGTGTTGCACTTATGAGAAACAGTTTCCTCAGTGCTCCTGCCACCATGTCTCGGGCACAAAGACGCCCTCCACCATGCTGTTTATTCGGTGCTGCAGTGGAATGCCTGTGGAGGAGGTGTCCCAGGAGCTGTTTGGGATCACTTCCTGGCAGGAAGGGGTATGTGTGTGCAGTCAGTGCTTGGCCATACTCCCAGTATCACAAAGCCAGGGCATGTCATCATGTGTCTCTGGAGTGTCCCATCATCCTCCCAAGAGATCATCTGAAGATGAGGAATGATGGAGCCTCAGCAATATCAAAGCACAAGTTTTTTGCTTTGGAAAAACCCAGAGGTCAGGAAGCAAATCACCCCATGGAGCCAGATCTGGCTGTGTTTGGGAGTGGCTCAGGTCAGCCTTTAGTGTTTCAACCTTTCCAAAAGCGGGAATTCCTCTGGCAGCTCCTCAGTGCTGGATGCTGGCAGTGGGGACTCCGTGGGTGCCTCCCCAGCGGATGTCTTAGTCAGGAATGAGTCACCTCAGCAGTCCCCGCGTGACGTTGCCTCGCTGCTCCCTCCCAGCCCTTGCCAAGCCAAAGTGCCAAATTCTGTCCCTTCCTGCTCTGATTTCCAAATTGCTGCGTCCCACTGTGCTGCCAGAGGATCCCCAGTGCTCCTTCATTTCATCACCTGGGACCCCCTCATTACTCTGCTGGCTCTGTGCATCTTGTGGATGATTACTGCACACAGCAGGGCTTTGGCTGGGCCTCCTCCTTCCTATGAGAAATAAGTGGGAGGAAAGAAACAGGCATTCAGGCAAACCCTTTGGAAATTCCTCAGTGTCCCTGCAGGATTGTTGTCCTCCCTGGTCAGTGAATTTGAACACCTGAGCATCCCTTGAGAGGTGTGGAGGCATCACCAGAGCATCCCTGAGTTCTCCTGAGCCATAAGATGGCCCCAGACCTGTTTTGTGACTAGCAGGAGCCCTGGATAAGCTTGTAGCTTGGTAAATCTGAGCCCTGCAGCCTCATAGCAGGAGTTGGAGGTGTTAATGCCTTTGCTGGGCTGTCACCCAGGACCCCTCTGCTTAACTTTGCTCTTCTCTGGGTGCTAAAATTAGCTTTGGGCTACACATTCTTCCTTATGAAACCTGTTCCCAGCAGCTGGGGGAGTGTTTCTGCAGTAAACTAGGACTTGCCAGAAGACAGGGTGACCCTGAGAAGTTGCCTTTTTCATCCAGGTCTGGGGGGAACTGATCCTGCAGTATAGCCTGAGCTATAGGAGGGAAATTATCTCTGTCTTAGCATTGGTACTTTTGTTCAAAAATTGCAATTGCAACCATGAAAGGGGCAATATTTAAAAAAAAGACAGGCATGGGGGGTACTTGGTGTCTGGCCATCCTGTGACTATATAACCAGGCCTCTTTGCCCTCCTGCTTCTCACTGTCTCTGTGGGCTGTGCTGGAGGTGTTTTGTAAGGCTTTGTTGTGTCCATCTGCTGAGAATTGGTAGCTTTGGGTGCTCTGGAGCAAATGTTCCTGTGGGGTTCCCTATCCTGTTGTCTCCTGCTCCTTTCCAGCTCTCCAGCTTTCCTCAGAACCAAAATTGCAATCTGTTCTCCTTCCCATCCTCCCCCACCACCTCCATAAGAACCCAACTGGATTAAAAAAAATAACTCTGCCTCCTGGCTTACAGCAAGCTAGCCTTGGGCTTCTGTGATGTGGTGTCACCCAGCCCCTCTGCTTTGCATCCTGCATCTCTCTGACCCCAATGGCTTCCCTACATCCCACCTGAACCACTAATGCCTTGTCCTTGCTGCTACATCTCCTCTTTGTGGCTTGAGTCAGGTGGGAGTGGACAGAGGTGTCTCCAAAACAATGCCTTGAGCATTAGGATGGTATTGCCCTTGGCCAGCTTTGTGTTCCATGGCACATCCCTGCCACCCTTGGCTGGTGTGTGGCTGACCTGACAGCAGACACCTTCCACGTGGGGACTTTGCCAGGAGCTACTGCACACCCAGAGGCAGCTTTTCTTAGACCCTGGCAAACTTGGCCTTACACACAAGTGCACCTCTTTCTGGGGTGCTGCTTTCATATTACAAACATTTATTTTCTCCCTTCTCAGCAAGCTGAACTGACTCAATCAGCAAGGAGATGGTGGGGCAGGATGGGGATGGAGCAAGATCATCCCCCTGCCAAGACAGCAGAAGTGGTTGAGTTTCCTTCCAAGCACTGCCATCCAGAGATGTCCCATCCAAGCCACATCTCCTGCTTGGCTGATCATCTGGGGCTGGTTCACTGGCCTCCCCCAGCCCTTCCCCACCTTCCGTCTCCAGGAAGGTGGAATTATTTTATTTCCACCCTTGGCCCATCCTTTATGTTCTCCCACCTCTCTGCAGCCTTGACTTAGGAGGAAGGACGCTTGCTTTTTCAAAGCTGGCAAATGAGGCAGCTTAAGTGCTTTACTCCTTCCTGCCTACGTGTCCCTGCTCGTGTCAGCCCTTGTGCTGCACAATAGCCATGGAGTTCACCCGCTGCCTTGAGTCCTGCCAGGGCAGCAGGGCTGCCTTGGACCTTGGCTTCTGCCATTCCTTCTGCAGGGGGAAGTGGATCCTGGCCTGCAGGCACTTGATGCTGCCTCCTGCAGCATCACCTGACTGTATTGCTGAGGCTGGGAGAGCATCATTTCCATGGTGGGTGAGGGGACACTCATGGAATCCTCAGCTGCCAGGTCCCTGTTGGGCCCCAGTGCTGGAGAGGTGCTCTGTGTATCCATGTGCCATCTCCAATGATCATCTCTGTGACCGTCGCTTTAAAAAAAATGAGGCTGCTTTAAACCCACAAGGAATTCAGTTTCTAGGAGATGTTGGGTCTGAATATCTTGGCTCTTCAGTTTTCCTTCACTTGGCTGGCACAGAGGACAACTCCTCCCTGGTCCCTTCTTCCCTCCTGGGGCTGTGCTGGAGCCCTCAAGGGCTAAGGAAAGGGGAGGACTTGGAATCCCTTTGCCTCACCCAGCCCCATATGCTTCAGGCTGACCAACTGGTGCTTCAGTCTTTTCCTCCTCTTCAATCACTAGTCTAGGCTTTTCCAAGATGATCCAGGTATTCAGCTTCCACCTGGTGCTTATTCAGCTGGCAGTATTAGGGCAGCCGTGGTGGAAGGTGGGATGCTCATGGTTTACTCAGCAAGGAGGAGGAGCCAGGACTGTATGCTTGGACCAAATATTCCCTGGTTTTATCTCATGTTTGGTTACATCCTCACCTGGTATAAGCCAGCACCTTTGGCTGGGAGCCCAGGATGCTCTCTAGAGGCATGAAGATGGGCTGTGCAATTGAGGTTTCCAAATCTTCGTGATCATCAGGCAGCCTGGAGCTTACTCAAGCTCTCAGGTTCTCCAGGTGTTCTGTGGGGTGACTGGGCACCAGGGAAGGGATCCTTCCTGGGGCAGGCATGTTTTGGGGAGTTTGCATTGCTACTGCCACTCACAGGGCTCCTGGTTTATCCCATGGCAGTAGTGGGAGACTGGGCAACCAGGTATCCCATTGGTAAATGCTATATGGGGTCAGTTGCTGGCATTGTGCCTGGGCTGCTGCTTCCTCCTGCCTTTAGGGCACATCATCCCCACCAGTGTCTTCCTCCCACTGCTGGAGGTGCTGTGCAGTGGAAAAGCTGCAGCTCTCCATGTTTCGGCCGCCTGCCAGTAACAGAGCCAGGGTGTCCTGCTGCCAGGGCTACTCCTATGGCCTGTAAGCAATCTGCCTGAAGGCACAGCCAGCAGGAGGACAGTTTGGCAGGTGAAGACAGACATGGCACATGCCTTTCCCTGGGGTCTGGGATAGGGTTGCAGCTCTTGTGGGCATGTTCTCACTGCTCCTGAGGGGAGCAGCCACTTCCACTCGCAGGGCATGGTGTGGTTGACCCTGTTGTAGTGCTCAGTAGACACAAGTGATGAGAATTTCCTATCTCAGCTCCAGAATCAGCTGTGTTTGGGATACTTAGAAATGGGTTGGAAATCCTTCCACCATCACTAAATTCCTTGCAGTTCTGTGGCAGTGCTTTTGGCACTGTGAGGGTTAACCACCAGGCTTTTTCAGCATTCATAGGACTGGGTGGAGGTTTTCAGAGGTTCCCAGCTCGACTTTGCCCAGCTGTCTAAAATTAACCATGTAACCTTCCTAAAAATACTCAGAGGGTAGTAGCCCCTGGAGAACGTCAGCACCACTTGCTCTTGGTTTCTAGACCAAGCCATTGGAGAGATTAAATCACCTGCCAGCCTATGTCTTGCAGCCCTGGAAAGCTCTTGGCTTCCTCAGAGTCTCCTGCAAGGTACAAGAGTCCAGGTCTTGACCTGAACCTGCCTTTCCAGGCCAGCCCCCTTCCTTCAGCACCCTCCTCTTCTACACTTACTTTTGTTGGGAGCTGATACCTGCCCACACATTTCTGCATGAGGTGACAGTGCTAGCTTCAGGTTTAATGTGCCATGGGCAGGAGCATCACCAGCTGCAGCAGATGCCTTGGGAGGGAGGAAGTGTCCATGGCCTTCCCCTGGAGCAACCCCCGGGCCTCCCCATGGGTGTGGGAGGCCCAGGCAAGGAGGAATAGCTGGGCCCTTCCTCTCTTTTTTTTTTTAGGCATGTAGGAGGAGGACGGAAAGGGCTTGAGGAGGAGGGAGGGAGCTGAATTTTCCATGAGCAGCTGTCAAAATGTAATCTCCTGCATTGCTCCGGCTGGCAGCTTAGGCAGGATAAATTAACGGGGATTTCGGGGAATGTGGAAAATACCATGGCCTGGAGGGGGCTGGCCATGTGGAGAGCAGCTCTTTCATCCACAGGACAGGCTCCTGCCTGAACTGGAAGGGATGTTCCAAGGCACCAGGCTTGGTGCCTGCCGCTGTTTGGTGCTGGCTCTCCCCTGGCCTCCCTGGTTCTCTGCCTGTCACCTTCACCCAAAGGTCACCTAGAGAAGGGTGAGGGAGTTCGCCTCTGCCTCCTCTTTCCCACTGGTGCTGGGCTGCTGTGCCTGCCATGAAGGGAGACACATGCAGTTGCTTTTGCAATGTCAAGTATTTGTGCTGACAGCTGGGGTGCAGAGTAGCCCCTCGCCCTGGGGCCTTTCCACACCAGCTCCTGCTCAAACTTGGGGCTTTACACAGCTGCATATTCATCTTTCCTTTTTTTTTTTCCCCCTCCATCTTGTGAAAGGCAGAGCCAGAAAAGTGTGTGTGTGCTTCTGCACTTGGCTCAGCCCCCAGACCTGTGTGGCTGGAGGATGCCACATACATGCTGGGGCTTGAGCCTGGGCCCCTCCATCTGCCCAGTGTCCCCATGTCCTTGCCATGGGGCTGTGGCGGTGTCAGGAGTCCCGGTGCCCCAGCCAACTGCCCAGGGAGCAGTGAGGAGCATGAGGAGTGTTCATGCTGGCTATTTATAACCGTGCTAAAGCTATCCCTGCTAGCAAAGAGGCCTGGAGATACAGCAACAGCCGCTCACTGGAGCCTGCAGAGGACCCTGCTCTTTGCCTGTCTCTGCTGCTTTGCTGGCAGCTGTGCCCTGGCAGCCACAGACCAGGCAGTTTCATCTGGGGCCTTTTCCCTTTACATTGGTTGCGCGTCTCTTAGAATCCCTTCGGGTGCTGCCGGAGCTGGCAGATCTGGGACAGCTGTTTAAAATAACACATTGGCACAGAAAAGGGGGGACCAGAGGAAACGAGGTCTGCCCACACACAGCACAGAGAACAGTACTGAACCTCTACAAATGTCGTGCCCTAACACAGAGTTTGCAGACAAAATGCCTTTCCCAAAGGGAGCCCTTCCCAGCCGTTCCAGGGACTTGCTGCTGGAAAGCAGTGCCCAGAGCTCCCCTGGCAGGGATCCGCTCCAGGCAGCACCGGTTCAGGCGGGGCCAGGGGAGCGGGCTCCAGGAGGGTGTCTGGCAAGGGGAGGCCAGCTGGGTCTTGCAGCAGGCAGGCTGGGAGACTATCCGAGCTATCCACGCTATAAATACATCGGGCGGGTAAACACTTGGGAGGAGGAAAAAACCAGCAACTTCAGCTAATGGGCATGGCTGCCACAAGGTATAAATCGGTCAGGAGTAAAATTAGGCTGGAGAGGAGAAGGCAGATCGGTGCTGCTGCCTATGAGGTCCTGGCTGCTGCACTGCCCTATTACCTGGGGTTTGGTGCAGAGGGGGCTGGACTCAGAGCAGAGACCCTGTGGCTCAGCTAGGCTGGGTCAGGGATGTGTGACAGTGCTGCAGTCCCTGGGCTTGAGGGCTCCTTCTTTTAGCAGGTGCTTTTAGATCCAATCCCATACCATCCATGTTGCTCATCCTTGCTGCACCCTCCTGGGAAATAACAACACTCTGGAGATGCAGGATCCAAGGACCTGGGAAGTAAACTGTATTTATCACTGTTAGTAATGAGCACTGGGGTGTTGAGAAGTTAGAGGGGCTGTTTGCACAGCAGAGGTCTGAGCTGCCTCTCCTTAAAGCCACCCTATACTTTCTCCCTAACAAGAAGCAAAAAAAAATGCCCTGTCCACATCCATGTGATGGCAAACAAGAACCTGATTCATCCTTAGATAATTTGTGTACGTTCTTTTTCTTTTCGTTCCTGAGCAGCCTTTGCATATATATGAAGAAAGCTCTTAAGCAGCACTGCAGTCAAACCTGATCTGCTTTTAGAAGGCAGATCCTTAAATTACCCTCTCCCTCTCTGCAGGCAGGGAATTGCTGGATATTCTGGTGCAAACCCGTGGTGGTGGCACGCGCGTGTTCAGCTTGAGCAGCACTGCTCTGCTGGGCAGTGACAAACCACATGGCCTCGAGCTGACTGCAGTGGAAGGGCAGGGAGTCCCAGATGGGTGACCTACAGGGCTGCTTGGGGTTCTGCTCCCTGTGAATTTGGGGCTTACAAACTCTTTTTGGGGCAGCCTCACTCAGTGGGGCTGAGGACCATGATGTGGTGGTCTGCATGGCTCGAGCAGGTGATGACTCTGGTGTGACACCCTGGGACCAGCCCAGGCAAGGTCACAGAGCAGATCTGGGCATCCCATGCAGATTCATCCAAGAACCCAAATCACCAGGCAGGGCCAGGGTCAGGCTGGTTCATCAGCTTGCTGTGTCCCCCTGCTTCTGGAGAGGCAGGCTGACATCAGAGGGATGAGCACCCACTCCTGTGGAAAGCCATTTGAGGCTGTTTGAGGCTCCAATCTGCCAGTCCTCTGCTGCAGCCATAGAAAAAAACTTCCTTGCAGCTTTTCTGACTCAACCATGTGGTGCCGAGCTCTGGCAGCAGGGACAGCACTGTCCAGGCACAGGGACGTGCCCCTGCACTTGCCAGTGGCTGGGTGCTGCGTGCCCCAGGCTGCTGCTCGCCCTTTAAGGCCTGGCAGCAGCTGATGGCCACGTGGGCACTGCCTTGGCACGCTGTCCGTGCCCTCTGCGCGGCAGGCACAGGGACGGCCAGCGCACCAGCTCGTCGGCTGTCCCCTGTTCGGTGGCTGTCCCCCACGCTGGCGGCTGCTGGTGGCTGGCACAGGATGAGCGGGTGCCCAGTGGGTGCTGTGTGGGGTGAGGGTCACCATGCAGGCAGCAGGTGAGGGGCTGCCTGCTGCCCTGCCCCACCATGGCCCCAGGAATTCCCTGGGATGCAGGGCGGACAACTCCTGCCTTGCTAAGGGCTCGTCTCTCTGCTCTCCTTCCAGGTTTCAAGTGCCCCATTTGCTCCAAATCTGTGGCTTCTGACGAGATGGAAATGCACTTTATCATGTGTCTGAGCAAGCCTCGCCTCTCCTACAACGGTAAGGGCCAGGCTGTGTGGGGCACACGGCGTCCTGCCACCCTGGAATGGCTCCGGGCAGGCTGGAGAGATTTGCTGCAGGCGGGTGGGTTGGCTGGGCTTCCCAAGAGGACTGTGCTCCAGCAGGGTGGTGCTGCTCCACTCTGCTCCCCTGTCATGGCTCAACCCTGCTGCTTTTGCTTTTGGGCTCCTTTGTAACACAGACCCCTACCTCGAGGGTGCCCCATTCCTCCCCTCTGTGCCAGAGGGAACCCTGCTGGCACCACGTCCTCCTGGGCTGCCCCCAAAGGGTCGTGTCCTTCCTCCCTCCTTGCTGGCAGGGGCAGCTCATGCGGCTGAGCACTGAGCTGCAAGCTCTGGCATCTCCCACCTCTCCTCCTGACCACTGGTATGGGAGTGATGCTCACCCCCTACTGGTTGGTGATTTTTGGGAAGCCAGGGGTAGGGTTGTGTTGACTCCAAATGCCCCAGACCATGTCCCCCTTGTGCCTCCACGTGCGCCTCCTGTCAGTGTTTTCCAGCACTTGTTGCCATTCCAGCTCATCTCAGCTGCCCCCGCAGCAGTGTCCCGGGCTCCCCTCCGTCCCAGGGAAGGGAATGCTGTGGTGGTCCCCTCTCATGCTGCTCTGTCTTCCCCTCCCAGATGATGTGCTGACCAAGGATGCCGGCGAGTGCGTGATCTGCCTGGAGGAGCTGCTGCAGGGGGACACGATAGCCAGGCTGCCCTGCCTCTGCATTTATCACAAAAGGTACCATGAGGGGACAGCCAGACAGGTGGCAAGGGGACAGACAGGGACCTCTGACGCTCAACAGCATGGTGGTAACATGCCCTTCTCTTGCAGCTGTATAGACTCATGGTTTGAAGTGAACAGATCTTGCCCAGAGCATCCTTCTGATTGACCCGCCGAGCGTGCTTGCTGACTTCTCTCTAAGGTGAGCCTGTGGTGGGCTGCTCAGAAGGGACATTCCCATGCTGGGTTTAAATCCAGGGCTGGAAGTGGAGGATGGGGTGGGATAGGGTGGGACATGACAGCCAGGGCTCCCGCTCCTCACCCGGGATGGTCTCTCTCTGCCTTTGCAGGGCACCTTGCTAAACCTGCTGTACCTCCTCTCCCCGTCCCCCCCACCCCGCCTGGAGTTTTGGGCTGACTTTAAATTCCTCAAGAAGACAAAAATAAAACCCAGAAACTTGAATCCACTTGGGACAACGGCGGAGTTTCTATTTTATTTTATTATTTTTATTTGTTCTGTTGTTTTTCTGCTTTTTGTTTTGTTTTGGTTTTTTGTTGTTTTTTTTTTTTTAATTTAAAAGACTTAAAACAAAAAGAAAACATCCAGGAGATGACAGTGTGAGAAAAGTGGAGCGACCTGCTCTCCCCTCCACAGCCGCTGGTCACCAGGAGAGCTCTGCCTGCCGGGGAGGCCCCGGGGACGCCCTCAGCCGAAACCCTGCCATGATGTTTGGCTTTTCTCCCCGAACCGAAAGGGGAAAGCTGCCGGGGGACAGCCGGCCAAACGGAGCACGCGGCGTTTCTCACCGGCAACCCCCCCACCTCCCACCCGGACTCACCCGGGGGCTCTGCTCGGTTTTTTTGCACTGACTAAACGGGAAATTTCTCCTCTCTCCCATCTCCCTTTTGGAGATCTCCACCCCAGCCCCGGCAGCGTTGAGATGGGAACTCTGCCCCACGCCGGGAGCGGGGCCACTGCTCCCCCCTGCTGAGTCGCAGGGGTCTGTCTTTCAAGTGTTTACAATGAGAAAAAAAAAAGGAAAAAAAAAGGAAAAAAAAGAAGAAAAAAAGAGAAAATGGACAAAAAAAAAACCAAACAACAAACCACAACTGAAGCTTCGTGTTGACTGGCGTGTTCTTCAATTTGAGCTTCCCTGCCCCGGTGATGTTTACAGACTGGTCACTCTTTAACTCAGCTATAACCACTCAGAGACTGGAGAGCTGCAGCATCCCCGCCGCCCCTCCCGTGCCCCCTCGCCGGGCTCCTCTTGCCAAAACCGCCTCCCCTCTTTCTTTTCCATCGGCTTTGAGTTGGACCCTTTTGAGGAGGGCATGGGGAAGGCCCCAATGGCTCCCTGGATGCCCCCAGCCACCCCTAGTCACAGGGATGGCTTTGCTGGAGGTGCCAAGATGGTGTCATTTCATGGCAGTGACCCCCTCGCCCATCCCCGTCCCCTCCTGGCGCGGCGGGCGCGTTTTCGTTGGTGAGACCTCCCCTGCCGGTGGCCGTGCCCCTGCGGGAAACCTTTCTGTATTTATATATTAAAAAAAAAACAGGGGAAAAAAAGAGTTCAGAGCTTGGGGGGAGCTTCCTTCATTAGTCAAGGTGTTTTGATATGGTATTAAAACAATGTTCAATAAAATATTCACTGTTATTTTATTTCACTGGCTTTCTTGGTGAAGCAGATGATGCCAGTGGGGTGCTGGAGCCCCCCACCCATGCCAATTCCCCTTCTCTCTGCCTGCCATGTGGGGCACGGTCGTGCTCAGCAGGTCCCAGAGAGGTCCCACCTGGCACCGGCAGCTCAGGAGAAGTGGCTGAATGGGACCCTGACAATGCCCTGCCCTGTGTACGCTGTCTGGGACAGGGGTCTCTTGGGAAGGGGCTGGGGGGTCCTGGCCCCCTAAACAACTTCACAGCACATGGACAATGCGAGTCCAAAGGGTTTATTGGGGGTTTGAGGATCCCTGACCTCCAGAAGTGGTGATGGGGGGATTTGTAGGTACACAAACAGTGACACTGTAGGGCAGCGTGGTCACCCTGGCCCCAACTCAGGGGGCTGAGGCTCCCCACCGCCAGCTCAGCGCTGGTGCTCCCCCTCAGAGCACCTTGCCAGGGTTCATGAGGTTGTGGGGGTCGAGTGCAGCCTTGATGGAGCGCAGGGTGTCCAGGCCCTCCTGGCCCAGCTCCTCCTGCAGCAGTGCCCGCTTGCCCAGCCCCACACCGTGCTCCCCGGTGCAGGTGCCCCCTGCTGCCAGTGCCCGCCTGTGGGACAGGGAGGGACAGGGGATGGGGACATCTGTCTGTCCAGCCCCTGCCCCCCACAGCACCCTGGCCCCACCTGCCCAGGCGCTGAGTGAAGGCGTGGATGCGCTGGGCCTCGTCCGGGTCCTGGGAGTTGAAGACGAGGATGCAGTGGAAGTTGCCATCGCCCACGTGTCCCACCATGGGTCCTGCAAGGCCACGGGTCAGATGGGGTGTGGCATGGAGGATGGTGACCCCCACTCCCCTCTGTCCTGGGGGCTGTGTCCCTGCTGACCAGTGAGGCCGGAAGCCTGCAGGTCCTGCTTGGTCTCCACCACCACGTCAGGCAGGCGGGAAATGGGCACACAGACGTCCGTGGAGTAGCCCTGGGCCAGGGAGGGCAGACCTGTGGCACTTGCAGCACCAGGGGTGCTGTCACCACTATCCCCATCCTTGTGCCTCACCTGGCAGCCGGGCCGCAGCGCCAGGGCAGCGTACCAGGCATTGTGGCGCATGGACCAGAGCTGCTCGCGCTCGTCCAGCCCCTCCGCCCAGGCCAGGCTGGAGCCGCTGTTCTGTTGCACAATCTCCTCTGGTGGTGACCAGGAGCTCTGGGACAGGACTCACGGCACCCCCAGGCACCCAGCCCTCACCTTGTGCCCATCCTGGGACCTATCCCACATCCTGGGATACTCCTGGTCCCTCTACCCCTTGTCCTTGCTGTGACACCCCTGGTCACCCCTGTCCCATCTCCCTGAGCCCCTCAGCAGAGCCCCAGCACACACACCTATCCCTCACCCTAGTGTTCCCAGTCCCCATCCCAAGGATCCATTGCTGCTCCCCTCTCCCCGGTCCTGGGCACCTACCCCTCTCCTCAGGACATGCCTGATCTCCCATCCCCTATCCATAGCCAGCCATTCATGACTCCAGTCCCCCAGTTTTAGGCTCTAGGCACTTGTCCCTCATCCTGATGACCTCAAGGTCTCCAACCCCCACCCAGCCTGGGCACCCATCCGTCACCCCAGGACATGCCTGGTCCCATTGCCTGGTCCCATTGTCCCATGTCCTAGACATCCATCACCCACTCCAGTGCCGCATCATGGCCCCCCAGCACGAGGCTCCAGAACACCCTGGTTTCCCTGTCCCTGGGCACCCATCCTCATCCCTGGGTGTCCACTATGGCCCCCAGTCCCACAGATCCTCTCCTCCTCCCTATTCCCAGCCATACCCATCTGCTGCTGCTGCTCAGCCAGGCTACGCCGGGAGCCATGAAGCTCCAGGAGGAGCGTGGCTGCCGCTGGGAGCTCCATCTGACTGAAGCGGCCACAGGCATCCGCCATCACCTCATCCAGGAACTCTGAGTGGGACAGAGGCAGGGTTGAGCTCCACCACTGGCACCGGGACACCCAGCCCCACCTCTGGCCGCAGCAGGCACTCACCAATGCGGGCCACAGGCACGGCAGCCTGCAGCACCTGGACAGTGCAAGCCACAGCCGCCCCCACGCTGGGGAAGGAGGCGACGGTGACAGCAGTGGCCTCGGGCAAGGGGTGCAGGCGCAGCGTGGCCTGAGTCAGGAAGCCCAGAGTGCCCTCGGAGCCCACGAAGAGCGAGGTCAGGTCGTAGCCAGCCGCCCGCTTCCTGCACAGAGCTGGTGAGCAGGCACCCACTGGCAATGGTCAGACCAGCACAGCCCCCCTGCCCCCCGAGACCCACCTGGGCTGGCGCCTGGGACCAGCGGTGTGGAGCAGGCGCCCGTCCGGCAGAACCACGCGCAGGTTGAGCACGTTGGGGCGCATGGTGCCATAGCGCACCGCGTTGGTGCCTGATGCACCCGTGGCTGCCATGCCACATAGAGACGCGTCCGCCCCAGGGTCTGCGGGCAGGAGAGGCAGGTGGGGATGGTGTCCACTTCCGCATGGACACCATTGGGACCTCAACCACAATAAAACTATGGGCATCCCCAAACACACAGCACACCTGTGGACACCAGAGCATCCCCATCTCCAGTCCTACAGGAATTGCCAGCACCTCCAGTGCTGTCACCACCATGACCACTCTCATGCAAACCATACCAACAGGAAACCAGAGCCCGGTGCCACGCAGGTGCTTGTTGAGGGCCTTGCGGGTGACTCCAGGCTCCACTGTCACCGAGAAGTCCTCGAGGCTCAGCTCTGCGATTGCGTCCATGCGGCTCAGGTCAAAGCAGACGCCGCCCTGGCACAGGAGCACCCGGGGCTGAGGGCAGGCCAGGCACCCAGAGCGTCCAGGGTATCAGAGGTGTGGGGAGAGCCGATACCTGCACAGCATTGACGCCTCCTTCCAGGCCGGTTCCCGTGCCAAAGGGCACCATGGGCACACGGCAGCGGTGACAGAGGGCTGCCAGCTCCTGCACCTGCCCCACTGCCTGGGGCCACACCACGACGTCCGGGGGGGCACAGCTGGGGGACAGGCAGCACCACTGACCAACTGACCGGGCTCTTCCCCAACCTGCCTTTGTCACATGCTCCTTCCCTGCCCCACGGCCCCTGGTCTGCCGAAATATTTCCCATCCCCACACCCGATCCCTTCCCTACAACCCTTGCCCTGCCCAGAGCCCTGCCCAGGGGTCCCAGCTCAGGGGCACTCACGGGTGCATGGACTCATCGTGGCCGTGCTGCTCCCGCACTGCTGTGGCCGTGGAGACATTGGGGGCCCCAACCACGGCCCTCAGGGCCTCCACGAAGTCAGGGGACAGCGAGGGCTGCAGGGGGAACAACGAGGACCAATCGGGGGTGCACTGGGCAGGGTCTGATCGCGGCCACGGGACAAGGCTCCGAGGCCAAGTGGCCGCGTCAGGACCCGAGTGCCCTTCGGAGCCCCGGCCCCACCTTGGAGCAGCAGCGGCGGCGCCCCAGGGCTGCCCCCAGCGCCAGCACCCTCCGCAGGGCCATGTCGCAGCGGGACAGGAACGGGAACATGGGAGCTGCACAGGACCAGGACACTGCCCTCCCCCGCAGCCCGTCTGTCCCTCCCCCGCACTGACACCTTAAGGTGGCTCCAGCCACACACCGGTGTGTCCCTGCTGGAGGGACCTGCGTCCCCCCACTGCCCGTGCTCATGTTCCCATGCTGTCTCCTGCCTCGGCGGAGTCACCGCATTAACCATGGCCCCTGCCCTCACAGGTGTGTCCCCATGCCTGCTCAAGTGTCCCCGCAGCTGCTCAGGGCTCCATGGCCCCAGCGGAGACCACATGGCCCCATGCTCCTCCCCGCCCAGACAGGAGACACCGTGTCCCCCTGCCCATCTGTCCCCATTCCCAGCCAGGTGTCCCCATGCCCCGCTGTCCCGATTGTTGCCATGCACAGCCAGGTGTCCCCATTCAGGTCCAGGAGTCACCGTGTCCCCACATCCATCTGTCCCCATACCCAGCCACGTGTCCCCATGCCTCTCAACCCTCCTGGACCTCCTGGTGTCTCTCTCATGTCCAGAGAATTGACCCCAGCCCACCGCATGCCCCCGTCCTCAGCCGGCGGTCACCCGGCCACCCGCCTGCCCCACTGCCCGCTCCCCGCTCCCGTCCGTCCCGCCATGGTGACAAGGACACAGCGCTCAGGGGGTGGCAGCGTTTATTGCAGGCCTCAGTTGGCCTCCAGGATGGAGTCGATCCAGTCGCGGAGCTTGGTGACGCGGGCGTACACGCCGGGCGTCCCGGGGTCGCAGGTGCTGCTGCCCCAGGAGACGATGCCCACCAGGTTCCAGGCGCCGTCCTTCTGGCACACCAGCGGGCCCCCGGAGTCGCCCTGCACGGAGCAGCGGGTGAGCGCCGGGGAGGGGCCCGGGGCCGCCGGGGGCAGCGGGGGCCGGGGGCACGTACCATGCAGGAAGAGGCTCCGTCGGCGCCGGCACAGACCATCACGTCGCGGATGCGGTAGCCCCAGAACTCCTTGCACTGGGTGTTGGTGAGCAGGGGCAGAGCCACCTGCTGCAGCACCGCCGGCGTGTGCGAGGCTGCGGGGAGCGGGGGCCGTCAGCGCCGGCACCGGGGCAGGAATGGGGAAAGGGCTGGGGCGGGGGGCAGGGGACGAGGAGGAGAGGACCGTGATGATGGGAGAGATCGGGACAGGATTGGGTCAGGACTGGGCAGTGGTGATGGGGATGAGCAATGGGACAGGGATGAAGATGGGGATACGGGAGTGGGATGGGGACTCGGATTCAGACTTGGACGGGGATCTGGATGGGAGATTGGCGTGAGCATTATGATTCACATGAGCACAGGGACCGACCATACGCATGAGGAAGGGGACAGGGAAGACAGCGGACAAGGGTGGGATGGCAGGATGTTGGATGAGGCAGGGGGCAGGAACAGCGATGGGCACAAGAAAATGCAGTTACCGTTGGGGTCAGTGAGTCCCCAGCCAGTGGTGACGCAGGTCGTTCCCCCGGAGAATTCGTCAGTGGCCTTGGGCAGGCAGACGGGGGACACGCGGTCCGACAGCTGAGCCGGAGTGGCCAGTTTGATCAGGGTGATGTCGTCGTGGATGGTCAGCATGTTGAACTTGGGGTTCTTGAAGACCTGAAGCAGGCGGCACTGCTCTCAGCACCTGCACCCCCGGCCAAGGTGCCGGGCACTGGGCGCTCCACAGGGATCAGCAGGGACCTCGGGGACAAATGGGGACCCCGGGGATGGCTCCTGTGGGTCCCGCGATGGCTGCGTGTCCGAGTTGCAGACACGCAACAGTGCCTGGGACGCAGGCGAGCAAGGACATCCCAGGTCACATTCCCTTTGGGGATGAAGGGAACCCTGAGGCCTGAATCCCTATCCCTTGGGAGTTCCTGGGAACATCCAGGGGAACTGACCTGAAGGAGGAGTGGGAGCGGGCGACACCCCAGGGGATTGCAGTGCAGGGATGTGGGACACCACGGACACCCCAGGGAACCCTGACCCTCAGGATAAGGGGAACCGGGGACTCCTGAGGAACACAAACTCCAGGACAAGGGGCACCCCTGTGGTGGCCGTGGGTCCCGCAGGCACACAAAGCCCGCCCCGGAGGTACCTTCTCGATCGTCAGCTTCTGCTGGTCAGGGCCGGGTGCGTCCTGGTCGTAGGCGCCCACCACCACGGTGTCGGTTTTCCTGAGCACAGGCAGGCACTGAGCACGGGACACCGGCACGGGGACAGGGGGGGTTCCCTGGCCACCCTGTGCCCGTGCCCAGCCCCGGCCCGGCCGGCAGCAGAGCCGGTGCCTACCTGACGCCGCAGTGGGCAGCGGTGACCACCCAGTTCTCGCTGATCAGGGACCCGCCGCAGAAGTGGAAGCCGTTGTAGCGCTGGTGGGAAGAGCTGCCCTCAGCACCCAGCACCCGGCGCTCAGCACCGGCGTGCTCCGTGCCCGGCCCCCCACACGGCACCCACCCCTGCCCCCGGCCCGCCTCGGGCTCTCACCTGCAGGGACACCTGCCATGGCCAGGACCCTGCCACCGCCGGCTCCCCGTTGACAATGCGGTTGTAGCCACGGATGACGGGTGTGATGGCGGGCACGCCGCAGTCTAAGGGGTACAGGTGGCTGTGAGACGGCGGCTCCGAACCAACCCTGCCCATGTCCCTACCCACTGCTCCCACCCCCCCGAGCCCCGATTCCGCCCCGCCAAGCCCCACAACCCACGCACTCTCAGGGAGGGCGGCGCGGGCAAAGCCCGCCAGCGCCAGGCAGCTCAACACCCACAGCAGAGCCATTGCCACTTGTGAGGACAGACCTGCCGGGCACCTGATGGCCCTTATATGCACCCCTGGGCACTTCCCCGCTTCCGCTGGCCTTGCCACCGCGGCCTTGGGAGATAGTGTGCCACCGGCATATTGCCAGCCTTTGAACCTTCTCACTACAACTCCTTGATGTCCCAGGCACCTGGACCTCTGGATGAACAGGTACCCTGTCCCCCTGTGGCAGCCTGGAAGGGCTCTGTAGACCCAGACCTATGTGAACTCGTGGTCCTTCCTAACTCCACCACTCCGTGACAAAGTGTGTGGGCAGCCCAGAAAGCCCCACCGTATCTTGGGCTAAAACTCCAGCAGCCTGAGTACCTCACCAAGGGAGGGGATTCTGCTCTTCCACAAGGCTGAGACCATGCATGCAGTGCTGTGTCCAGCTCTGGGACCCCAATTATGAAGGACATGAGCCAGCTGGAATGATTCCAAGGACATTTAGAAGCCAGATTTAGTCCAGGCCAGTGCTGATCCACAGCCATAGCCAAGGAGACTGGCTCCAGGTGCCACGCTCCCAGCGTGTCCTGGAGCCATAGCAGGTGTTGCGCTATCTCCCAAGGCCGCGGTGGCAAGGCCAGCGGAAGCGGGGAGGTGCCCAGGGGTGCATATAAGGGCCACCGGGTGCCCGGCAGGTCTGTCCTCACAAGTGGCAATGGCTCTGCTGTGGGTGTTGAGCTGCCTGGCGCTGGCGGGCTTTGCCCGCGCCGCCCTCCCTGAGAGTGCGTGGGTCGCGGGGCTTGGCGGGGCGGAATCGGGGCTCGGGCGGGCGGGGGCGGTGGGGAGGGGACATGGGGCCGGGGTGGCCAGAGCCGCCGTCTCACAGCCACCTGTACCCCTTAGACTGCGGCGTGCCCGCCATCACACCCGTCATCCGTGGCTACAACCGCATTGTCAACGGGGAGCCGGCGGTGGCAGGGTCCTGGCCATGGCAGGTGTCCCTGCAGGTGAGAGCCCAGGCGGGCCGGGGGCAGGGGTGGGTGCCGTGTGGGGGGCCGGGCACGGAGCACGCCGGTGCTGAGCGCCGGGTGCCGGGTGCTGAAGGCAGCTCTTCCCACCAGCGCTACAACGGCTTCCACTTCTGCGGCGGGTCCCTGATCAGCGAGAACTGGGTGGTCACCGCTGCCCACTGCGGCGTCAGGTAGGCACCGGCTCTGCTGCCGGCCGGGCCGGGGCAGGGCACGGGCACAGGGTGACCAGGGAACCCCCCCCCGTCCCCGTGCCGGTGTCCCGTGCTCAGTGCCTGCCTGTGCTCAGGAAAACCGACACCGTGGTGGTGGGCGCCTACGACCAGGACGCACCCGGCCCTGACCAGCAGAAGCTGACGATCGAGAAGGTACCTCCGGGGCGGGCTTCGTGTGCCTGTGGGACCCACGGCCACCACAGGGGTGCCCCTTGTCCTGGAGTTTGTGTTCCTCAGGAGTCCCCGGTTCCCCTTATCCTGAGGGTCAGGGTTCCCTGGGGTGTCCGTGGTGTCCCACATCCCTGCACTGCAATCCCCTGGGGTGTCCCCCGCTCCCACTCCTCCTTCAGGTCAGCCCCCCTGGATGTTCCCAGGAACTCCCAAGGGATAGGGATTCAGGTCTCAGGGTTCCCTTCATCCCCAAAGGGAATGTGACCTGGGATGTCCTTGCTCGCCTGCGTCCCAGGCACTGTTGCATGTCTGCAACTCCGACACGCAGCCACCGCGGGACCCACAGGAGCCATCCCCGGGGTCCCCATTTGTCCCCGAGGTCCCTGCTGATCCCTGTGGAGTGCCCAGTGCCCGGCACCTTGGCCGGGGGTGCAGGTGCTGAGAGCAGTGCTGCCTGCTTCAGGTCTTCAAGAACCCCAAGTTCAACATGCTGACCATCCACGACGACATCACCCTGATCAAACTGGCCACTCCGGCTCAGCTGTCGGACCGCGTGTCCCCGGTCTGCCTGCCCAAGGCCACTGACGAATTCTCTGGGGGAACGACCTGTGTCACCACTGGCTGGGGACTCACTGACCCCAACGGTAACTGCATTTTCTTGTGCCCATCGCCATTTCCCCCACCGCCTCATCCAACATCCTGCCATCCCCATCCTTGTCCGCTGTCTTCCCTGTCCCCTTCCTCATGCGTATGGTCGGTCCCTGTGCTCATGTGAATCATAATGCTCACGCCAATCTCCCATCCAGATCCCCGTCCAAGTCTGAATCCGAGTCCCCATCCCACTCCCGTATCCCCATCTTCATCCCTGTCCCATTGCTCATCCCCATCACCACTGCCCAGTCCTGACCCAATCCTGTCCCGATCTCTCCCACCATCACGGTCCTCTCCTCCTCGTCCCCTGCCCCCCGCCCCAGCCCTTTCCCCATTCCTGCCCCGGTGCCGGCGCTGACGGCCCCCGCTCCCCGCAGCCTCGCACACGCCGGCGGTGCTGCAGCAGGTGGCTCTGCCCCTGCTCACCAACACCCAGTGCAAGGAGTTCTGGGGCTACCGCATCCGCGACGTGATGGTCTGTGCCGGCGCCGACGGAGCCTCTTCCTGCATGGTACGTGCCCCCGGCCCCCGCTGCCCCCGGCGGCCCCGGGCCCCTCCCCGGCGCTCACCCGCTGCTCCGTGCAGGGCGACTCCGGGGGCCCGCTGGTGTGCCAGAAGGACGGCGCCTGGAACCTGGTGGGCATCGTCTCCTGGGGCAGCAGCACCTGCGACCCCGGGACGCCCGGCGTGTACGCCCGCGTCACCAAGCTCCGCGACTGGATCGACTCCATCCTGGAGGCCAACTGAGGCCTGCAATAAACGCTGCCACCCCCTGAGCGCTGTGTCCTTGTCACCATGGCGGGACGGACGGGAGCGGGGAGCGGGCTGTGGGGCAGGCGGGTGGCCGGGTGACCGCTGGCTGAGGACGGGGGCATGCGGTGGGCTGGGGTCAATTCTCTGGACATGAGAGAGACACCAGGAGGTCCAGGAGCACTGAGAGGCATGGGGACACGTGGCTGGGTATGGGGACAGATGGATGTGGGGACACGGTGACTCCTGGACCTGAATGGGGACACCTGGCTGTGCATGGCAACAATCGGGACAGCGGGGCATGGGGACACCTGGCTGGGAATGGGGACAGATGGGCAGGGGGACACGGTGTCTCCTGTCTGGGCGGGGAGGAGCATGGGGCCATGTGGTCTCCGCTGGGGCCATGGAGCCCTGAGCAGCTGCGGGGACACTTGAGCCGGCATGGGGACACACCTGTGAGGGCAGGGGCCATGGTTAATGCGGTGACTCCGCCGAGGCAGGAGACAGCATGGGAACATGAGCACGGGCAGTGGGGGGACGCAGGTCCCTCCAGCAGGGACACACCGGTGTGTGGCTGGAGCCACCTTAAGGTGTCAGTGCGGGGGAGGGCAGTGTCCTGGTCCTGTGCAGCTCCCATGTTCCCGTTCCTGTCCCGCTGCGACATGGCCCTGCGGAGGGTGCTGGCGCTGGGGGCAGCCCTGGGGCGCCGCCGCTGCTGCTCCAAGGTGGGGCCGGGGCTCCGAAGGGCACTCGGGTCCTGACGCGGCCACTTGGCCTCGGAGCCTTGTCCCGTGGCCGCGATCAGACCCTGCCCAGTGCACCCCCGATTGGTCCTCGTTGTTCCCCCTGCAGCCCTCGCTGTCCCCTGACTTCGTGGAGGCCCTGAGGGCCGTGGTTGGGGCCCCCAATGTCTCCACGGCCACAGCAGTGCGGGAGCAGCACGGCCACGATGAGTCCATGCACCCGTGAGTGCCCCTGAGCTGGGACCCCTGGGCAGGGCTCTGGGCAGGGCGAGGGTTGTAGGGAAGGGGCCGGGTGTGGGGATGGGAAATATTTCGGCAGACCAGGGGCCGTGGGGCAGGGAAGGAGCATGTGACAAAGGCAGGTTGGGGAAGAGCCCGGTCAGTTGGTCAGTGGTGCTGCCTGTCCCCCAGCTGTGCCCCCCCGGACGTCGTGGTGTGGCCCCAGGCAGTGGGGCAGGTGCAGGAGCTGGCAGCCCTCTGTCACCGCTGCCGTGTGCCCATGGTGCCCTTTGGCACGGGAACCGGCCTGGAAGGAGGCGTCAATGCTGTGCAGGTATCGGCTCTCCCCACACCTCTGATACCCTGGACGCTCTGGGTGCCTGGCCTGCCCTCAGCCCCGGGTGCTCCTGTGCCAGGGCGGCGTCTGCTTTGACCTGAGCCGCATGGACGCAATCGCAGAGCTGAGCCTCGAGGACTTCTCGGTGACAGTGGAGCCCGGAGTCACCCGCAAGGCCCTCAACAAGCACCTGCGTGGCACCGGGCTCTGGTTTCCTGTTGGTACAGTGGGCATAAGCGTGGTCATGGGGCTGGAGGTGCCAGCAGTGAAAGTGCTGGGGCTGAGGACACGCTTGAGGATCTGTGGACTGTGGGGAGTCCATAGGTGTGCTGGGATTCCAGGGCAGTAGCAGAGGAGCCTCTAGGACTGAGGGTGCCATGGTTCCTGAGGTTCTGGATGGGATGGATAACTAGCACCAGGAATGCTTGGCGTCGGGTGTACCATGCTCTCTGCTGCCACACCAAACTCGTAACTGCCATGGTGGCCATGGCCGTGGCATGGTGCTGTGAGGGACATGCACCCCATAGTGGTTCAGGGCCCATGTGGCCCTATTGCCCTGCACTGCCACCCCGCATTTCCCCCAACCATCTTAGGCTCACCCCTTGTGCACCTCCAGTCTCCAAAGGCTAGGAGATCTTTTAGGAGGACAGGATCTCCCCCGTCCTTCCAAAGGGCCTCTCCCTCACCCTAGCAGGCACATGCAGATACCCAGGAGATAAGGGGTGTTTCTAGGCAAATCTTTATACTGCTGAGGGACTTGGGGCCAAGTTTTGGAGGGGGCTGCCACTTGGTAGCTCCGGGAACCAGCGGAAGCTTCCCCTCTGTTCAAAAGGCACCAATTTCAGTTCGCGTTTCGGTTACAGCTGGTACTGTAGCACAACCCGAGACGTGAGAGCGCACAGGTTAGCCCCTTCCTGCCCCAGCAGCTCTCCACCACCCCTGACTCCCCTGGGGACCTCTCTCCCCAGCCTCCAGCACACAAAGGAACAGTACAACCCGTCTCTGTCACACTGTCCCACCATCACAGGGAGTGGCTTCCACACCATTACAATCTCCTGTCCACCATAGAGTCCTCCCGAGAGCAGAGCAGCCACAGCATCACAAAGGGGATCTCACGTTGCATGTCAAATTGCCAGGCACATCCTTGCCTCACCAGCAACATGGTCCCATGCCCTTCAGCCCACAGCTGGCTGCTGGTTTTGTATGGAGAGAGGACAGCGGGGAAGGAGTGGACATAGATCCACCTCCCACCCGCTTCATTATGGGCACAGCTCAAACCATTTCTGGCCCCTGGCCAGAGGGAGGACAAAGGGATATGATGGCTACAGCCCCTCACCACTGTTCCCACAGAGCCCCAGCCCCCCGGTGTGCGTGGGTGTCTCTATGTACATGTCTGCTTACACCGGGTGGAGAGGACTTGCATGGAGGGAGATGCATGTCTGGGGAAGGGTGGGGGCCAGAGAGAGGGGACAGTGGCCCTGAGGCCATCACATGGCTGCCAGCTGGCCCAGCACCATCCTGAACTGCTGCGTGCTGTTGGCAAGGTCCTTGACACGCTCCACCATGTCCTTGGAGGCAGCAGGAGAGGGGTAGTGGAGGGCGGCTGCCTTGGTGGTCATCACGATATCCTTGAGCATCTCACAGAGGAGGTTGCTGTAGTGCATCACCTTGTGCTGGACGTCCTGGGCCTTGGCCTGGCGGGACAGCGTGTCTCCAATGAAGACGAGCTTGTGGGCGCTGAGGATGACAAACTTGCTGTGGGCCACAAAGATCTTGGGAGGTTGGTTGGTGCTGACGGCGGTGAAGAAGGCATCGACAGCATTGGTGAGCGTGGTGAGGTTGGCCTCGCACTGCTCCAGGTAGAAGAGGAGGAGTTGGCGGTCAGCAGGACACAGTGTCCCACCGCCCCGCGCGGGGCTGTAGTGCTGGGGGGGGCTCCAGTTGGACAGGTCATTGTCGATGGGGCGCGTCACCTCCTGCTCCAGCCGCTCAAACTGCTTTAGCTGTGGGAGAGACACGTGTGGGGCAGGGTGGCCACTGAGCCAGCACCTGCTCCCTCCCCTCCATGGGGCCACCAGCAGAGGTGGCCATGGCCACTGTGAGGGACAGTGCCAGTCCCAGGACAGCCATGCCAGGCTCCTCTCCAGGATCAAGGTGCCTACACCCCTCTTCCTTGGCATAGCACTGGTATGGAAGGCAAGGTAGAATGCACCATGGGAACATCCAGGGAAGAGGGCTGTGGCCAGACCAGCAGCAGAGGTTACAAGGGAAGCAAGACATGGGACCCTGCGTGCCCCAAGTGCTGTGCACAGCAACACCCATCTGCCTGCCCCGGTGCCCTTACCTGCTGGTGCTCCAGCTGGTCCTTGCTCTGCCGGATGATGTTGCCCTTCTCCAGCAGCTCCTTCTGGGTCTTCTCAAACTCCTCTTTGCCCTGCAGGGGCATGACATGGAAGGGGTCAGTAATATCAGCCTTGCTAGAGAGCCCCCACCTGCCCTGGGACATCCCTGTGCCACACAGCCCTCATGCTGGAGGGCAAGAGCAAAACACAGGCAGAGGCAGAGCTGCCTAATCCCCCGCTATGCCATGGTGCCACTATCAAAAACACTCCCTGTGGGAAGTATCCCCATACCCATGCCCACCTGGAGATGGACATAGTCATAATCCTCCATCCAGCCGCTCTCACTGTTCTCATAGGGCCCATCAGGTGACTCCTGGGCCAGCAACTTGGGAGGGGAGGGCAGGGGCCGTGACTGGATGCTGCTGGCCTTGTCGGAGGGGTGAGGGGGCCCATGGCCACCACTCTCCACCGCCGGCTTTGTCCGTTTGAAGAGAAGGGAGGCATTGCCATGCAGGAAGGAAGCCAACTGCTTGGTGTCATCGGGAACACCACGTGAGTGCATGATGAAGTGCTCCAAGTCATCTGTGCCTGGCTTGCTGCTGGCCAGAGCACTGGGGGCCCAGTGGCAAGCATCCAGTGCTTGGCCATGCCGTGCCAGGGCCTGGTAGACCTCCTCCATCTTCTGCAGCTGCTTGCTGAGCTTTGTGTAGAGGGAGCGATCAGAGGCCTGGGCAGCATTGCCCACTGCCCCCCGGGCAAACTCCAGCAGGTCCCGGAGGGCTGTCCGGACGCCCTCAGCTGCCCCACGGATGCTGGCAGCGTTCACCTCCATGTGCTCGGGGCTGCGCCAGTTGGTGCTGATAAAGGACATGAGGTAGGAGACAGCATTGCTGACACCACTCTGGAGCTTGGCCAGTGTCTCCATGGCGGCATCTAAGTCCAGGGAGAACTCCTTGCCGGCTCCCTTAGCCGGCTCCTTCACAGGCACCACGTCCAGCGAGGATGTGGAGATGTTGCTGCGGGTGCTGCCTGTGCTGGAGGCTGAGAGGCGCTTGCCATCAGCGCCCTTGGCCTCATGGTCTACTTGTGGTGGGACGTCATAGATGTACTCGCCCTCTGTGTCCACAGAGCCCTTGCCTGGGGCATGCAGGTCCCGGGGCACATCATACACCTCTTGGGAGGGGAAGGTGGAACCCCCCAGCTTCTTGAGGCTGGGGGGCACATCATAGATCTCATGGGAGGATGGCAGCTCAGGAGCACCTTTCCCAGCTGCCGGGGGCACATCGTAGACATCCTCTGGCAAGTAGGGCTCCTGCTGGGCCAGGATGAGGGGGTGGCGGGAGGGGTCGAAGGTTTTCTGCTTGGCAAAGGCAGGGGGCACATCGTAGGTCTCCTCCCGCGCTGGGCCATCTGGCACATCCTTGCTCACTGAGGGGGGGACATCGTACACCTGCAAGGGCAGAGCAGTGGCACTGTCAGCACTGCGGGGAGAGCTGGCCTGGGGCAGGTGTGGAGGGACAGGCTGGTTGCCCCAAGCTGCAGGGCATGCAAGTGCCAGCACTGGGCATCCAAGATGGCACTGGGTGGGCACTGGGATGAAGCTATGCACCCCAAGGGTGCCCCTGCCCTTTGGGACAGGAATCAAAAATCAAAGCAGCCCAGGTAGGAAGGGATTTTGAAAGATCATCTGGTCCAATTTCATCCCCTGGATGTGAACATCCAGTAACCCATTACTTGGCATTCTGAAAGCCTCCAGTGCCAGGGACATCACCACATCTCTGGGGAGATTGATCTAGTAAATTTTTCTCCCTGTAAAATTCTGTTTCTCATTCTTAGCAAAGAAGCTGAGAGCTTCCCAGCAGCACTTACAGTTTGGTGCAGGTTCTTCTCCACGCTGGGGGGCACATCATAGATCTCCTGGCCTGGGTCCTGCCCATTGGGACCCTTCACTGCCATGGGAGGAGTGTCATAGACCTGGAGGCAGGGGGACATAGGACAATGTGTCAGAGTTGGTGTGGCCACCCACCTCCTCTCAGGGACCAGTTGGGAACGGTGGAGGTGCTCAGAAGTAGCACCAAGGTCTGTAAAGTAGTTTTGGGTGCAATTGAGCATGGTATGGATCTCAGGCTGTGATAGATCATCTCCCATTCTTAAGGGCAGAGATTCCCCCTTGACACCCCCACCAGCCTCACCTCCTGGCTGAACTGGCTCGGGACCCCTCCTCGGACAGGCGGCACATCATAGATCTCCTGGGAGCCCGTGGAGATGAGGTGGCGAGGGAAATCATACTCGACCTGCTCACCCTTGGGGGAGTCATAGACATACACCTGACCCACACGGGTGGGCACCAGCACCTGGAAAGAGGGAAAAGACATGATGTGGGCACCACCAAGCATCTCCCACCCGCCATCATTTCCCCAAAACCCATCAATGGGGCCACAGAGCTTCTGTACTGGATTGCCTGGAACTAGGGTCTCCCCAGTGCCACGGGAGGGCGCTACCCGGCCGGTGTGCGGCGATGCCGGGGACGGGATGATATCACCGGTTATTTATAGCGGCGATAGAGTCTCAGCGAGAGACAAAGCCCGGCCGGCACGGCCGTGGCGTGCAGAAAGCAACGGCTGATCCAGGTGTGGGCCGGGGTCTGCCAATGCCTGGAGATCCCTGCCCACAGCTCCATGCCTGAATGGGTCATTTCACGGTAACACCAGAATGGAAAATAACCAAACCCAGAGTGTAACGGCACCCTGCCCAACCAGTACCAAGGAGGGCTGAGGTGTTGGGCTGGTTCTTCCTTTTCGGATATTCCTTGTGCCCTGGCTGTGATTTGCCAGCTCCCTCCCCTTGCTGGCTGCTTCCCAAGGGTATGAGTTGGAGTAGCCTTCCGAGAAAACACGATACTGAAAGGACCTCACTCCTCTTCCACAGGATGACGTGCCAGGGTAGGGGCAGAGCCAGAGGAAGGTTGGTATCCGGGACGGAGCCGTTAGGCTCCATGCTGAGGCCAGCCTGGAGGCTCACCATTGCCTCACCACTGTACCTAGCAAGTACTGGCAGGCTGCCTGGTGCAGTTGGGAAATGCTGGCACTGCCTGTCTGTTCCTGTGTGCGCTCCCAGGAGGAACAAAACCTCACACCATTGTGCTGGGTACCACAGCTACTTCCACAGCTCCAGAACCCGGCATCCCAAAACAGCTCTTGAGTTACCAACATTCTGTGCCCATACCAGACACTGCCATGCCCTGGGTGACACAAGCAGAGCCCACACAAGAGACCACAAGGACCAGAGTGCTGAATGCTGTGCCAGGCCCAAGAGGGGCAGCTCACACCAACTGGGGCACCTCAGCCACTGCAGGGACTCTCCCAGTGCACCTGCTCCTGCCAGCAGTGTGGGCAAGGATGCCCACACAACCCCAGCAAAGGGCACATGGGCTGCCTGCTCCAAGAGTAGCAGGCTGAGAAGCCCAAGCTATGCCACCCAATCACACACACAGGCCACAGAGCACCCCACAAATACAACACACTCCCCACTCCAGTCCCCATCCTACCTTTCCCTGGGGCTTGTGCCCTTCCCAGCTCCTCATGTCCAATGACGGTGGCACTTGGTAGATTTCTTGAGACTGACCAGCTGAGGGAGGAACCTGGTAGACATCCTGGGGGGGACTGGCAGAGCCCCCTGGATATGCCTCTGCTGCCTGGCCCAGGGAAGGGGGCACCTGGTAGATTTCCTGGCCGGGGCTGGGGAAGGTGTGGGGAGGTGCCTGCTTCGGGTAGGTGGAAGGCTGCTTAGCTGGGGCAGGAGGAAACTGTCCAGTGGGTGCTGAGCCCGGGTAGAGACCCTGCTGTCCCTTGCTAGGGACTGGCATCAGGTAGACATTGTCCCCTTGGGGGGCATAAGCAGGGTGCATGGGTGTGTACTGCGAGGCAGGTGACAGCGGGGTGTAGCCCCCTTGGTGGTGGAAGGGCAAAGCCGGCTGGGGTCCCGATGGCTGCGGCGGGGTCTGCCCCTGTGCCGGGCCGGGCGCTTGCTGCTGCGGCTGCTTCTTGTCGTACATCCCCACGAGGATCTTGAGGCGGTTCCCGGGAACGATGCCCTGCCGGCCATGGAGCGAACAGAGCCACCAGCCGTCCAGCCCCTGCGTGTTGCGCTCCAGCACCGTCATGATGTCGCCCTTGCGGAAGGAGAGCTCGTCCGGAGACTCGGCCACGTTGTCGTACAGCGCCTTGGCCAGCACGTTCTGGAAGAGAGCCCCGCGCCGGGGCGGTGAGCCGGGCCCGGCCGGCCGGTGGGGCGTCATCCCGGCGGGCAACAGCTCAGCTCCGGGACGGAGCCCCGCGGGCCGGGGGTTTATCTGGCTGGATCCCGCCAGCTGGATCTCCCCGTTCCAGCCACCGCGGGATTCCTCTCTGGAGCAAAACCCACCCTTCCCAGAGGTGGTGCTGGGAAGGGGCCGGGCCCTTCCGCCTCCCCGGTTTCGGGGGGCCTCCTCTGCCTCTCCCGCCCCTTCCCTCCGCCGACTGGGAGGAAGTGCCGGGGCGGTGAGTCAGCCGTGGCCGTGGCCATCGCACGGCACCCATCGCCGGCCCCGGGTCCCTTCCACCCCGCGGGGTCCCCGAGCCGGGCCGGGGCACCTGCCAGCGCTGCTCGGGGCCGTGGCGGCTGGACAGGTCGCGGCCCGCCCAGGATGGCGGGGCCGGACTCCCGGTCGTCCCGCGGCCCTGCCCGACGCCGGTGCCGCCCCGCCCGGTGGGGCGGAGGCCTGGGGAGGCCCCTGGCCCCGCTGGGCCCCCCGCGAGCCCCGCAGCGCCCTGACCCGCCGGGAGGGAGAGAGGGCAGGCAAGGCCGGGCCGCCGCAGAGCGGGGGAGCTCGGCCAAGGTCACGCCAGCGGGATCGGCCGCACAGGGGAGGCCCTGGCCGGGCCGAGCGGTGAGGAGGGGGCTGCGGCCTTCCTCCTCGTCCTCCAACAGTGTCCTCCAGCAGCCGTTCCCCCGCGCCCTACCTGTCCCCGCACACACCCCTACGTCCTCCCCCGTGCCCCCACTCACCAGGTAGTTCATCTTCCCGCGGGGCCGCTCCGGCCACAGCGCGGGCGGCGGGCCGGGTGCGGGGCCGGGGGCCGAGGGCCAGGCCGGGCCGGGCCGGGGGCGGCGGGGCCGGGGCGCGCGGGCGGCGGCGGCGCCGTAGGGATCGTTATAGCGCCGCGCGCGCCCGGCCCGGCCGCTCCGCCCGCCCCCATTGGCTGCGCCCGCCCGGGGGGCGGGGCCCGGGGCGAGGGACGGGGCAAGGGGGCGGGGCCTTGGGAGAGGGGCGGGGCGGGGCCTTGGGAGAGGGGCGGGGCGGGCAGGGGGCGCCGGGGCTGTGATGGGCGCGGAACGCGCGTGTAAAGGGAGCGGAACGGGGTGTGACACAGGGCAAGGGGTGTGACACAGACCAGGGGGTCTGACACAGGCCTTGGGGTCTGACACAGGCCTTGAGGGTGTGACACAGGCCAAGGGGTGTGACACAAGCCGTGGGGGTGTGACCAAGTGCGACAAAGGGTAAGGGGAGCGAACAGGCGTGCAACAGCTGTGCGCAGAAAGGTGTGCAACAGGTGTTGTAGTGGCCTGCACTTGGTGTGCAACAAAGGCTATATGGGTGTGTAATGCGTGTGTAATGGGTGTCCAAATGAAGGAAAAAGGCTCTGCAGTGGGTGTGTAATGAGCAAAGGTCATTAAAGGTTAATGGGTATGTAACAGGTGTGCGATGGGTGTACAATAAAGGGTAACAGGTAACTGGAGAGTGTTATGGGGATGGTGTGTAATAGCAGGGGGATACAAGGGGTAGGTAATGGGTAGCTGTAGGTGCAATGGTTCACATCGCACACCATGGCACATGTACCATACCATGGCATACATGGGACACCTGGCACACAGGGCACACCACAGTACCCGTGGCACACCATGGCTGGCTGCCTGGCCTGTTCCAACAGCCGGGCCACATGGCCCATGGGCACCCCAACAGCTGGTAAGCCTGGGTTTGGCATCACTGTGTGCTGTGCTGCAGTCCCTGCCATCATCTGCAGAGAGCTGGGAGCACGCTGGGAAGGTGGCTGCAGCTGGGAGCTGTGGGAGGCACACGTGGGAGTTGTGTGGGGGCACAGAACCTATGGACATGCACAAGCTGCATGGACATCCATGCTGCTTCCCAAGCATGTGGAGCCAGAGCACACAGGGAACCAAGGGAAGGGACACAAGGGGTGCCTGCAGCCAGTGGGCTCACGGGCAAGTGGGCAATGAGTGGGCCTGTGTGAGAGCTGCAGGCCAGTGAGTGAGTGGTGCGTGTGGAGACAGGCCAGGAATGTGCCCCTGACTGTGCACGTGCCTCCCAGCCACCAGCCCCATCACGGCATTTCCTCTCACCTCTAGGGTTACTTTCAGAGCACACCAGGGTGAGGCCAGATTGCAAATACATGCCCTTCCCTAAAAAGCCATACTTGAGCCATCACCACTGTCCCCAGCTTGGGGGCAAGTGTCCCTGTGTATCACTGGCAGAAAGAGAAACTGAGGCACAGCTGTGGGTGGGAGACATCCGGTGGCAGGGACTGTGGTTGTGCCCGCAAACCGCAGCTGCCCTGGCGGGCGCAGCCTGAGAACTGTGGTTTCCTCTTGGTGGTGACAGTGGTGACAGCACAGGCTCTGAGCACTGTGGGCATCCTTGGGATGGGCTCCAGGCTCCCCAGCCTCTCCTCTACTACTCTACAGCTGATCCCATGAAGTCAGGGATGTTTGCTTTGGAGACCCTGAGTCTGGTGTGGGCCCAGCAGGCCAGCAGTGAGGGTCTCCTGGGATCCCTGAAGTGTCCCCAGGGTGAAGCTGCCACCGTATGACTTTGGGCAGGTGCTGAGGGGCCATAAGCTTCCTACTTTTGGACTTATAAGCAGTGGGAATTTCACTTTTCCTTTTCCCTGTGTTGATGCCCAGATCAATGTGTTCACTGTCAAACTTGATCTCCCATTTTTGGTCCATCAGAGCCAAAAATCACTGCTTGCATCTGCTGAGCACCCTGAGCTGGCAACAGCTCCTGCACACATCTGCTTCTGCAGCCAAGCACCCACAGGGCGACAGGCACCAACAGGTCTTCCTTTGGCTTCTCCTACCTCTGAGAAAATTAAATGCCAAAAAGAAGATGAAGAGTGGAGCATTACAGGGCCCCAGCAGCACTGGGGATGCTCAGAGCTGGATTGGGTACAGTGAGGGTCCCACCAGTCCCATGCTGTGATTCCCTGCCAGCTCCACTGGACACAGGAATGGGTGTTTCGGGATGGATGCTCCTTGGGATGCAGGTTGCCCCAGCAACAGTTGCTATGGAAAACACTTCAGTGGCAAAATTTCCAGCCATATTCACGTGTCCATCATTGTCTTCTGGAGAGTCCCTGGTGTATGGTGAGCCAGGCACGGCTGGCTCTGCACAGGCAGGATGCTGCTGTGGCTGCAGGCGACTGGCTGTGCTGGGCCTGCCTATTCCTGGCTTTCTGCAGCTTTTCCTGCTGGACATGGTATGAGAAGGTGTAGGACTCCAAAGTGAGATATGGGGCAGCATGGCAGATGTACAATGGACAGGGGGAACAGGCTGTGCCATGCCATATTAATTGGCTAGCAGCCAATTATTGTCCCATTGGCCCAGCTATGCCCCAACCACTGGATGACATCCATTTTGGTGAACAAAACACAAGAGCACAGCTCTGGGATAGTGGGGCATACCAGGAGATGGGCTGGCACTGGGATGTGTGCTGGGACCAGCAGCTTTGGCTGGGGCTTCCTGCTCCTGCCCACAGCCCTGCCCGGTCTGTGCTTCAGAAAGCCACTCCCCACCTCCTGGAGCAGCAATAGGATTACACAGGACTGAGTCTCCTAGCAATGAATGAAGAAATAAATCCTATAAGGCAGGACAGGATTTATTAGACTTCAATATTCTGGAAATAATGAGGACATTTCTCTTGGCTTGTACTATCACGGGACCCAACAGGATCACAACCAGGATTTATCCCTGTGCTTCTCTGTGGCACTGGGTTGGTTCTTAGCTGTGGAGAGAAGATTCTGGGAGAGGCTGCTTGCCTTTCCGAAGAGCAGGGTGGCAGGACACCCCCTCATCTCCAGCAAAGCCAAGGCGGACTGCAGGCCTCAGGCTGCCCCAACAGTAGCTGCTCTGTTTGTCTCCCCATTCATCTCCCAGCGAGGGCTGGCGCTGATCCTCGCCCCCGGCTGAGGCTCACTGCTGGGAGTGGGAAGGGCTGATGGCAGGAAGGGCTGGCTGTGCCATCAGCTGAGTTTCAAATGTCAGTGCCAGCACCCACCACCAGCACAAGGATGCCCCAGGGTGGAGACCCTCAAATGGGGTGGGAGACCCACAGGCCACTCCATCACTCCCCACTGCAAACAGAATCCCTCTGTACTGCTGGGCGGGACCTTGCTCTGAAGGACAGGTGGGAAGAGGCTGAAAACAACATCTTGGAAAAGAGGATATGATGCTGCCAGCATCACCTTCCAGGCACCAGGTTCTGCCCCTCGGGAAACTGCTGCCCTGGCTGCAGGGAGATGCTCCTAAAGTCAGCTCCACGCCCTGGTCCCTCCTTCTCCCAGCTGCCACTCTTTGCCCCATGGCAGCTCTGTCCATGAATCCCATTGTGGTCCTTGGGACAGCCTGGGGCTATGGGATGCACCCCCAACCAGCCAGGATTCAACCTCCTCCCATGCTGAGAGCCAATATTGATTGCCGTGTCCTTTTCACTGAAGCAGCTTTAAATGCACAATGTTACCTCCCTGTCACGATTCCTGTGGCCCTAACAGTCCCCACAAACCCCAGCAGATCATTAAAGCTGAGCCTATGGGTGTGGGTTGGATACAGCTGGTTTTACCATGGTCCCAGCACACGGATGCTGCGGCAGAAGGCCGGACCATCAGGACACACGGATACAATTGGAGCCTTGTTTGGGGCTCAGCTGCACAAGGGGCCCCTTCAGGCAGCCAGGGAAGGGGGAGCTCCTCGGGGTGAGGTGATGCCCTGGCCATGAGGGATTCCTTATAGGGCCAAAATTACCCCAAGCAATCCCTAGGGTGGCTCCCAACCCATGGAGAACACATGAGCTTCCCAGAGAAGACCGCTCAAGGTGGCAATGTCTCAAAAGATGGACCCACATTTGAGAACATTGCTCCTCACAGAAAGTGCAGGGCTGCTGGGGACATCAAGGGCTGGTGGGGACGCTGAGGGCTGGCAGGTCCTGGGGCCACCCCCCTTCATGGGAAGGTGACTGGGCAATGGAAATAGAAACAGAGAGGAGTTTTGGTTGGGTTTTTTTTCCCTTCCAAAGCAGCCAAGCTGTGTTTTCTGGAGACCTGTAAATCACTCCTCGTCTTCAGGAAAGAGAGGTGAGGAATACATGATCCAACCCAGCAAAAACGCGGGACACTTGGGAGCGCGGAGGAAGCCAGGAATCAGCCCAGGCTGGAGGCTGCCTCCCGGCCATCCCGCCAAGCCTGTCCCAACTTGCTGGGCCAGGAGCTGGCACTGCAGCCCAGCATCCTCAAGCTGAGCTGGGCACACCATGCTGCCACGAGCTGGGGAGCCCAGCAGAGAGGAGAGTCAAGGCTCCCAGACGCTGCCATTACACTGCACTTTTCCAGCAGGTCAGGTTGCTTCCAAGATTTCAAGATTTTCCACATTTGTTCAGCTGAAGAGAAGAAAAGAATGTGGAGGGTTTCTGAAGAGCATAGCTGGGGCTGGCAGGCAGGATCCCATAAACTGGGAGTCATCAATTTTCCCAGTTCACCAGCATGCCAGGGGAGGGTGTGCTGGCCACATCCCTCTAACACACTGTTAGGGTGCATGTGAATCCAAAGCCACCCCAGGCCATCCATAGCCAAATGCAGCTACAGGACTCACAATGGACACAGCCTGGAGCTCTTTAATGCTTTCAAACACAAGGCTGGGTTTGGTGCCTCTGGCCTTTGGGATCTCCAAGGGCACCTGTTGCATTTCCATTCTGCTCTTGCTTATCACACAATGCGCAAAATTATTTTCCATTTTTTGCCTACTTAGTGCTGCTCAGCTGCTGGAGCAGAGGGGGTCCTAGAATGCAGCAGGGATATACTCACACTGCAGCAAAGATTTTGGTTGGCAGCCTCCAGAAGCCAGATGCCACGGGGTCCCAACCTGTGCATGGGTGACATGACCCTTCCCTGCTGCTGTCCAGCACAGGGCAGAAATCTTCCCAAATATTCCCTTTTCTCTCAACAACAGAGCAATAGGCAGATCATTTCCCTGGCTGCCTGCTCAGCCCTCACAGCAGGCCCAGCCCTCCCAGCCCTGCTTGTGGCTGCCTCGGCATCCAACCATCTTTGGGGACCTGCAGCAAAACAAACCTGGGCTGTCTTGGGGGTCCCTGTTGGGAGGGACCCTGTAAGGAGGGCAGGTCAGCACATTAGGAGAGAAGGCGCTGGAGGTAGTCCAACACTACTGTTCTGTGTAGGAGAGCAGCCCAATTACTACAGCAGCACCTGCCTGGCTCCACAGCCCACAGTGAGGTCCTGCCAGGGCCATTCAGGAGCCCCAAGCTGAGATCTCCCCACAACAGTGCCCTGCACAAGGACTCTGGTTGTTTTTGCAATTAAGCCAGAACAGCATCTGGCTTGGAAGCGTTTGGAGATGAAAACATGTCATCACTCCATTGTTTTGTTTCTGTCCAATTTCAGGCTTGTTCAAGCAGGTCCATTACAGCTGATTCTGTACAGAACAGGGCGCCAAAGGCTGCAGCTCCCCTGAGCATGTGGTGTTTTGTTCTGTCTATCCTGCAGGCCACAGAGCAGGGGCTGACTCAGCAGCAGACACATGAGCTTAGACTGTGCTCAGAGCCACAGGCAAGGGGCCATGGGCAGTGACAGCATCGCTCACCCTGTGGGCAGGAAGGATTGGGCTTGTGCTGCTTTCCCCCAGCACAGCACCAGCACAGGCTGCCCCACCAAGCGGGCCCAGAGCATCCTGTGGGGAAATGCTGGTGAGCACCTCTCCTCCAAGGATGTGCACAGCCAGACATTGGGAGCTGCCCAACCCCAGCAGAGCCAGGCCAGCAGGAATGGCTGGGATGACGGTACGTTACTGGTCTCCAGCTCCTCGTTCCACACCCAGGCTCCTTGGCCTGCCCTCCCAGACAGCTGCTCTTTATGATTGTCCCTGCGTGGCCATGCTTTGGATGGGTTTCCTTACTCCTGCAGCCCTGCTATGGGACTACACTGACCTTGTCACTCACAATTCTGGGTTTCATTGCACCACCAGCCCCAGCAATGAGGGAAAGCAATTCAAGCACTTGCTCTGACCCCCAGGCTGTTATCAGGGCACACACCAGGCACCTCTAAGAGAGGGCTTCATGACTCCTGTCAGACACTCCTTACTATATGTGATCCTTAATTTCTTTGTCCTCTGCTTCCCACATAAACCACACTGCCAGCACGCAAGAGTGTTGGGATGGAATACTTTATTCACATGAACACTCAGATTCTGGCCCTTCCTGCCTGCTGCAGCTGCTCCCATCTTCTTGACAGCGTGAACAAGGAAGGATTTCTTCACCAGCTTGCTTAACCCACCCCCCCAGCATCATCAGACCCCACAAACAAGTACAGACAGTTTGGCTTTGTCTGGACAGGAGCAGAGGGCGGAGGGGCAGGGAGTGCTGCGGGGCTGGCAGAGCAGGCAGAAGGGCTCCAGCCCACAGCTTGCATATGCACAGCAGCCATAAAACCTTCCCGCAGCTCCACGCTCACCACCAAACATGCCAGTACTCTCCCAGCTTTGGTGGCTCCTCCTGCTGCCAGAAGCACCTGGGATTGGTAAAGGATGGGTGACACCACCCTTGCAAAGTTTTTGCCAGAATTACACCAGTGTCTTCAATCAGCTGCTGGGCCATTTAACCCTCAAAGAGCCTTCTGTCCATTGACAAATACCCTCACCAAACTATTACAGTAAAAGGAAAACCCTGTATGTTGAGACATACAGGCCGAGTCTTGGGTAGAGAACAGTTTCTGTGATTGGTGGTCGTTGGTGGCCAGCAGCCCCCAGCCAGCCCTGGGGCACAGAAGGGAGCAAGATCCCCCACGGCCACCCCCAGCACGTCAGGGCTTCATCCTGCTCAGTCTGATGTCGCGTTCGATTTCGAACTGCCTGTGATCCACGCGCTCCAGGAACGCTTTCCTCTCGATGTACCTACAGGGAGCAGAGGCAGAGGATGTGAGCTGCAGCCTGTGTGGCCCCCAGCCTGGGGCAAACCACACCTGAAGGGATGAGCAGGGAGGGAAAGCACCATCTGTCTGCCTCCTTCTCTTTCCATGAACTGATCACTCCACTGAACATCTCCTATGGACACCAAAACTGCTCTGTGGCCTGCTGGCTGTCATCTGTGGGACTCTCAGAGGTCTGGTGGTCACACAGGCTAGAGAACTGAACTGGCTGATTCTGGTTCCAGTTCTTCTCCTACAGCTGAGAAATGTCCTCCACAGACACCTTGAAGGGGATCAGAGCAGGCCTTGGCACCACCCAGCCAAGCATCTCAAACCCAACCAGTACCTTCAGTACAAGCTGACAGGCCCACAATACAGGCACAGGGAGCATTGGGGATGCAAAAAGGATCACCCAGCAAGCCTGCAGCAGCTCAGGGATGCAGGCCAGGGGTTTCCCAACCACAGACCAGCTTCTAACCACCACTGAATATTTAGTGCTGCCCCTCAGCATGGCACCTGAGTGCTGTGAGGAAGAAGGCACGCCTGCGCCTGGAAAAGCACCTTGCTGCTCATTAATGGCATGCAGCTGAATTTTAATGTACTTTGCTGCAAACCCTTGCCACAGACAGCCCAGGGCTGTGCTACTAATTAACCTACAGAAGGAGCAAAATTGCAATTCAAAACAGGAGCTGTAATTGAATCATCACAACTGTTTTGCCTTTGTTCCAGGGTGGCAAACACTGGACTGCCATGACAAGGTCATTAAAATCGTGTGGAGAACCACTGAATTTGGCTGTTCTGTCAGTCACTGCTTTTCCTGTTCACCACAGCAGCCCACTGCTTGAAAGCAAGACCAAAGCCTAAGAGGAGATGAGCATCTCAGGCTCTGCAGGTTTTCCAGGCTGCTGGGTGGCTGGCAGTGTGCATGAAAGTGCCCAAGACCTGCATAGGAAAGCTGAAGGCCTCTCCTACCAGTAGTCTGAGACAGATGAATATTTGGTGATATGAGGTCCCTGCAAGGTCAGGATGGATGGGGCTCTAAGCAATCTGATCTAGATAAAGAATCCCTGCTCAATGCTGGGGGTTGGATTAGTTGGCACTTAAAGTTCCCTTCCAACTTGAACCATTCTGTGATTCTGCAATTCTTTATGCTACAACTATTGAACCTGTACTGAATGTGTTCCCAGCAGGGAGCCTTTGTCCTTGCTGCAAGGGACAGCCCTGACACTCCTGCCCATCACTGGAAATGAATTAATCCAGATTCATTTCAGCAAGTGATTCCCCCAAGCGGGTGAACAGTCCCGTGAGTCCCTGCTGCCACCCCATTCCCATCGCAGCTCCAGCCCGTCTCGTGCTGACACAACTGGGTCAGCTCATCTCCGCCGGCTGCGAGGGGCAGGGACCAGCACGGCACACTGCAGGCAAAGAGCTGGCTGGCAGGAGGCATTTTTGTGGCCCCTGCCCTTCATGTTGGAGGAGGGCTGTGCACTGAGGCCCCCTCCCCACACTGGTTCAGGAAAGGCAGGCAGGGGAGTGTCGCTTCCCTTCATCCCTGTGCACAGGGAGGTGACTGGCTTCTGGGGCTGGGCTCAGAGAGGCCACAGGAAGGAAGCTGAGGGGTCATGCTGTATGTGCTCAGTGTCATATTGCTGGGCGTGTGGTTTTCTCCCCCTCCACTGCTAAACACCAACCAAAACCCCAGCTGGGAAGACAAGGACAGGAGTTACTGCTGTTGATCTGGGAAGACCCCAATGGCCTGGGCAGCAACTGAATCTGAAGCTCTTTTGGCTGTTCGGTGACACCCATCTATCAAACCCAGCAAGGGGTCAGTCTCTTTCTTCTCCTCTTCCTGCCTGACTGCTGTGCCTCTCTGGTGGGCAGGGCCTGGCTCCTGGGGGATCGATATGGATCATGAACCAGGAATGCGGTCTCACAGCTGCAGCCAGCAGCGCTGCATGGAGGAGGAGCTGCGACGTCATCCCATGGCGTTGTCCTTGGCTGGCCACAGCAAAGTGCTGTAGGTACCAGAGCAGAACCCTCAGGCACTACCTGGGCCTGGCTGGCTCGTGCTGCCAGCACGCAGGGGTTGGAGTGCAGATGGACGTGAGCAGGGAAGCTGCAGGGTCGGCATGAGCCCCTCCATGCTCTGAAGCCTGTGCTGGAGCTGCAGCTCTCTCTGGGCTCAGCCAGCTCTGACAGCAAGGCACCACCAAACACGGTGCAAAGTGCACGAGCGAGGCACAAACACCCGTCCTGTGCTTGTCTAAATAACCTTTGCTACCTGAATCAATACCTTCCTGTAAATTATCAACCTGCCTGGAAACAAGGCAGCTGTGATCCACAGCAGAGCAAAGTAAATCCATTGGGAGCAAGGCTGTCTCTGCTAACAAGGGCAGCTGCAAGCTGCTCTGGGGAGGGTCTCTGGTGCTGCCTGTCCCCTGTCAGTCACCATCAGTCACCCGCTGCAGGAGTGGGGGCTGGCTGCTCCCCCATGGGGCTGCCCTACAAAGGTGGCCCAATTAAGAGGCCACTACACATTTCCATTTATAAAGCACATCAGAGAGATGAACAGCAAAGGGGATAGCTGCCTCTGCTCCTTACTCCAGCCCCTCCTGTCAAATCCAGGACAGGCCCTCAGGACCTGATACTGCCAGGCTGTAAAAACCCAGATTCTACTCCTAAGGAAATGCAAATCACTGGATGGGGGCTGGGGGTACAAGGGGTGGAAAATGAGAGGCAAGGGAGGACAGAGCCATGGGGCAGTACATGTCCCCTCTGTCTCAGGAATTCTAGGCCTAGGCTGTGGTTGTATGATAACTGGCACTGGCAGCAGAAAGATGCCACAGCCCCACTGCTCCACTGGTTGCTGTGTTCTGGGCGAGCATGTATGCCTGCATGGACCATCTCTGTAAGTGCATCAAGCAAACATCTCCAGGAATGGGCTGTAGCTTTCCTTGTCAGGCAGACATTTACAATCACACAGCAGGACACGTGGGGAGCAGAGGTTTCTAACTGCACTAGGGATTAAAGGCAGCGCCCCACTCTTGCCTGCCTGGGTTGAAGGGTTAACAACAGCTCATTACAATTTTTATAGAGATGTGTAAATGATTGCCCACAGAAGGGTGAGCACAGTTGACATTATTAAAGGAGAAGAGGCAGCTGCAGAAGGGACAACAGGCTCCTGTGAAATGACCTGAGGCCGGCAGCAGCTGTGTCTATGTGACCTGCCCGCCAGGCAGGATGGCTGCTCTGTGAGGGTACTGCACCCTTCACACTGAGGTGGCCTGTAAGCAGAAATGCAGTGGGCTGCTCCTCCATCAGTGCTCCTCACTTCTCCCTTTACCTTGAAGGCGGAAGTAATTCCCAGTGAGCAGATACTCAGTTGATCCCCTCACACTATATGCCTGACTAGTATAAACATATTCGTAAGGAGTGTCTAAAGTTATCCTGGCATTATGTTCCTCATTTGTTTAATGACAAAAACCGATTGCCAAGAGCTCAGCAGATTTTCTAGCCTGGGATATGACAGGCAGCAAAACTCAAAGCTGTTCAAGATTAAAGATGCTCTTAAAATTGCTGCTGTGCTTTGCTCGTCTTTTCCATGTGCTGATCCCTTCTTTAGCCTTCAAGGACGATCACGTGAGTGTCTTTGGAAAGGTCTGCCAGGCATGAAGAGCAAGCTGTCCTGCTTGGATGGGGTGGGACAGGAAACAGCACTGGCCAAGAACAGTCGATGTAGTGGGGTTTGGGCACACAAGAGATGACACAAATACTGCTCTGCCACACCTGTGTGTGGTGTAAATCATTCACCTCCTTGGACTTCAGGGATCTCAGAGGAACAGCTGCCCCTCTCCAGCACTCCTACTGAATTGGTCTGCTTTTTCAAGGGCATGTGACCAGAAACAGATCAGGGGAGATTTGATGGAGAAGGTGTGTTGTGGAAGGGTACAAGACCAAACTGAAAATACCTATTTGATAGTTTGACAGTTATAAAGTATCTGTTTAAAACAGCAAAACCTATCTGTTGGAATGCAGAAGTTTTTGAGTTTTTCCTGCAGAGTTAAAGAACAGCTTATAATAAAATCTACATTTTACAAGCTGTCCACTAAGCTGGTTATGTTTTCCCAGAGCGTAGCAAAGCACTTGTAGTGGAAATGCTGCTTCTGATCTCATTATCACTCCCTGCAGTGCATGTTATTAACTTTCTGTTTTATTTACAGCATTGCCATTTACTTTTATGATACTTCCATTAACTTCATTGGAGTGAACATTGCTTGACGCACACAACCAACGCCCAGTGCTGCCATAATCAACACACCTTGCCAGCTGTTCTGGGTTTACACAAATCCTTATGCAGGAGGAAGGACTGAAACATGTCATTTGAAGAACAGAGCAAAACCCTCCCAAACTGAAAAAACACCCAGGACAAAGGTAACTGTGTTTCCTCACAGGGACGCTGCATTAGACCAGTTCATGCTCTGTGCCACAAGCAGAAGAGATGATAAAGCCAGACATTGGCTGGACTTAGAGAACTCACAAGGTTGTTAGCAGAAAGTGATAGGTGTTTGCAGACTTACCTGTCTCCCTGTGATGTTTACAGCACTTACTGGCTTTATGTATCCTTAGAATAAATCTTTAAGAAATCCCATGGGAGTTTGAACTCTGTAGCCAGCAATGGGCTTCCCACATGTAAAGGAAATAGTGGGAAAATTCTGGACTATTATTAGGTAAAGTCCCTCTTACCCGTCTTTCCCTCGGTTATGGATTGCCAGCTCCTCCACAATCCCCTCCTCCTCTTTGAAGTTCTCCCAGTCCAGTTTAGATTTCTCCAGTGTGCTCATCTTCTGCTTTTTGGCACCGATCTTCCCCAGGAGGCTACTCATACCACTTGGCCTCTTTAGCCTGGCGGAGATTAAGGAGCAAATGTTGGTTAAATGCAGGGAGATGGCAATTAAAAACAGAGCTGAGAAACGTTACATGTGAGAGTGCTGGCCTCAGTGGTGGTGAGCCACTGCCACCAAACAGATGGCCACCAACTTCAGGCAGCCTGCAGGCGGCAAGGTCACGCTTCCTGCAGATCCTGCTCTGCCGTTCCCCTGGAAGCAGCAGAGTTCATTACACACATATCTCAAGTGCTTAGTTTTTGTGAAAGGGCTTTTTCATTTATCTTCTTAAGAGAACAGAGAGCTTTCAGGCCAAAAGAGATCATTAAATCATCTAGTTTGACCCCTTGTATATACCAGGCCAAGCCATTCCACTGATCACCTCTGTGCTAAGTCTGGTTCTTTGTCTTCAGTTAAAGTGTTGTTTTCTGGAAGGCATCCAGTCTCAGTGCGTCACCAGCGCTGACAACACATCTAGGAATTAACCATTTCATTGGTATTAAAGCTTGATTTTCTCTAGTTTTAGGTTCTGGTTGCTGCTTCTTATTCTAAATCCAAGAACACTTTGGTCTCCAGGCGAGTCTCGTTAGTGACGTACTTGTACACCACTAATGAACTTACATCTGAATTATTTTTATGCAAACAGATAAGAGTTCCTTATGCCTCTCATTGAAATGCATTTAGCCCCAGTCCATACATCACTTCTAAGGTTTTGTCCCCCTGCTTACGTTTCAATGCTCTTTGAAGATGGGAGCACAGAACTGCCCCTAACTCCCACCCTTCTCCTGATTTGTTTCTGTCCAAGCACCACCTAAATCCTGTTAGCTGCACACTCAGTCCCAGTGCACATGCACTGTGATCCTATACCATCTCCTGGGTCCCTGTTTGGCAGGAAGACCACTTTGGTCTTTCATCCCTTGTTCTGAGGAGTGAAATCCCACCCGCATGGTGGGGCCCCTGAATCTCCCCTTTATGCTGGGAAATGCACACACAGGGGCTTGGGTCAGCCAAGCTGCCCTCTAAGGAAGACAATTCTCAGGGATAGGAACCCGTAAAACAAACTTGTATTAACCCTTCTTAAACCCCTCAGGAATGGGGGGCAAACAACATCCCATTGAACTCGTGTTTACACACATTCCAGAGATAACTTCAGGTCTGCAGGGCCTTTGCCTCTGCAAGAAGCCAGAGAGGAAATTACTCTCGTTCCTAAGAGATGAAGGAATTTGGGAAGGGGGGCCCAAGGAAGGCAGCCAGGTGAGCATGGCAAATTGCTCTCTATCAGTGCTCTCTGAGACACTCCTGCCCAGGGGTAGCCGTTCTTGGGAACATTTCCAAAGTTGTCCTTATCGGATCATTAGCATGGTTTATGCTTCCGTAATTTGCAAGCCTCTGAAGGAAAATAATTCTGCAGTTTATATGGAATTAAATCAAAGAAAATGACAACTCTGTAAACCTCAGCCAGAAGACTCTCAATGAAAGAATGGCTGGCTAGAGTCACTTGGGGTTGCAGCTTCCTCACATAGATATATTTGGGATGAAGGACATCTTGGCAGGCTCCATAGCAATGGGACAAGGCTGCCTGCCCCTCCTCAACACCAGCCAGAGGAGCAGAAATGTCCTACGACCTGGCCCTCTTATTTCCTTCAGCCCCTGCCCATGGCTGGAGCACAGGCCAACAGCCAGCACTCTGTGGGGACACAGAACAAGCTGGATGCTCCTTAATTTGCCCTTATCCCTGAATGCCTCATCAAGATGTCTACAGCCCTTCACACCATGATCACACAATAAAACCTTGATCCTTGCTCAGCTTCCAATTCTCCCTCATTTTTCAAGGCATGATGGCTCCAGGTATCCTTATCTGCAGGTAGCAGGAAAGTGGTCTAAGGGGACAAAATGGGCAAACGTGTTCTCAGCACAAGATAAAATTGGAGAGACTTGGTTCCCACATCTAGGGAAGTGCTATGGCTGATAGAGCTGGCAAAGCTCCTCTGCCCCAAGCCTGGCAGGCAGAAGGTGTTTAAATTAACACAAGGTATTTAATAACACATTTCTCTGAATACACTTAACTTTCTAGACACACTTGGGCTTAAGATTTTCCTACCTTTGAAGTGGGAAAAGCAGGGATGTAGAAATTGAGGGTGTTGTCCTTTTGTCCCTAGATTTCTCCTAAATATTTTTTTGGGGCAAAAAACCTCAATGACCCAAGAGCCATCTCACCTATCCAAGGACACCCACAGCTCATCTGCATCCACTGACCTTTCTGTGGGTGGAAGTCCACAGTCACTGTCAGTTGAAATACAGACAGGTCTGACTGGAAAGGACACAGCCACACCTGGAAAAACCCAACTGAAAGTTCTGGGATCTTTCCTGGGTGTTAGAGAAATCTGCCCTGCAGAGTGACAAGCAGGCTCAGAGGCAGGCTCACACATGCTGAGACTGATCCTTTTTGGCTGAACCTTGGGCTGTTGGCTGCTGGTGGGGAAGAGCTGAGTTGGGACAGGGGCAATCGGCCAACCTGGGCTGCTGAGCAGGTCTCTGCATGAAACACAGACTGAGACCTGCTGACAGGCCACTGCTGTCCCCAAACCACAGTGGAGGATAGATGGGGGGGAAGGGAACCAAAGGCAAGATGGTTCATGGCCAGAGGTGGAATAAAGAGGTCGTGCTGGCTTCAGGGAGTTGGAAATTAGATGAGGGCTGCTTAGGATGTATCTTTTGTTCCATGGCAATTCCTGGCACAAATCAACAACATCTGGATGCACACATCCATCTGTAATGGTGCTCAAGGCCTCTCTATGTCCTCTTGGTCATGGATCTCAGGAATATTGCTTAAAATATATAATTCACCCCTTGTTTGAAGCTACGGAGTCTGGGCTATGATATGGACCTCCATCAAGGGCATCCATATAATCACAAGAATACTCACAAGTCAAGAGTTCCTTCAATACAAGGAAATCTGACAAAAAAGGGCAGGCTATGTTGCACCCTTGTGTTGATGACTAGTCCAGAAATATTATTAATATCCAATGTCAGCCCCACACTGGAAACTGGCTCTGGGCTGCATAACCTGGTTCTGCTCCTGTCCAGACAATTCTGTGCTGCTGCAGCAGGACCAAGCCTGGGCCAGGCAATGGGGCCAGGCACAGGCTGAAGGACATGTTTGAGTCTGCTGCTGAGTCTTCATTCCATGCTGAGCCTTTTATCACCCTGAATAAATCCAGCAAACCTGGGGGTGGGAATTCCTACGCTTGTGCCAAAATGAAGTAAATGAGAAACATTAAAGTCCAATTAAAAACTTGCTTGGCCTTAAATGCCTCATCTGTTTAAAAAGCAAGTAAAGGGGCCTGATTAATTGCATTCAGTGCCAACAAGAGGAATTATTACCCTTTTTGTACTCATTAAGGGTATCTGCTGTGGCATCTTTAATCACTAAGGCATTTAAAAGAGAGAAAGTAATTTGCTAAGACATAATGGATCCCAGGGATGAGGATCAGGACAATCGCCTATTTAGGACACAAAGATATGCTCTGAATTTTCTCAATTAAAAAGCACAGCCAAAGTCTGCCTCCGAACCAGTAAAAAAAAAAAAAAAGCTGGGGAGCTCTGCCTTGGTGGGGGAATTCCCCTGCACCATCTAACGTCATCAGGACAAGGACTATGCCTATGCATCATCTGGCATGGTCATACACAGGGACAAGCAGCAAGCCGTGGGCTCCCTTGCTGTCCCCCCATAGGTGGGACACTCTGCATCCCTGTCCTTAACACTGATACTTCCCCCCAGTCTTGGTGCAAGCCTGCAGCCTGACCAGGAGCTTGGAAAATTGCTGCTATAGCAGTGTTAGAGTGTCACTGCCACATGTAATCCCTGATGTCTTGTAATGTATGCCTGTTTAAAAGAGGCAGACTTCATCACAAGCTTTAGAAAACAATCTTCCAGCAATTGGGAACATGATTACAAAGGTCTCATAGTGCATCCCACCAGCCAAAGCAACGTAAGTTCCTCTCCCACCCATCCAGAGAGGGGTGCTCTGAAGGTCTCCTGACAGCAATCCCACAGGCACTGAGGTTTCAGTACTTCATCAGCCTTTCACTTATGTAAGTCTTCCCCAATGACTAAATTTCCTCGTTCAGCCTATGACTTGGTATCTTCTTCCTAATAGCCAAGAACAGATCACTCCCTCACTTTTTGCAGCAGCCTTTTATGTCTTTGAAAGCTTTTCACATTGCCCCCCCTCCAGCTTGTTCTTTCCTAGACTAAACAATCCCAGGTCTTTTCAAGCTTTTCTCATTCCTTATAGTCTCCAGCGCTCTGACCACTCTCACTGCTCTCCATGGACTTTCGGCTATTGGCCCTCTCCTCAAAATGCAGCATCCAAAACAGGAATAGCAGGAGTGAGGGATTTACCAGCACTGGGAGGAGGGAGAATGCTTCAGATGCCTTGAGAAGCACGAAGCTCCTTACACAGCCCCTGTGATGTGTGCCTTCTTCACAACCATGTGACAGCAGTGACTCATGTTGAACCTGTGATTCAGAGTTATCTGTCTGCTCCACTGCTGCCAAGCTACCTTCTTCCTTCATCCATGCAGAACATTCCTGCTAACCAGAGGCAGAGCTCTGTGCTGCTTGTTCTGCTTGCCCTCACGTTTCCCTTGACACAGAGGATCTTGGATGTCTTTGCAAATCAGCCTCTCCTATCCACAACAGCCATGCTGCAGCTGTTGAAGAGGAACGCTAGGGAAAGCACCTCCTATCTTTGTGAAATACCTATGGAGACTATTTAACAGCTGAACCAGCACCAGTTGGCCTAAGAATATCAAGGTAACTGGCCAGAAGCAGGCAGGGACAGCCTGAGTCAGACTGCAGGAGCTGACAGATCACATCTGACACCAATGAACAAACTGAGCCCAAAGGACACTTAAATGCTGGACAAGGAGCCAGCAGTGTCCCCAGCTTTAGCCTGACCTCCACCCTTGGGGATCACAAACCCTCTGCTGCTCTGTTTCTGCTGGCTCCACAGACCACAGACCCTGTGCAGCTTCTCCATCTGCCTTGTACCCTCCTTGCTTGGATAACAACTTCTATACCAGGAAGGCCCAACTTCTGTCATGTATCAATACTTTCAAGAAGAGCTCAATTTGTAAGAAAAAAAACACTGAACATGAAACAGGGTATTAATGATTCTTAGTTAACACTTCAGTGCTCCCTCACCCCTCTTCTTGTTATGCCACATTTTGGGGAAATAGTGTGAGCAAACACACAGAAGAGGATAGTCACTGATGCATGCAGATCACAAAGGAGTTGCTTGTTTTTCCCTCACTAATGAAAACAAGCCCCCTGAGCCCCAATCAAACAGTGGCAAATTACCTGTTCTGTCAGTGAGGGTCTTCTGACAAAGCAGCTGCTGCAAGACTTGAATCAAGAAGAGTATTTTTTTAGATTATGCTGATTCACCTAAGCATCCCACACACCTTGCAGCTACGGGGTAGAGGAAATAAGACAAAAGAGTGGGGCAACTTCTCTGGCCTGATTGCAGGGTTTTGAACCTCCCAGAGCAGAGAAAATTTAGTGCTGGACACTCCATCACATTCCAGCATCCATCCAAAACATCTGGTGACTCTCCATGAGGCACTGCAGAGCAATCTTTCCTTCTGCAGAAATAAATGTGGACTCACAGAGATGACATGATTTCATCAGTAGGAAATCTTGCAAGACCAGGAAAGCCCCCATGTCTTCTGCCCTAGCCCTTGGAAGCGGATTATCAGAGATCACCTTTACCAATTACCATTTCAAAAGGAAGGTTGCACCTATAACCTGTAAAAATCCACTTCCAAGCAAAGTTCAGAACTTGGATGGACAGTTTTTGTTGTTTGTTAGATGAGACTTCTGAAAGGGCAAGTGTATTTATGATGTCTGGCAGAAGGGAACAAGCAGGAGGTATCCATTCCCAGATCTCCAGCATGGCAGAACTTCTTCAAGCAGAACTCAATTCAAATACACAATACAACACAAACCACTTCTCTGCTGGTTCCCTGCAGTGCTGAGCAGCATGTCAGTCCCCACTACCAGCACAGGGTGCTGGCAAGCAGATGTCACTAAGTAAAGATGGTATCTCAGGCCCCAAAGCCCTTAAAGCACTATTGTGACTACCCAGCCCTGGCTCTCCCGCTGTCCCTCTCCTGCCCTCCCCTCCCTTCCCTTCCTAACTGGAACTTGTGATATTTACTTGCAGCACAGCAATGGCAGTTCTGTTCCTGTCACCCCAAGTGCTTTGATGGCAGAGATTCAGGTGAGAAACTTGCCCACTCAGCAAAGAGAGGATTTTGGACATTGTAGTATCTCTTCCTTCCACAATCTGCTGTAAAGCTGAATAGTTTCCTTAACAGCAGGAAATGGTTCTCATGCAAACTAACCACAGCTGGGCAGCTGATGCAGCCAGTAAATACTTTCATTTTAATAAAGTGGAAGATTCCTGCCCAGAGCACCATGGATCACCCGCCCTGCTGTCCTTCCTTCTGCGTGCAAGGGTGTGAGAGACACTGCACGAGAGGGATGCATGCAGAGAGCAGGCTGGTGCCCATGTGCCAGCTTCTGCTGTTCACTCCCAGACCATCTTCCTCAACAGAGGGGTGAAAATGCTGGCAGGGAACAAGAGTGGCACATGTCAGGAAGGCAAGCGCAGTGCTGTCAGCTCCTTAAGGTCAGGATGGTTTGGCTGGATGGTGCAGACAGCAGCAGAACGACAGTGTCTGGTATTGTCAGCTTGCAGAAACCTTCCCCAGAATGATATAACAGGTCTTGCTCTTCAGAACCTAAAACTGACCAGCTCTTCTCACCCCTCACAACCAGCCAAAGACAGAAAGTCTTCCAGGAAAAACCCAACTGCATTTCTACTTTCTCCTCCTGCCCCTACTTGGCATTGTTTCCCAAAAGAGCCTCTCGGGTGGATGCAGAGAGCAACCTGGCTTGCTCTCAGCTCTGCCTGTCACAACAGGTATTTAAAAAAGCAAACAAGAAAGCCTCCTTAACACCAAATAAACAAACATTGAAATCCCAGGAGGAAAAAAAAAAAAAAAAAAAAGCAAGCAAGGAGGAAATGAAGATAAAAGCAGGGTGGATGGTGCTGGAGGGTTGGCGATGATCCCATTAGGAGGGCACTGCCCAAGGCAGGCTGGCAGGGAGAGGACTGATGGATTCCCATCACCCAGCCAGGGTGGCACAGCTCAAGGAACTCACTGCCAACCCACTAGTGCCTGTCCACATGCTCCACTTGCTGAGCTGGTAGCATTTACACCCTAAAGCACACATGGACTGAGCCAAAGAACCTGCCTGAAGTGCTCTAGGAGTATTGGAGATTTTTGATGCAGGGTTGTATCCTTGGAGTGAGGGCTGTCGAACTTCCTGCACTCTGAAGAGCAACATGCATGAAACCACTGTGGAAAATCAGCCATGGCTGGGACAAAACCCATTTCATGGTGCTACAGGGTGCAGCAGAGCAGCTGCCTGTGATCCTGCCAGCAGACCAAGGCATACTGACTTTGCTGCATGGAGGGCTTTGCTGACAGGAGTCCTGGTGAAAATGCTCTGACTGCACACCTGCAAAAGGAGCATGGTCTGACTGTAGCAGGACCAGCCTCAAGTACTTAAAAGGAACAAGGAAATGGGAGTCTTAACAGGAGCTGATAATGTAAGTTAACTTTTCTCAGGCTTTTGTTCAGGCTTGCCAACCCAGGCTAACCCTAAGTTGCTTTGTCATCACTTCTTTTGCAATCTCAAGAGGTAAGCTGAGCCCCAGGTCTTTTCTGATTTCTAATGTCACCCCATACTCCCTGAGACCTCAGACAGTCTCATGGTGGAGACTCCTACCTGAGCAGTGATGTTCACAGCTTCTTTCTACTCATAGGAAGTCTTTGACACTGACTCCATTGAGTCAAGGAGATAATCCCTGAAGAGGATCACAACTAAAGCACGCTAATGTTCAAATAGTAACGTGACAGATAGACAGAAGAGAAGGTGTAACCTCTCCAGAAGGGAGAGTGATAGCTTTCCTTCCCACAGCCAGGTTCTATGTTGAAAAGCTTAAGATGGGGATAAAAGGCACCATCAGGCAAGGACAGTCAGACCACTCCATCCCAGCAGCCCAGCAATCGAAGCCTGGCTGAGATGATGCATTTTCCATCAATGTGGAGAGGCAAGGGCAGATGTGACAGAATAAAAGCCCACGTGATGTTGCCCTGGTGAGAGTTGCTGCAGGCAGTAGCACAGCTTGCCATGGGCACAAGTTGATTCTGGATGTATTTGTGTCTAAATATAGCCAGTGGGGGAACAAAGATTTGTCACAGGGGAAAAAAACACGCCACTCCCAATTCCCAGCAACAGCAGCAAGCATTGCCTGACCAAGGGCAGTGCTCCAGTATTCCAGGTTTATCGCTGGATTTGTTATTAATCCAGCACAGTGAGTTTCGGTGTGACTTTAGAAGTTGTGCAATGCTGGCAGAGTGCACCTCACCTAGAGGAAGGAAATAAGTGTAATGGAACCAGCTTTTGAACAGCAAAACTGACACAGCAGCTGGTTAAGAGGCTTGCAGAGCACCATGCCATGGGCTGCCAGCAGAGATACCAGCCAGTAACTTCTTTTCCAGTGTACTCTCCAAGATACAGAAATCCTTCACCTTATCTTCACGTCATGGACTGTACTGGATAGACTTTTCCAAAGTGCAAAGCTGGAAAAAGAGATCTAAGAGCTTCCTTGCTCCAAAACTGGACAGCACCTTATTTTCCAGTCCACTCCCCAAACTGGGGGATAAGTCAGGTGTAAATACACATAATACTGCACACATGAATACAGTTATTCCCATAATAAAACCATTATTGGGTCTCCATGTACAGTAAGAGGCAAACTTGCTGAGCAGGGAAGAGCAGCAGCAGCAATATCACAGGTGCACAGCTCTGCCAGAGCTAGCCTTTCCTCAGCCAAGTCCCATTCTGTGGCATCTAAGTCTGCACCTACTTCTCTGGAGTGCCTGAGTCTCATTTTACAGGCTCTGAAGGATGTGCTCAGCAAAAAGTACATCAGTTCTTGGGGAGCTGACTGGCTCAGGCAGAGCCCCTGACCCGCAGGTTCTCTTATCAGCAGGAAGGGTTCATTAGGGATTGGACCAGGGTTTCCTGCTCAGGACCAAACCCTTTGTGAATGGACTGCTGCCATGGAGAACCCACTTCCTAACAGCCAGAGGAAGCAAAATATTTCCCTTGGGCCTTTGAGACAAAGTTGCTATGGGGTGGATATCAACAAAGTAAAGCTGCGCTTCTGGAGCTGGGCAGCCCTCAGCACAGGCTGTTACTGCAGGATAAGGGCATCCCAGCAGCATCCTCACCCCAGAGCCAGGGACAATTCAGAGCAGCATAAGGCCCCCTCTGTACCAGTGTAACTGCAGCTGCCCTCCGGGCTGTACTGGCAGAACTATTTTAGCAAAAACAAAATCTCACACCCTCCTAATCAGTATCACATTGTGCAGAGCCCAGGGCTCGCTCTGGCTCCCCTCCAGCCTGGAGCACAGACAGAGGCTGTTTCACAGCAGACTCTCCTAATGCACTTCCAGCAGGCCAGCCAATTATATTATAATATCTGTGCATGGAGTTCAACGGGAGCTTAATTGAAAGAGCTGTAGCATTCAAATAACTTCTGATACTATGAAGACATTAAGGACTCCAGGCCAGCACTCACCAGCCCTGTGTGATGCTCAGCTGATGGGTAAGGACCTGTAACTTGGGCTTGGTCTACAGCCAAAGCTACGCCCCTGTTACACACAGCACTGCAGCTGCAGCCAAATGCTGATGGAGCTGCCCCTTCCCAGCTGGAAGCTGCAGTCACTCCTCATGTGAGCTATCCTCCACCCAGGGCATTCACACAATACAAACCAGACCTGCTCTTGCCACTGGAGGACTGCATACATGCAACAGAACTCTCCAAACTGTTCCCACATGGACTAAACTGAATTTGCAAAGCACTGCTTGTATTAATTAATTTTATTGAAAAAGTCTCACGCATGTTCTCCATATATATTTTACATTCCTCTTAAGTTCTTCAAACATTTAAGGATAATAAATGTGCCAGTTTCAGATGGACTTTGCTACATCAGCACAGAACCAGTGCACCTACCCCACTCCAAGGTGGTGGGCTATATTTAATTTTGTATCTTAGGGCTGCCACTGAGAGCGGCAAGAAATGCCTCTTATAAAGCTCTAACAGTCCACACTGTGTGGGAGGCACACGGGTGGGGGAGGAAGGCGTCCTGATTCTACCATTCTCACTTCTGACCCAATGAAATCAGCAGAAATACACACATATTCAAGCTGCCTGCACTCCTACATGGCTGTGAGGTATCTCACACCCCAACAGCAGGTAAGAGCAAAAATTAAAAGTGAGAGGGCAGGATGTGTTTGGTACCCAGGTCCAACAGGCTGATGACTTGAAAGCTGTCAGAAGCTACTGCAGGTGGTGCCTGTAGCACACAGCACATTTGCTGGATTCCGACTTGGGTCACACACTGAAGCATTTCAGAGTAACACCCTGCATTACGCCCATATTTAGCCATGGAAATAAGTGTGACTTGATTTTCAAACACTTGCAGCTTTCACTGACTTCACTGGGTTCAGTTGAGCCATTTCAAATAAAAGAGTAACGACCACAACTCTGGGCTGGGATCAAGCACAGGCCATTTTTATCTTAAAAGGCATTTGTTTGAGAACATTAAGAGCTGCTAGAACCAACAGCACTGAAGTTATTTCACTATGCAACCTTAAATATGTTAACAGCTTTGTCTGCAAAATGACATGGATTAATTGGTGACCAATCCTTAAACGAAGAACAGTTAGAAAAAAACTGCTGGCAAAGAGAGAAGTTCTTCCTCTCTTCAGAGGCTCATCCTTCCTCCTTTGTCTAACAGCAGATCTTTTGTTCAAGACTTCAGCTGCAAGTAGCCCCGAGGTACGCAGGGAATGTCCTGGTTATGACAAGCTCTCCACACTGGTGTGCAGACTTAGTTTTAATCGGCGGAGAAACCCCTCCAAATCAGGCCTAAGAAGTCCTGCTAATGGAATTGTTCCAGTGCTAAAGGGATTTCAAAGTGAATGAGTGTGGATGGCGGAGCAGCTGGTGTGATTCCCAGGTCGCTCTTTACAGCACAGTGCACCATGCAAGGAGGATCCAACACCCCAGTCACCCTTGACAAAACAACTCCCAGTGTCCCCCCAGCACTGCAGAGTCCCTTGTCTGTCTCTGTGGCTCCTAGACAGCCTTAGTGTTTAGTCCTGGTTAGCTTCCCACTGTATCAGATCAAAGCAAAGCTTTGATCAAAATGAGGTGAGAATGGCAGGACAGAGGCAGGGAGGGACCCCCTCCTAGTTCAGCAATTAATCTGACAGCTTTAAGAATAGATCTTATTAAAACAAATACACTGCCTTCCACTGGCAAATGTTCATAAAGCTCAGCAGCCTAGGAGAGGGGAAAGCTCCCAGGAAATTAAGTGAGGGTGAAGGAGAATCAGGGCAGCATAGCACAAATGCATCACTACAACAAGCAACAAGCTAGAGGCCAGTGGAGCAGCTGCTTTGCAGTGCTGTGCAAGTTCACCAATACAATAAATATAATCTTCCAGTTATCTTCCACTGGAAAGCCTGGCCTGGCAGCATGTGGGACCATAAATGTTTGGGCACTGCTACAAGCAGTCATAAAACATAAATGAGGGCTTGATCACATTTAATTGCTTTTGGGAAGGGTAATATCACTGGGGGATCCATCACAATTACCTTCTCCTGTTCCAGCCTGGATGAAGAGCTGGCCCAACGATTCAAATCAAAGAAGGTATTCCAGGGGTAAGAGGAGAAATACCCTAAAAGTCTTAAAGATGTTTCCCATATAAAACATCATGTCCAGCCAGGAGAGAACAGACAATAGAAAATCAAGTGATGAAAGGATGCACTCTTCTTCTCAACAAGAACTTTTCTCTGTTGTTTCAACAACTTTCTAAGGCTGCAGAAAAGCTTACTAATGAACCAGAGGACAGTGCAGAGAGCCCAAAATGTACTTAAGAGGAAAAAATAAGAATATCTTCTGTTTTTCTTCCAGTGCTTGACTGAAGTGTTTTAAATATCTGAGGCTGGCAAGGCCACCTCCCAGTGCCTTTTGGCTTTGGCAGCACTCACTTAGAAGAACTGCCCTTCCTCTTCCCAGGGACCCACCTCCCTGGAAATAGATTTCAAGTCTCCAGAGGAAGAAAATGGAAACAGCTGACTTCTCCCAGCCACAAGCTCAGTTGTCATCTTCCAGCTGGAGGCAGGCAGAGGGGTAAGCACAAGGCTTCCCTCCCACCCACACAGAGCTGCAGGCTCCCAAAGAGATTTTTTCAGCTAACATCCACCTACCAAAATCTGCTCAGAAAGCCAAAGCTCTCCTTGAACATGGGGACTGCAACACGGCAAAGCTCCCACTACCTCCAGCAACCTCATGCACAGGGGCTGGCAGGGCCAGGGCTTTCATGATACATCATCTCTGGAATTCACTGTTGAGTGTCCCACAGCCTCTGCTTGGTTCAATGCCAGAGCTGTTTCTCAAATCCTGCGTGACCTACCAGCTGTTGAGGGCAAACCAGCGAGGCACACATCCACCCAGACAGGAGACAAGATCAGTGGACTGCTGGTGAATGAATAGACTAATGCTTCACAGAACTCACTCCACACTCTTGGTAGGAGGGAACAGGTTCAGCTCCCTGGCTGTCCTAAAGGAGCCTGCACGATCCCAGGAAGCCTTTAGACCCCTTGTAGCAAGACTTTTGCCTCAGGAAGCAGAAAGCTATGCAGCAGCACTGAGCAAGGCAGGCATGTTGCCAGCTGAGGACTCAAACTCCTTCAGGGAACAGTTACGTGGTAAATGCATTAACCATGGGAACAGCTTCCCAAAGGATGTGGTGGATCCCAAACTGTAAAGTCTTTCCATTGTGAGTGGATGCCCCTTTCAGAAACGCAGGCTGTAGTTCAACCACAAGTACTCACAGGGAGCTCTCAGGAAAATGCCATGACCCTAGAGAAGGCAGGGGCTCAGACAGGGCACTCAGGCAGGCACTTTGAACCCTCAAGCACCTAACCTATGAGATTCCTGCCTTTTGCACTGTGCTATGGGAATTCAAGACTTTTCTTGGCTATGCTCCTTTTCCATGTCTCTGTCCAGCCCAGTTTTCGGCTGTTTCTGTGATGTGCTTCAGGACAGCTAAATTTCCTTTGACCCAACTTACTGAGCAATCTTCTGAACCTTGTCACCCTCTCTAGCTGGTTTTGTTTCCTTGTTTTTCAATTACAACCAGATCTCCTAGTGAAAGTTTCTCTGCTTCATAGCTTGAGATTCTGTTCCCTCAGCACCAGTTTCTTGGCAAAACTCCCAGATAAGGACTAGTGAAAGCCTTCACAGCATGCAGCACCCAGTGACCCACACTGCTAGAGTCAGGTCATTCACCATTCTGCCTACTCTCAGTTCCTGGAGAGCAGCCTTGGCAAGAGAGGGGAGACTGAATATCACTCACAGCATAATTCCTCATTTTCTTTAACTTCATCTGTGACAACTGCATCAAGGAACAAGGCTGTCACACTCTGCCTAGGAGCTGCCTCGGGATACCCCTATACTGGTACTACAGTGTGCTCACTGATGTTAAGCACCCAGTTATGTCTGTATTGTGAGTCCTCTCCTGTCAAACCAGATGCCTCAAGCTGCTCAAAACTTGAGGTGGTTTCCAGCAGAGAATCTGCTTGTGAACAATTCTGATGCACTCCAGAGGCTATTGTTAGCAAAGGGGGAGAAAATACATTTGAAGGGAAAGGAGAGGGAGATGCTTTGCCCTGCTCCTGACTTAATGCTGCTGAGCTCTTCAGCACCAGGACCAAGCTCTGCAAACAGCCAGGTACAAGGAGGTCATGCTGAACCTCCCAGGAGACCAGTAAAAAGCAGGAAACTTTCTGCATGAACAAAAAAAATCCCTTGTCTGGCTCAATCACAGTAGTATTTGGACAAAGCGTTCTTGCTCATATCTGGACTGTAATCTGGTGTTTCAACAGGGCTGTTCTCAGGTCTCCAGCTGAACATTTAGCTGATCCTTGGTGCATGCACCTTGGTGGTAAGTGTTTATATATAAAGTGCCTCCTTTTCTTATCTCTTGGCTGTTGACTTTCTAGTTCTCTTCAGGGTCTACAATAAGAGATTTGAGTTTATTTATACCCAATAAAAAGCCTCCTCCATGATATCTATACTACAGCACTTCTGTGACTCTTTTCCTTCCATTCACAAACCTAAACCACTTCCATGGGCAGAAAAGGTGAAGCAAGGTAAAGCCTTGCCAAGGCAAGAAGCTCTCCCATTGCTCTCATCCAATAAAGTGGCACAAATGGAAAAAGACGAGAAGGGATGGCTCACATCCCTGGGTCGTGGCAGAGAGCTGGAAAAGGCTCATCTCCAGGAGGACAGAGTGCCAGCACTTCTTTTTTTAATTTAGCCAGCAGCTGCAGAATTTAAGCTTTATTAAGAGCCTATTTTGCCCTTGCTGCTGCAAAGGAAACCAACTCCCTCCTCTTCCCTCCCAAATAAAAGACCAAAGTCTGCAGACAGACATCCTGTCATGTCACCTTAGAAAGAGGCGGCAACCTGACTCATCTTAGTGGAACATGCATAGAACAGTTTTACTTCAGGTTGCAACAAATGAAATACATTTCTCCTACTGCTGATCCTTGCTTTGAGGCTTTATTATGAGAAATCCATCAAACCTCCAATATTCTCTGATTACAAGTGCAAGAAAGGGAAGGCAGGAAAAACAGGCGGGCTGGATTTTGATGCTCTAGGCATCATTCATTTCACAGTCTCCCACTTTGTTTGCAGCACTGCTGCATGCAGGAGCCCTCTCTCTGTTCCTACAAACTCATGCTGTGTGATGCATCAAAAAGGCACCATTTAAACAGCCTTCCTATGACACATTTTAATACAGCACAAAGAAGAGATTGCTTTATTTGTCAGGTCAGAACAAGAGATAGAGAGCACTGAACTAGATCCTACTTACTAAATATTGTTCTCCTATGGCTATTCTAAGCCTACCTCAATTTATAGATTAATCTGCTGGCTCAATAATTTAGGCTATTTGATGATTAGCAGTTAAAAGTATACATTTCTGGGAAGGCTGAAAATGTGCTTGTGATTTACAGAATTACTGCAGGGTCTCTAGTGGATTATTTGTCAGAGGCAGGTGTTCAGCATTAGCCACATTCTCCCTTTTCTCCCTACATCCAGGTTTAGTATCAGCAATGAAATACCAACTGCTCCTGTAGCACTTACTGCAAAACAGAAAAGCAAGTGTGAGTCTTGTCCCCCTTCCCATTTCTAGCCTGCTGCCACGCAATATTAAGACTTTAGGATGATGTATATCAACCAACTGGGGAGTGAGGGGAAATGGGACCGGAAAGTATCCAAATAATCTGTGCCCTCCCCACACCCTGGGGAGAGAGCCCAAAGCCTGCCACGACAAGGAACATTCCTCCTCTGCATCCATGCTTGTGGAGGAGGATGGTGCCAGCTGAACAAAACAGATCTGAAGAGGGAAAGAGCCAATCTGCCTCTGTTTACAGCTAGCCCCTCCTTTTGCCCAGCCCTTTCCGACTCTGACCCCAAGGTCTACATCTTTCAGGCCTATGTTGGGATTTCCTCTGAAGCCTGTCAGCAGAGCTCTTTAAAATGGCAGCTGGAATCAGTGTGAAACAGCAGACTAAGCATCCTTCCTCAAACACTGAGTGCATGGGCTCCAAAACCTCCTGGAGCCTCCAGTGCCTGCAAAGCAGGCAGTGAGCATTGCTTCAGCTGGCTCTCAGCGTGGCCCTTTCATAACACAAAAGGAAGCTCGAGTCCCTCAGGGCCCAGATATTTTCCAAACTGGGTAAACACACGAAAACACACATTATTTGCATGCACAGCAACTGGGACAAAGGATCTGTGGCCAGGTAGGTGTCTAACTGGTGGTCCAGGCATGTGGTAACATGTGTGCAATTCTAGAAATCTTGAGCTAAAAGAGACTTATCTCTAGACTGACTCTGTGCTGCTTCCAAGTCTTGCTTTGAGAGTAAAAAGCAGCCTTTGTTGTTTCAAGTATTACCATTTCAGAAAAAACCCCACCCCTGCTCAGCCCCCCACCCCAAAGGTTTAGTTTGTAACCCAAAACATCAGCGCCTTAATAACGTAAGGTCAAAGCCCTCCAGTCATTAGGCAGATTATATTTAAGAGCCTATGTGCAGCTGATCAGAGGCTTATTCCTTAAAGGATTGAAATGGCAAGCCAGCGCACCTCAGCAAGCAATCTTGTTTAATAGTCAATTAGCAGAGATGTGTTCTGAGCTAAAGATCACTGCAGACAAAAAAAAAAATGTACCACTGTCAGCTTTCCTCCACTTTTGCTATTAAATCAAGCCAGCTGATCTGCTCTTTCTTTAGCTGCTAAGGCAGGGATGCAGCTAGAAAGTAGCCACACAGCAGTTTTATTCCAACCAGGATGGTAACATTCTTGATAGTAAACCATTTTTTTAGACTAGAGGAGGGCTGGACAGACTGAGAAGTCAATAGCAAAACCCCAACTTCTTCCATACAAAATTTTGTTTCAGAGCATGTACAGTAGTTTCACGAATACAAGCCGCACGGATTATAAGCCGCACCCCTGGTGCCTCGACAATGTTGCTGTCTTTGTCAATAGATAAGCCGCACCCCGAATATTAGCCGCACTTTCGTTCGTCGCGAGAATCCGTGCGCAGCTTTCACAAATTGGCCAATTAGTAAGAGGATCGCGGCATAGCGGGCTTTACTGGCTCGGGGCGGGGCCAGGCAGGCTCGGCCCGCTCATGGTTGCCGACGGGGCCGGGTGGCCCAGCTCAGCGCCACGGCTCGGCGGGGCTGGCCGGGTGGTGCTGCCGCCGCCGCCGGGCTCGCTGGCCCCCCTCTCCCGTCAGCACCGCCCCGCTGCCGCGTTCGCTCGCCCGGCTGGCAGGGCTGCCGCCGCCGGGCTCGCCGTCCGCCCCGCTGCCGCTTTCGCTCGCCCCGCGCCGCGCCTCGCGAGCGCCGCGCCCGCCCCGCGCCGCGCCCGCCCCGCGGCGCTTTCGCGGCTCGCGGCTCGCGGCTCGTGGTTCGCGGCTCGCGGCTCGCGGCGGCGCTTTCGCGGTTCGCGGCGGCGCTTTCGCGGCTCGCGGTTCGCGGTTCGCGGCTCGCGGCTCGCGGCTCGCGGCGGCGCTTTCGCGGCTCGCGGCTCGCGGCGGCGCTTTCGCGGCTCGCGGCGGCGCTTTCGCGGCTCGCGGCTCGCGGCTCGCGGCTCGCGGCGGCGCTTTCGCGGCTCGCGGTGGCGCTTTCGCGAGTGCCGCTTTCGCTCGCCCCGCCGGCAGGGCTGCCGCCGCCGCCACCACGCTCGCCGGCCGCCCCCTCCCGTCTGCACCGCCGCCGCGTTTCCTCGCCCTGGCCGGCACTGCAGGCCCCCGCACCGCCGGGCTCCCCCACGCTGCTGGCCCCGATTATGCTGGGCTTCCCCCGCTGCCAGGCAGCCCCACCCGCCGGCCTTCCTGCTTCTGCCATGCTCCCCTGCACTGCTAGCCCCAGTTCTCCCGGGCTCCCCCGCCCTGCTGGCTCAGGCTCTGCCGCCCTCCCTGCCCCGCCCTGCTGGCTCAGGCTCTGCCGCCCGCCCCCCACACCGCTGGCCCCGCCTCTGCCAGGCTTTCCCACCTCTGCCGGGGCCGGCCGGGCTCCAGCTTGGCTTGGGGCTGCCGCGGGCTCTCACTTCCGTGTTGGCAGCTTTTAGAATTTTGTTAATAGATTAGCCGCCCCGGAATATTAGCCGCACTTCCGGGTTTCCACCAAAATTTTGGTCAAATTGGTGCGGCTTGTATTCGTGAAATTACTGTAACTAAACTAGGGCAAGACACAATCTTCCAGCAGGGTCTCCACTTGCAGCTCCAGATAACTAAACCCCACATGGAGTGCCATACATCTGGGAGGAGGAAGAGCTAACTAAAGGCAGACTTGCATAGTGTTGATGCATTAGTACCCTTCAAATTACAGCAAGGACAGGCCACCTACATCCAGCCACATGTTGGCAACAAGCAGTGCTGCAAACCAGAGCACACACCCAAATTTCACAGGCACAGGGACGTGAGTGTAACCAAGAGCACATGGGAGCTCTTCTCTAGAGCTGCCAACACCAGCGTTCAAAAGCCCAGTCAGCCTCTGCATCCCCTCCAGCTGACGTTTGCTTGAAGCCAGGCACTGCAGAAAAGGAACAAAATCAGAAGCAGCAATAATTTGCCTCCTGGTTTCCTACCCTAGCTAAGCCAGTCAGAGCGGCTGTCCTTTCCTTCCAGCCATTAGAAGCAGAACTTTCTTTTCCTTGCTGCAAAGCTGAGGTCCTTACCTGATCACTTTCCCTCAAAACTTCAACTTTAGAAGGAAAATTTGCCAAGTATTTGCAGGCTTGGCAGTCCATTCAAAGCTAGCACCACCTCCTCCCACAATCAGTCAAATGTGACACTGGGTGACTCAATTTGTAACAAGAGGCTTGGTTAAGAGTAGCAGAGCTGTTACCCAGAACCCAGCTGGAGAGTCTGATGGAAAGGTTTCTTTCAAATCAGTGCTCTTCACGGAGTCCCTTTTTTAAGAGTTTAAGCAGAAAGACTAAAGGGTTAACCTGCTCATGGACTCTAAATGACCATTTTGTGGCCACAGACCGTGTGAATGACCCTCTAAAATTCTCTGTGCTGGAGAAGGTGAAGTGCAATGTCATGCTGCAGAAAAACACGGTTACTAATGCAACCTTCCAGGCAGCAGAAAGAGCAGGGTATGAAATCTGTCCATACTGGCCCAGCAGCATTGCCAGAATTACAGAATTTTCAGGAAAACATTCTTCTGACGCAACATGAAAAACTCAGAGACACAGCAGTCAATATGGAAGAGTCAATACGAAGGCACATCAAATTAGGGTTGCTCCTTGCTTGTGGTTTACTACAAACATCTCTGCAGGCTGACACCTAACCTGCTGTCCTAACCTGGGACTCCAATTTACTCTCCTGCTTTAAAGAACAGGAAAAACACAAAGATGCCCAAAGTCTGATAGCCAGCCTGGTGACAATGTGCAGAAAGAAACTGAAGCTTACTTTCTGCTCTTATCATTGCCATGCTGACTCTGTACAAAGAGAAAAAAACAAAGGAAGACTGCCTGAATGCCCTTTCTCAGCAGCAGAGTTAAACAATACCAATTCTGAATGGCAGAAGACTCTGAAGTTGTCACTAGAGACGATAATTTTTCACAATATACCCTTGCCTGAATGCAGCAATAGGAATGAATTCTGATGGAAGAAAAACTGACAGCTTTTGCCACTTAAATATATGCCTAAAGGCACAACTTAGAAGCAGGATTCTTAGATTATGAACAAAAATCCCCTACAGTTTTCTTCTCCCTCACAGCAAAATCCTACAGGAGCATCTCCCAGGTGGGGTGATGCTTACCTGAACAGACCCTGCTGTGCTCAACTCCATAGAGAACAGAGCAGATGGGAAAGTCTGCATCATTACAGTCCCAAGTAGCAACTTCTGAAGGTAAGTGTTTATTTTACCCCTTTCCTTTCCTTTGAGTTAAGCCTGGCTTTCGCTGCTGACTTCGTGACCTTGCACATTTGGTTGAGATGAAGGTGGGAAGCAGCAAGCACTTCTTTCAAACCCAAGAGCAACAAAGGACTGTTGGGGCATGAACACAGGAGCAGAGAGGCCAAAGTTACAGGTGATGGTGGCTTGTAACAGGAAAGTTGACCTGAAGGTATTAGCTCTTGGAGTTAAAGCACCACAAAGAATGATGCTGCTCTCAGAAGACGACAGACACAACCTCTCAGTCCTCCACAGGGGTGAGGCACACCCTGCAACTTGGGGAAGAAAAGAGCAGTACACAGAGATGAAGTCACACAGCAAACTCAGAGGCAGAGCCAATGTGCACTGGCTCATAGCTCTGCCTGGCTACCAGGGTCACCTCCTCTCTACCTTGCACTTCTTTCCTTTGGACTGTAAGCTGCCTGTATGTGCAGCTTGGCTGAGAAAGACAGGCTGTGCTGTGGAAGTGCTGGAAACTCAGCTGCATGTCTAATCCAGATCAGGGATTTTCCTTGCTGTGCCACAATTCCTTTGCTTTTTTAGCTTATCCGGTTGTTACAGCCTCAGGGTCTGAAGACAGAACCAGACAATTAACAAAAGGCTCTTTTAACTGCAGGGTCTCCCCCAGACCTTCACCTTGCATGGGGTGGCTGCACCCAGAGTCACATGGAAAACCCAAGCTGGTTTGGAGCACACCAGCAGCAGGAGGCACAGATTCACTCAGCTTCCCCAAGCAGGATTGTGCCTGGGCTGCTCAGCATCTCCACTATTCTCCAGACATGCTGGTTTTGCCTCATGTGCTCCTCATCCACATCATGTGCCTCTGGTAATTTAGAGAGTGCTGGGTCTGGTGTGCCCAGCTCTCCCCACATCCCCAAGCTGTGGGGATCATGAAGTCAGAGTTTTGTATGCCCAGTTAAGCTACTAACAAAGCAAGCGCCCCAAGACACTGCTAAGTCTGTTACACCACACACAACCGGCTCACCATCAAATCCTCTTCAAGCAACTTTATCACTTGTTTCAACCTGCTGACATGACGATGAATGGCTGGCAGGAGAACGTTAAACATGGTTTCAGGCTGGCCTAGAGATGGTTTTGTGGGAACAGCTCACACCCCTCTCCTGAGCGCACGCTGGGGCGAGTGCAGTCTGTACACCACTTATTTCTGAGGTCATGTAGCTACAGCAAGGGGAGCATCTTTGTTCCTGCCACATGTATCTGCCTTAAGGGGGATATGAAAGCTGTTGATTTTGTTAAACACTGGGATTCATGCCTTTCAACCCCCTTCCCACCGTTTTCAATACAGACAGCTGGAAGATCTCCTCCAAACTCTTTTCCTTGCTTCTTTCTTTGAGTTTAGGACAAGGTTAATCTGTTTCTTCCTGATGTTGCCAAATAATTTTCTGGAGATCCCAAGGATGACAATTTATTGATTGAAGAGCTGGAGCATCACAAGGTTAATGAAGAGGTCCTTTTTTCAAAAAGTGTTTGATAGACAGGAGAGAAAGCAAAAGCAAGAGACTACAGGAATCTCTCAGTGCTTCACATACTACATCCTCCCTCTCGCTGTTCATATTTAAAGTGTGCAAAGCCCCATATATTTAATTCCCAGTATATTGCTTGGTCTCCTGCATTGCAAGCAAGGCTATGTCATGAGAACTCCAGCACACCACATCCTTACCCATCAATTTTGGGAAACAGGGCTGGGCTGTGGCAAGCAGTAGACCAAGAGGAACATTGTTTTATTCCCTGTAGGATCTTCACATACTTCCCTACCCCCACACCATTTGGAGGAAGCAGCAGGGAAAAGAGGAACATGTTAGATACTTCAGACTTTGGTCTTTTTCGTATCTGCAAATACAAGTTTCTTATTAAAAGATAAAGAAAAACCCTTTCATCCTCTGTGTCCTGACCTAATCTTTAAATACCCAGTGAAATGTAAGTAATTGAGAGATGCCTTTAGCAGCTGTGGGCTCAGTCATCCCTTTCATGTACGTAGGCAGAAGATGACTAGGACTAAGGGTTGCTTAAGTTAAAACTGACACAGTATGATCGCTGTGCCTAGCAATGAATATTAAAAGTAATGACAAGATTGACATTATCTAGCTGTACTGTAGCTTCTACTTTTTTTTTCCATTTAAATGCTCCATTCCTCAGTTCTTACTGCAAGGATCTGAGTCAGGAAAATACAGCTCAAGCTGACAACTTCCAGAAGTGCCTGCTAAAGCCCAGCTTGTAGTATGCCAAACTTACGACACTTAAAAGAGCTCAGCTTACAAAGCAACACAATTTCCTGAGAACAAACACGAATAAAAACACTCCTTGTGTGTCATGTGCTATGAACACGTTTGAAGTTTCAAAGAGGTACCCCTTAATTTTTTTTTCTAAATGTTGGGCAGCATTGCTAAATCCTTCTTCACCTTCACCACCAGTTCTGCTCTCTTGGAAGTGACTGCAGAGAGGCAATAAGGAACTGGAGCTCTCCCACATGCTCTAGGGACCAGATAGCTACAGTTTCTGCTCCCAGCAATGACAGATGTTTTCCTGAATGTGTAGAATTCTTTTTTTTTCCCTAAAGAAATGCCTTAAAAGCTGCTAAGTGGCTCTAACTGAACGAGTGGTAGTTAAACAAGGGCATAAGACAGAACAAGCAAGCTGCCAAAATGCTTTCTGTCTTTAAATAGGAGAAAGCACCAGTGCCTGCACAGACTTGCTCCAATGCCCAAATTGCTCTCACCACAAATATGTACCTTATTTCCAGCTTCAGCTTTCAGTCACTGCTTACAGCTGCTTCTTGGTGGGCTGGGTCAAAGAACACCTCCTTCAACTGAGAATTACATCCTTGTGCTGAAAGCTACAGGCTAAGGTCAAGACATGATTCCTCCTACCCCAAAAGCTGTACCTCAGCTCTCACGTAAATCAGAGCCACCATGTGATCCAAAAACTCATGCTGAATTTTGTAGTGGAGGTGGGAGCTGTTTCTAAGCAACAGGGCTAAAACCATGGGCTGCCCAAGGTCACAGAGGATATCTCTGCTGAGGAGCGCACTTAGGCGCTTCTGCAGCTGCTGCCCTGAACTCCACAGAGAGCACACAAAGCCTCCTGGGGGATTCCCTCGTATGTTAAACATGGGCCAGCTGGCTCCTCTGCAGCTGTAGAACAAATATAAGCATAGCTCTCCCCTGGGTTGACAGCCCCACCTATTCTGCAGCAAGGATGAAGGCAGCAACAGCACTGCTTGGGTGTCCACGGCAGGAGATGTTCTCCTCCAGCTCCCAGGGTTTCCCCTCTCCACTGTTCTCACCCCACAGTGATGCACAAGCACTGCTGCCAGACTGGTCCCACACTGTCTTGGAGCACTGCTCTGCACTCACCTCTTCAGGCTGCCTCACAGTATCAGTTTGACCATCACAACTCTAAGTGGCAGGGACCCAATTGCTGCTACCTCCTTCCCCTCTCTGTGTCCTTCAAAGGAAAGAGACACTATCAGTCAGCTAGGAAGTGTTTTTCATCAGCAGATGTTCTCCTTGAGCATCTTGTCATCATAGTTTGTCCTCTTAAATCTTTCTGAAGTTACAAGATGCTTGCTGAAAGCTGATGGTAAAGAGCTTCCACAGCAAAATTGAGCTCAGTCTGGTTGCTTTGTAAATAGTTTTATTGTATATGAAAAAAGGTATAAAAGCCCTGCACAGGCATAAACAAGCTGACTGTACATAATGGACATTGTTAGGTGTCTGAATAGGTCACTGACTCAAAGGAAAGTTCAGTTCCACAATGCAGGTTTTAAGCTCTGAATACAAGTAGAAATCATCCCTGTGCACTCACACCTTACGCATTCAGCACAGCTGGATCTTTTTGTATTTCTCACTGTCCATTTCCTCCTGAATTTCCCTAGTTTCCTTCCATTCGTATTATGAGCCTTTGTTCTTTCTCTGCCCTCTTCCTCCTTCTATTTTGAAGTGTACAGATGGAGTCTAAGGGTGGGGAAACAAGCAGACTCACGGCACACTAGAAAAACAACTTTCACAGCTCAGTAAAAATAGGATAAACCAACTCTAGCACTGTATGGAAGCAGTGACTCCTGTTGCAAGAGACAGAACCCTGCCCAACAGAGCTACAAAGAATTTTGCATGTTAAGAAGTTAAAAATAGGGCCCTTCATGGAATTAATTTCATCCTAGCATTTGTTAGTTGTTCAACCCTTGCACTTGAGGCGTTGCACCAGGACGTTCATCATCCATCATGGTAGATGAGCATGCAGTGATAGGACAAGGGAAAATGGCTCTAAACTGAAAGAAAGCAGGTTTAGATTAGTTACTAGGAAGAAATCCCTCACTGTGAGGGTGGAAAGGCATTGGCACAGCTTGCCTTGAGGAACTGTGGATGTCCCACCTCTGAAAGTGCTCAAGGCCAGGTTGGATGGGGCTTGAAGGAACTTGGTCTAGTGCAAGGTGTCCCTGACCAATGCAGGGGGGTGGAATGAGATCTTTATAAGATCCCTTCCAACCCAAATCTTTCTAGGATTCTAAGACTATCCTTCGCATCAACAGGTCTTGAAGTATTACAAGCATTTGTGCAGTACAGTTCAACTTTGAACATGGCTTAAACTGAGACATCCTGAGCAACAGCTCTGAGTGTCCCGACAGTCTTTCAGCACAGGAGGAAGATGTTTGTACAGTGACAGCCTGAGTTTGGGTCTGACACCAACGAGTTTCCTTGGACTCAGACAAGTCACAGATTGCCCACTAATAAGACAAATTTTGTAAGAGGCATCTGCTGTGAAGAACAAACCCAGAAGCTGGGTCACTGAGGTACACTGAGAAGCACAAGCTGAGAGAGGCTCTCGCCTTTAAGGACAGAGCCAGGAAGTGCTGGAAATACCTACAGAAGTTGTCTAGCTGTTATGGGCATCACTTTGTTTTGGGATTCACAACTAGGAGTGCCCTCCATTGAGGTCCAAGACACCCTGTGATCTCAGGTCCTGCCCTAACAGAGCAGCGCAGACAAGCTTCATACATTTTCCACAAGTTTTCTACAGCCTTTTCTTCCAAATGTTCAAAGACAACCTGCATGCATTAAAACCATTACCAGGACTTCTGCAGCACTTGAGACTACCAGAGCTGTCAGTTCTTTCAGTGATAATAATCACCTGTCAAAAATGCAGATCAGACTGGAGAAGAAATAAGGGTTAAAAAAAGAGCATCAATAAGTACCTTAAGCTGGAGTCAAGGCAATCAAGAAACTGAATTCAGCTGCTTTGGTAAGTACTTTTTAATTCAACATTTTCCTTCTCTAGGCAGGGGCCCTAGGGTGACTCCACAGTAGTTTTGTGCCTGTGGCTTTAAATTTGCTAATAAATAGTCTATGCACTCATTCACACAATGGACGTGGGGGAGGGAGAAAAGAGAGATTTTAGATTACAACAAAACCAGCATTTGTCATTTGCTTCAGTTGGTGTGAGAGGCAGATTCCAGGCTTTTGGACTGAGGAAGAATATTTTCTGTTCCACTCCTGATGTGCTTGGCTGCCATATGCCCAAACCTGTTTTAAATCCATTAATGAAACTAGGCTGAGTCTATATAACTTCTTAATATGCCAATGGAAAAAAGGCACTTGGGCACATTTCTGGGAACAACAGACATGCAAAATTCCCACCATTGTCACATGAAGCCCTGCTCTCTGGCCAGCTCCCTCCTCAAAATCTACCTTCTCCCTGGAATATCACCACAAGTTGTCACTGATTGCTTTACAGAGAACACAGGAACTTGATGAGATTCCCTTTTCACTTTGTAGTGGCACCTCAGCACCAGCTCCTCCAGCACTGCTGCTGTGTTCACATCCAGGTTCATAGACACTGGCGAAATCACACTCAGACACATGGACCAGGTTTTGATGCCCATCTGCTCTGAGGTCATGACTGGATCTGCTCCAGCTAGTAAGGATAATGGGAATGACAAGGAAGTCTTTTTCTTCCTGTACTGCCCTGTGCCTGCTCTAAAGGGACCCACCCAGCACCAAAACATGCCCCCTCTCTTCAAGAGAGGATGAGCTGAAAGCCTTCAAGGATAGGGGCCACTGTTGGTAGAGATAGGGGCTGTGCCTAGGACAGCACCTTTCTCCACAGATCTGGAGAAGAGATGAAAAAGTTTCTTACAGGAAAATGAGAATTATTCCAGCATATGAAAATAAAGCCCTATTTCCCAGACTGTTATGGTATGAGTAGACTACTTTTCTTAAAAAAAAAAAACCAAAAAACCCAAAAAAACCCCAGTTAATAAAACAGCAAACAGTTAATAAAATGGGTAGCAGTATTTTTTGGCAAAAGTAATTTAAGGCTGACCTCCTGTTCCATGAACAGTGGCAGCCTAAATGGGAAGGATAACTGAGTCAGCTTTTGCTTTGGACTTCACAATGTGCTCTATGTTTTCCAGCAGGCTCTAATCTACTAGGGAAAGCTGAAGTGGGGGAAGAGGGCAAACATAAGAACTTTGAAGAAATGTGGAAAGAAATATATGGAATTCAAGTCTCTGTTTAATTGAAAAGCTGGAGAAAATGCATCATCGTGTCTCTGAATGAGTTCTGACTGCAAAGACCACAGGCACCAGCAGCTGCATGTATGTGACTTCTGAGATGGTATGCTAGCACATGACCTATTTATTCTTGCAACTCTATGCAACATCAGATGATAATCCTAATATCCTAATATTAGGTTATCCTTATAGTAACCTTAAAACATATAGACACAGAACAGCTTTCAAAACAGGAGATTGCTCTCTGCAAGTGAGCAATTGTCTAAAGGGCCTGGTTTATCCAGGACCTTGCCTCTACCACTGCTGTAGAGCACACACCTAAGAGAAGAAAGTATAAAATGGTTCTTCCTTGGTGGATGTTTCCTGCCTTGAGAAAACAAGCTCATTTTGGAAAGATTAAGTTCTCTAAGTAAGAATGAAGCTCCTTCACAATTTAAATCTATCCATGTCTTCCATGACACTGGCTCCAGCACTCAGCTGTTGCAGGGCTGTTTCAGAACACGATGCTGGCAGCCAGGCTAGTTTCAGCTAAGTGCACTGAAATAGCTCAGAAAAAAGATCCAACGACCATGGATGTGAGAGGAATAGTGGGAACACAACAGCCAGTGGCCAGATCATCTGGCTGACGCTGCAGGAGCCTAAGCCTGAAAGAAGCGTCATGCAAAGGACCATGCTGTTAACAGTATCTTTTGCAAGTAGTCATGAAAAGCTTTTATATTTAAATAAAGGACTTGGCAGAGAAAAATCACTTTCTCTCCTTTACTCTCTCCACATTGAGTGAAACTTCAGTTGAATTAAGAGACTGGGTTGCTATTCCCCTCCCTAGCTCCTGCAGCCTCTCAGCAGTGTTTGCTTTTTACATGAAGGTAGTTATCCTGAATTTTTATAAGCTTGCTTTTCCTTTACCAAATAACCATGCTATGATGCTTAAACTCTACAGTACACAACTGTCATACACATTAACTCAAAACAACGTGCTCTCAGGATGGTCCCAGATGCATGAGGTGCTGAGATCCCTCTGGCACAGCACTAAAGGGGAGTCCCCTCCTGCACAGCTTTACCTTGCCCAGAGGAGTCCCAGTTGTGCTAGGATGTTCTCTGCTACCCTAATCAACAGCTACCCCTTTATTTTGAAGGTTTCTCATAGCAAGAGCTACATTCTGTATTGGAACAGCCTGTAAAAATTAAATAAGGAGCCACTACTAGTTATGTCTTAGATGACGCTTATTACAAACAGTAACTGTAAAAGCCAGACAATATCCTACAGCCCCCACCTTCACAGCAGCAGGAGAGAATTGGGGCTGCAATGCCCAAAGTGTCAGACCTCTTACAGCTCACTGCTGTGCAGGCAGCTCAGGTACCTCAACAGGCACTGCCCAGCAAATCCCACTCGGAGAGAGCTGATTAGACCAGGCACAGGAAGGCACAAAACCAGCTCAGATCAGAAAGCAGCACAACTCATCCTGCACAAAGCTATGATTTGCTAGCAAGCCCTCTGAGAACTGGCAGGTACACTGTGTGGAGCCAGCTCAGGAGCCTGCAGGCTTCTCAAAATTTATTCACACGCTGTGATGGGGAAGAGACAACTACACAGGCAGGAACCCCAGTGTGTCTGACTGCGTATTAACTCCACACATGGCTCAAAATCCTAAAGCGGAGAGAGGAGAACACAAAGTTACTTTAAAAAAGTTTCTCAGCCCTCAGCATGCCTTCTGGATGACTGTTCAAACTTGATTAGCTGATGAAGAACCACACAGCAGAAGTACTTGATACTCTCTGAACCAAGGCTCTAGAGATGAGGAGGACCCACCACATCCAGCTCCCCAAGCCTTGAGCATTTCCAAGGAACAGGGTCTTCACCTCTTCCTCCACAGCAATCAATCCACAGGCGCCTAGGTTTCTGGGCAGCTGCTTTCTTTTTAGTTACATCACAAATCAAAGTAAATAAAAAAACTGTCAGGGGCCTCTTCCAAAGACTCAGCCTGAATCTCTTCCATTTTCAGCCCCACAGCCTGTGGACCCTAGAGGACCCCGTGTGTTATTTCTCCATCTGAAGCATGTTACCACTTTGCAAAGCTCGTCCTTTTATTTTACACACCACTGAATTCCCCACGGCATTCAGCATAACCTCTGAGGTAATGCTTCAAGGCTCCCAGATTGCCACAGCCACAGCCCTGTTATATTGGTATCAATATTTAAAATCAAGAGGCCTCTTCCTCCAACACAATCTTCATTTCCAGGTTTATCGCAAACAGTGAAAAATTCATGTGTGTACATTTGGCTCAAGGTGCACATATGAAAGCAGGTTCACTCATGCATCAGCCAGACAGCTGACATCTATCCTGACATTTATCTCCATGGATGAGGAAAGATGAATCACTCACAGTTATACAGCTGGAGAGTTTGCCCTTGGTCAAGCCATTAAATGACATAAATCAGTCACTGTGCATCCTCAAATTTAGAGATGGGCACCTCGAGAGAGCTGGAGAGCGAGAGGGGCAGTGGCAATCTCCTCCACATGAAACAGGCATAAACACAACCACATCCTAGTGACACCTAAAAAAGACTCACAAAAGCAGAGCTCAAGAAATTTGCTGTATTCTGGGAAGTTCTGGCATATTTGTAACTGTTTCAAATTATTTGTTCAGCAATTAGTTGCCAGTGTTAATTAAGCGCAAAGAAAAGGAGAATTCTTCATTTATTCGAGTTGAAGAACTCAAAATTAGGTACAATTCTTTACCAGACGGGCCAGAAAAACACCACTGGTTTGGCACGGGGTGGCTGGGGAGAAGTGTGCCATGCAGGAGCTGAGGCAGATGAACTCCTGAGCACCTCTGGCCTTCAGCTCCAGCAGCCAGGCAGAGGCTAGAGCTGACAGTAGGTGACTGAGGAGCCAGTTTGCAGGCCTGTTGAGCATGCCCAGTTCAGAGAGGGTTTTGGACTTGTGTCTTTTTTTTTTGTCTTACTGAAAATCCTTTTTCATGCACAATCAGACTTTTCACCTAAAAGTAACAGTATTTAGCCCAGCAGTCACAAAGGCTACACAGGAAGCAAGTGCTACCAGAAAGGCAATCCAGAAGCTCAGGGCAGCCTCACATCTGAGAAATTGCATGGATCAGGCTTCCCAGGTAACCTCAGGCATGCCAGCCTGGGGGTGCCTTCACTTCTCCATTTAACACCCAGGATGAATGAAGACAATAACCACGGCACAGTGATCAGGACCAAGCAAAGGGCATTTCCAAGGGGTACATAAACAGAACAATCGGTCCCAAATATTTTCACCCATTCCAGCAAAGGTTTTGGTACCTTCAGCACACCCAAACCCACGGTTCTGGCTCAAATTGCCTAGAAAATGGTGCTAAAGCCCGGAGTCATTCCCACAAAGCACAGCTCTTGACAAAGAAAGGACACTGAAGGTTTGCATTTTTTCATTGTTACTCAATAAAAATAGCAGCAGCAAGAGGCCAGGGTGGGCTCATAAAGGCACTGTGTCCCAACACAGCTGCACATGTTGCCCAAAACTGCTTCAGGCTGAGATGTTTGTACTGGTTTAGTCTGGATGACACTCAAAGCCATCCTTTTATTTCAAGAACAGATCTGACTCCAAATAATCTAGTGTGACACCTGCCACTGAATCACATACTTCTTTAAAGACTACTTCAGTAGCTAAGGACAAAGCAGCACAAATACCTGCTGACCTGGCTCAACATGAGCAGGGCAGGTTGTAGAGCAGGAAGGTATCAAAGCTGACCAGAGGATCCCTGTGCCACGCAGAGACAGGATAGCACTTCCTGTAACAGCACTGCTACCTACTTCCCATCCAGCCTGCCTAGTGCTAAAGGAAGGAGGCAGCAGGAAACTTTTCTCCAAGAGACATTCGTTCGTAACAAAGGAAGTAGAATATAGACAGCTCTGTAGTGTCCCTCAGTAGCTATGACCAACAATCTCTTACTAATATTCACCAATAAACTTTACTTCCAAAGGCTTTGAGAAAAGTAAGGATGAAAAACTCTCCCCCATTTGTTTGAGTGCAGGTATTCTATCCCCATAAAAAATCCAAACCCTGCCCTGCAATCACAACATTGACCAGGGGAAAGCTGCTAAGCACCCTGACTGTCCCACAGGACCTGTAAAGCTGCTGCTATACTACTCCTTCAAAAGATTCTTAGGGGTCCTTGTTAAAAGCAACGACCATGAAACCATAAAGCCAGGATGGAGACAGCTATTCTGTACAGTCTTTAAAGTGAGCCCAACGCACATGACCTGTTTTGTGCTGATCCCTTTGCAGAGGCCACCTAATTCTTGAGAAGTGTTTTTGTTTCCAAAACAAATGCTACACACTTTCCTTTGACTTGGGAAAGTAGAAAAAAACCCCTCCCAATGCAAATAGCCAAATAGCGCTGGCGAGGCTCACAAATGCACGCATGTGAGTGGGAAAGGAAACGGAGAGCCTTTCCAGCTTTCCTAAGGGTTATTGCAAATAGCAGGGAGGGAGAAGGGATTTCACACATTAGGAAAAACACCATGATGGTGCTTGTCCTTAAAGCAGACGCTACACAGAAGGCCCTGTGCTGCACTGTCTGTTCAGCACTTTCCTAACACCAAACATTAGATGGAACCTCCTGTCGCAGGGTGCACATCGCAGCATGCTGGCTGCAGGGCAGTGTGCAGAGTGCTGTACAAACCACTGCTGAACCACCTTCATGTTTTTCTGGTCTAAACAACTTTGCTGTGCATCATCCAGAACCTACGGCAAAGCCAAGGACATCCCCGCATTCCAGTCTCCAGAGGGTTAGAGATATCACATATACCAGCTGCTTCCTCAGCCGTCCTGCAATGGGAAATCTGCAGGTCACAGATGAAGAGGCAGACACGCTGCATCCCAGTCAACAGTGTAAGGAAACAGCACGACCATGCTGAAAAATTACTCATTCAATGTTCTCCCAAGAAAGTTAAAAAATCTTATCTTTCACACGCTCACGCCTCTGCTGGGTTTTCGCTTCCCTGGGCAAGCCGTACTGGCAGGGATGCAGCTCCAGAGGAGTCAGGAAGGTTATCCTGCCTCTAGCAGAGGGGAGGGGGTGGGGGGAGACAAAGCCAAAGCCGGCTGAATTCCCACAGGCTTTGCATTATGAAAGCCATGAGCAGCAATCAGCCAGCCTTCACGAGTTCTCTTTAACCCCCTCCTTGCTGCTAAACAAGCATCTGAACCGACCTCTGAACAGCAAACACTTACTGGTGACATACAGCGCACACATACTCAACCTCAAGGCAAAACAGGCATCTAAAGCAAGCATCTAAAAAACCAGCCATTTACTTTCTTTCAGTATTTTCCAAGGGGTGCAAGTTTCCTCTGTGCTTGCATTCATGCATGCTGCAACCAGACCTGCAGCTCTCAAGCCTGCAGCTTAAAGTGGGGGGAAAAAAAAGTGTTACAATCCAACCCTGCACATGCCCAGGACTTGTTACTTCACGAAATGCCATCATTGTTCTCCAGCCAGGCAGTCCGAGATGAACAGGCATCACTATTGTCCACTGGTTGCCTGGGGGCTCTTAGTAACAGCACTGAAGTTATGAGCTCTTGAAAGGGTATCAAAGCTTTTGCACAAGGTCAGATCAGGCTCATACTTATATCCTCTATTACTTGCGGATAATCGTGCAATCCCAGAATGGCTTGGGTTGGAAAGGATCTCAGAAAGGATCATCTCATTCCACCTCTCTGCCTCGGGCAGGGACATCTTCCACTATCCCAGCTTGCTCCAAACCCCATCCAACCTGGCCTTGAACACTCCAGGGACTGGGCAGCCTCAGCTCCTCTGGGTGGCCTGTGCTAGGGCCTCACCACCCTCACAGGGAAGAGTAAGTAGTAGATGCTAGGAGAAGAGATGACACAAATATAACTTCCCCTGGGATTCCCAGAAAAAAGTGTGGTCTCCAACAGAAATGTCAAATGAATCAGTTCCCTCCACTCCCTGCCTCAGCAGGTACAAGAGCATGTCACACGTGTCCTTGCACACCCAGAGGGACATCTGCCAACACAAGTCTGGTTATCTGCCTCTGCAGAGGGTCCCTCTGTACAGCAACCGCCCCAAGGACCGCGCTCAGAAAAGCACAACGGCAAGGGCTCCGGGGCAAAGAGGGCTGGGCTGCAACCCAACATATTAGTAAGGCTTTGAAACTCTTGGATATGGAAACAAAGTACTCCATGGCTTGGCAGACTGGATTAGAGCACCCTGGAGAGCTTGAGACAGACTAGAGCTTGTTTAAGGTGCCCTTTCAGCTCAGACTGTGCACCAGTTCACTTGAGGCTCAGTTTTTCCACAGGAATAAGAACAGTGGAAAAAATGGGGGGCTCTGCCACCCCCACACCAGGACAGCAACAGCTGAAGTGAATCCCAGCTATCCTAACCATCCTCATGGCAGAGGAAATCCCCATGGACCAGGCAGACACTTGCTCAGCCTGTCCTGGTCTTTTTCTAGAATCAAACAAAAGAGCAGTGGCAGAGACTGGTGCCAGCTGAAGGGGCTGCAGCTCTGAAGAGAGACCAAACACCCTCCAAGAGTTCAGTCACATCAACAACCCCTTTCAGGCAGGCAGGGAGAAAGCTGGCATTAGTTGGTAACTAACCCTAATTGCTTGACTTCACATCTTGATATCAATCCAGCCAGCCTGTGCATGCCCATTTTCTAAAGACAGTCCTGCACAAGGCTGACAACATAGCATGCAGATCAAAGTTTCAGCTAACAAATATGCTGGAAAATACTGGTGTGCTGATTTTCCATGAATGAGGCCACTAGTATGAGATTTTCCATGAATGAAGCCACTACTATGTGAAAAGCCTGGGGCAATAGGACTGCCTGAGAGCAGGGAACATCACTCTACTCTGACTACCACTGCAGTCTTCCTTGGTTCATATTTTATGAAGAATGATTCAGCTGAACTTGCTCCTTGACATGAGAAAAAGGGAGGAACACAAGTGTGGGAAAGCAAGAGGATGTAACACAAGCATCTGGTATGGGGGAGACACTCAAGGGACATGGTACAGCTCAGTTAATATGCAAGGAAGCACTATAAAAGCAAAATACAACAGGAGTGGAAACAAATCTTGTTGGCAGACACACGCCCAAGGCATGGCACAGCTGGGAACAGGAGCTCTTAGCATTCACCTTCAATCCCAGGATTTATCCATTAAGCAAGGCTGCCCTTCTCACCTCTCACTCCAACCAGAGCAAGTCCAACATGGGAAGATAAAGGGGTTTCCCTTTGCAAGAGGTCTGGAATAAAAATACAGCTGGCTTCATTCCCCATTAGCAGTTAATTTCCTCAATCATTTTCACAGAGGGAGAAAGAGAAATGCTCATGATCCAAGAGATGAAAGCATATGAAAATAAGCCTCATAAAACCTGTACTGCCCTAAGGGAAAACTGCCCCACAACTTTCATTGGGGAATTATCAAAGGCCCCAGACTAGTGGGGGGTTGTTTTTATTTTATAAGACAGATGCTTTAGAGAAGTAAGTCCTCAAATAGCTGAAATTCCATTCTGCTGAACCTCCAACGAGACTAGAAAAAGAAACAGCTGATCCCACTTAGTCCAGCCCAGGGATTCAGCTTAGCCACATCAAGACAGAGGACTGGAGTAAGGCATAGAGCTGTAGAGGCACTGCTAAACTTCTTTCCAATAAGATGCCATTGCCCCAAAGAAAGGCAACTGCACGCGTGGTAGCCCGGCCACAGGAAAGCACAGCACAGAGTGAAAGAATCTCATTCATTTCTGTTGCAAAACAGAGGCTGGGGTAGAAGGCATTGACTCATTCGGCCTGAGAACAAGGAAGAACTGCTCCTGAGAGACTAGTTTAAAACAAGGATGTTTAGTGGACATTTTGCTTCCAGTCTGGGAAGTGAATATGAAACTTCCCACACACAGAGCTCTGTTTCTTATCAAAATAGGTTTAACATAAGCTCAGGAGAAAGAACTGTTCAGAAAAGGGGCAAAGTCCCAAAAGGACAGAGCTCTCTCACTCACAGCTGAGCCTCAGAGGTGACTGCAGCCCTGGATAAGCCTGTCTGCAGGAAGGGATCAGCTCCTCAGGTGGGCTGTGAAACCCCTGTGGGTGCCCTCGCTGCTGCCAACCTGCACTGGCTGAGATGGGCACCCTCAGTGCTGTGAGTTCTCATTTCATGTGACACTGACTTCAAGAGGGGAGGCAGATGCTCAGAGGATGAGGTGTTTCACATGATTTACAAGTGTGCAGCAATCAGTATCTTATTTACTATGGGTGATGAAAACACTTCAACATTGAACAGATCATTTTTTCCAACGACAAACTTCCCCTTCCGGACACATACAAACACCTTTGCACATTCATCCCTATAGAGTAATTAATTTCAGTTCCACTAGCAAATAAAACCATGATATTTCAGAAATTCACCTAACCTCCTTTTCACATTGACTCAAGGAGTGGATACATGCAAAAGAGTAGACAGACACTAACAATGAATAATTAAAATGAAGTCAATAACAACAAAGGATCTAAGACCCAAAGAGAAATTATTTACTCAGAACAGCTATTGCAACATTTAATCTTTCACAATAAAGGCAGATGAATAGGAAATAAGTAAAACTAGCTGTAGGGCACAGAGTATTGCCCCTAGCTGGCTCATCATGTCCACAGAAAGTATGTCATATGCTACTACACCCAGACATTTGGCTGTGGTGCAAGGGGCTGGATCGCTCCATCTGGGAGAACAGCACTCTCTGGAGCACAGTAAGGGAAGAGCAGGAGAAAGATGGGAAGCTTTGAATTCACTAGGAAGAGCAGAACTATTCAAGTGCTTAAGCAACTACTGAAAAACCCCACCTCCAGCTGCCCCAAAGGTCTTGATTACTTGTGTTACTGGTGTTCTTACTCATTCTGTACAAGAAAAATGTCCAAGAGTTTTAGCTAAATAATTGTTTGCAGTTGATGCTGAGCTGAAGACTGTAAATTCCTGCTTTCTGAGGAATAAAAGGCCATGGGATTGCTATGAAATGAAATTGCTCCTGAGAGGCATGCAAGTACTGCAGCACTTGCTCTGGATCATCTGAAGATTCCAAAAACTGAGAGCCTGTGCCTGTCTCACCAGTGTCTACATAGGATCTCAAGTAACTAGTGCTGGTCATAACAGCAAAGGGATCCAGCCAACTCATGCAGAAAAAGCATCTTTTGTAACAAGAAGCTTTGGATGCAGAGTAGCTCCTAGAAGCCTGGCCAGGCTGGAAGGTTGGCTTAGAAATTACAGTAACATGTCAGGATGCTGCAAGCAGGCACCAGGTTCTCCCACCATCCATCCCTATTATCCCACAAAGATTGCTACTTTGGCTCCTCCTGCACACTGAAGCGGGGAGAGAAGCCATGGACAGTTGTCTTCCTGCTGGAGTCCCTCTACTCCAACATTAGCATGTAACAGAGTAAATGATTTCTGAAAGAAAAGGCCTGAAGCTTTTCACACCATTCAATAGTCAGTCCATGTGAACTGCTCTACTGTAGGCTCTGCGAGGAAGGCATCCATCACGAACAGGCTAGAGTTTATCTGGCTTTCTTTGTTCAGGGCAAGTATGTGTTCTCAGGGTCAGAGCTTTCCTACAGTGCCTCTTCCTGCTGGGTCTTGTACTGAGGTCCAAATCCTTGCAGTCCCAACACAGCCTGAGGGTCGGCAAGCACAGCACCTCCTGAACTCTGTGGGAGCGGTGCCTGCTTGCTTCAAAGGCAAATTGTACCCGGTGTTTATACCAGCCTACAAGGCATGAAAAGGCCTAGGAGGTCAAACATCCACCACTGTAATTTCAGGCAGGATCAAACAGAACAGCAACAGCTGGGCTGAGTGAGCAAGTCCATGTTTAATTACAAATGGTTTCGGTAATAAGCAAAAGCGAGAACAAAGCCAGTGAAAAACCTCTTTTTCTTCCTGGCTCCTGTTCAGGCTGTGTAGAAACAGCCGCCTAGAAGAGAATCTCAAATAAGACCCATCAACTACATTTTCAGGACTGCTACAGCAGCACTGTTCCCTGTGCAATGCCACTGTGCTTTGACAAGTGCCAAGGACTGATGGGCAGATCACAGCTGCTCCCACCACAGGGCTGGGTTGGTGCAGGGCTTTCCCAGCCTGGAGCTCAACCCCCTGTCTACTCTCACAAGTACATGCATAGAATCATTTTGCAGTAAGCTGCTTGGAGGATTTAATTTGCTTTAACATCCTCTGAATATCAAATGCTGCTTGTAAAATGGGATTACTAGTGTAGAGATGATGGGCCCTGCTCACAGATCCTGCCTGGCCTGGGGAGAGGGCAAAAAAACATTTCTTGGAGTATCAGGAATGCCCACTGATCCCTCCATCAGGTCATGCATTTAATTTACAGCCAGGATGTACACTTGCTTTCCCCAAAAAGCAATGGTTAAGGATAGGAAATGAGCTCTAAAGGCACAGACAAGAAGGCTTAGCTGGGTGGGTGGAGGGCACCTGTTTTAGATGCCAGAAGCCTTCCACCCATTTATTGGGGCTGCAAGTTAGAAGGATCAGTGGGTCCCATCACATCTGATACCTCTGATGGCACAAGCAAATGCCTAACAGAACCCAAGACCACAACAGAAACAACTGGAACAGAGTATCACAACCCAAACCTCTACAACAAACCAATACCCACTGCTGACAGAACACTGCCTGGCTGTGTGTCACAGGGGGACACGATGGGAATAATGTGGAGGCTGGGAAACCATCACATCCCTGGGAACCAAGGGCTTCTGACCTTTCTAGCAAAGCCTGCTGAGAGAACTGGGTGGGTTGTTCTGTACTCCTGGCTTTAATTACAGCCAAGTGTTTAAGTTATTGTCCTCCAACCACCCCCATGTCCCTCACAAGCACAAATCTAGCTTTTTATAGCACATCCGGTATGGATGTTAAACACATTCAGGAAATGCACTTTCAGCCCCAAACATCCCCTCCCCTGGACCAGTCAGTTTGCAAGGGTTTGTAACACGGAGACGTGGAGCCGGATGTTTGGTTTTGTGACCGTTGCTTTTCTGGATTACTTCTGTGTGTTTAGAGAAGGGAAATTCAATAAATGCAGTGTAGGTTGGCTGCATTCAGAAATAATGCATGCTGCTTGCAAGGTGAAGAAAGAAAAGCCAGATGGAGAGGCCACTCTTAGCTGCTCAAATGCTCAAATTCCCTGCACACAGGGCAAGGCTTTTTTTTTTTTTTTAATAGCTGACAAAGCTCCTGGGGGCTGACAGTAGCTCACAGCACAGTGGGTGTCCATAGGCACAGCTAAGATCCCAAAATCATGTTTTTCACTGCCTTCTGGCAATAGACTGGGGCTCTCCCATAATGCATAAGGGAAAAACGTACCCTCTCCCCCAAAACCTCTATTTTAAGTAGACAAAAGGTGCAAAGAACTGTCAGGCTATGCCAGGCTCTGTCGGTCCCCAAGCACTGCTCTGGCATGTCACCAAGGCTTGTGGCTCTTTGCTCCAGAGCAGCAGAGTTTGGATAGCTTGGCTCAAGTCTAAAATGTGACCTTTGTAATTTGCTTAACATATGGGGCTTGCCTCTGGCTTTAAGGAATACCACAAGCTTGCTAGTAATTTTCTCACCTGAAAATACCCTGGCTGGCTTCCCAGTTGGAAGCATCTTCCTAAGCCCAAAGGCAAGCATGTTTGTTGGCAGTCTCAGGGATCAGTCTTGGATACCAGTCCAAGACTCCCTGGAGCACTCTCAGATCAGAGGGCCCATGCTGGTCAGACTGCCCCAGAGAATCTCCTGCTAAAGCCTAAAGAGAGCTGCGCTGTTCCACACATTGATCCAAACACCACTGCTGTTCCTGTGCTGTAGGAACCCTGCACAAAGCCAGGATGTGCTGCAGGAGGTTGTGAAAGAGAAGGCATTTGGGGCTGTGCTGCATCAGGGTTTGGTGCTCTGAAGAAAGGCAAGACATATAAGCCCAGGATATTTTTCCCCATCCTTCTCCACAGCCAGGTCACCTCATGTTTTGGGCAAGCAACTGTCCGTAGGACATCACACATCAGCAAGCTGAACAATGACCTAATTAAGCTGTTTCCAAAATAATCACACTGAAGGAAAGTTAAAGAAGTCCTTGAACTAATTTCTTATATTGATTTTTAGTCCACTTTTTTCCATATTTGATATGAATTCTTCTGGTATCTGCAACATTAACTCAAACTGAACTGCGGGTATTGCTCCTGAGCAATCCAAGCTCCAGCAAAAGCAACCATGCCCCTCAGTAATGACCAGGCTGCACAGGCCCACTGGCCACCCAGCTCCTCCCTGGGGCCTGTAACACAGGAAGAAACATGTATCTCTGCTGTACTGGAAGGTGAACAGCCCCTGGAGCTTTCCTAGTGGGCTGCCAAACCTGCCTGGACTCAGAGCAGCAGGGCAATTACTGGGGAAACTGGAAGGCAGGTTTGAAAACATGGGACCACCAACAGTGTGCACAGTGCAGAGCTGCCCCAGCTTCAGCTGCCACTCGAACAAACTGTGGCCACCAAAAGTGCACAAAGAACGCCAGCCCAACCCAAGGCAAGTTTTCCAGCACAAAACCCTGTACACAACACTTAAGTTACAATTAATGAGCTCTGCAGAGAGGAACCGTTGTGCAGTGTGAACAAGAGCATGAAGACTATGCTCATCTATGCCTTCATTCAGCTCAGAGAACAGCAGCTGTCAAGGGTCATGCACACACACACACTGTGCTTTCACTATCCTGAGCTAAGTACAAGCTATGCAACACTTAGCTGGAAAAATGAGTGACAATCCAGCTGCAGCAACTGAATAACAGCATCTCAGGGAAAGGCAGCCTTAACTCACACTGGAGAATTGCTCTAAGCAGATGGGAAGGACAATGTATTTATTTAATGGGTATTGTTTCTGTGTTTCAAATCATATGCAGCTTATGTCTTTCAAATATAAATGCAAACAACTGACTTATATAAAAATCATCACTGGAACACAGAAGCATCTCCTCTATTCCTAAGAAGTTGGTGATCTCCCAAGCTCATCAAGAACCAGACTGCCACGTCAGACGCACAGGGGAGCTGACCTCATTGTATCTTTGACAAGCATTATGATAATCTCAGAATTAGGTGTTAGAGCTTGAACGGAAAAGTGACAAATCCACATCAAAATTATATTAGAGAACATCGAAGAGGCAAAAACGTCTCTCATTTAAATGCTCACCCAAAGTCCCTAAGAAGCCACAGCCCAGCCTGACGTGGCTTTATATAGCCCTGAGAAGCACCTGTCAAAGGAACTGCAGGCAGTCTCAGGCATGTTCCTTGGCTACCTGCAGTTTCGTCAGGCTTCTTGGGACAGTCAAACCACTATTTCCTTATCAGGATGAATGATTTATGAGGATTAAAAAATTTGAGCCTGAACCTGTGAAGTGAGTCACTGGAGCTCACGGGTTGCTTCCCCCACTTCCCTCCAGCCCAAATCATCACACCTTCCAGGCCTAGTCTTGCTCCCACTGAAATCCTGGAGAAAACAAACACCCACTAAATACTGCAGAGCCTGCACTATTGGTTTAAGTGTCATCTTTCTCACTAAGGGTCCATACATGGGGCAGGGAAATCCCAGACTCACCCCGAGACTGTCGGCAAGGAAGCTGGAGCTGCTGACTGCAGTTTCTCTTGCTGCTTCAGAAAAGATTTAGCTTCTTTTGAGTTTGAGTCCACTTCTTTAGTCACCCTGTTGGAGGAAAAGAGAGAAACCAGAGGGTAAGGAAGAGCTGTACACAACAGTAAAATCAAAGATCCATCAAGGAAACACAGGAAACAGGTACAAGAGTCTCCACATCCCCTGCACGAAGATCACCTTCATCAGCTGCAAGCTGAAGAACACACATCTTGTTAACATTTCATTCCACTGACAAACCCTCTACATTCATGGCAGAAAAAAGAAAAAGAGTAGCTAATTAGAGCTGGGGGAGGAGGGGATTTTTTTTCCTTCCAACAAACTGGAATGCTTATTCATTCAAACAGGCCCATCTCACTAGCAGCTACTAAATGCTCTCCTCAGGTCACTGGGGGCAATTCCAGGCTCTTAATTGGGCTCTTGATTTTCGTATTTGTTGGTCAGTGAGGCAGCTCTTCTGCCACCCACGTCTCACAGCCCCGTGGAACACAGGCTTGGCAACATCTGCAACCCAAACCGGAGCATGGAAACTGGCTCTGGGAATGGGCAACAGAGAGAAAGCTCTGACAAGGCAGAATGCAGAAATTTACTCTCATTTTCTAGTTAATTTTTGTTTGAGGCCCTGAGGGTGCAAAATATTGAACTTCAAAAAATTATAAATCAATATGGCATCTACAGCAGGGAATGAATTATAAACATGAGAAAGAATCTCTAGAAAACCACTCAATAATTAATTGTTAGAAAATCCCAGCTACTTTACCCCCCTCATTTACCATGACCTGCCTCCAGCAACATGCTTTTCACGCTCTCAGTAGCTCTTAATGAGGTTGCCCTGATTTGCCAAGCTAACAATTTTGTTCCCATGGAGCACAAGCCTGTGAGCCTCTCCAGGGCCCTGCAGCTCTATGGGCACAGGAGCAGCCTGACCCACAGCTCAGTTAGCACAGAAGAAACAATCCCTCATCTCACCCTCCTGCAGCCTGGGCTTCTGGCTGAATCTGCTCCAGCAAGGATGTGCAGGCTCATCTCTGGTCTAGATCATATGCTGAGGAGAGGCTGAAAGCCTGGCTGGCCATGGCTGCTGGTCAGGTTAATCACTGCTTACTTCCTACCCACCAACCTGACCCCACAAATTCCATGAAAGAACTGGCTAATAGTCATGGAGAAACCTCAGGAGCTGCAGCCCCAGGTAGGTTTCTGCTGGGCTGGCATCAAGGAAAGTGACACAGAGTTAGTTATCTGTCAACCCTGGAGGCACTGATGCCCTGAAATCTCACTTGCACACAACTAGTGCATCCATGTCTCCATCCTGACAGTGAATCAGCATCTGAAACTTCCTTCCTCCTTCTCCACACACTGCAAATGCAGTGGAAAAGGCACAAGATTAATGCCTGTGCTGTACAACTGCTCAGCCTTGTTCTGCCAGTGCAGGAGGAGATTAACCCCATTTCCCCTCTGCATTGTCACATGCCTTTCAAACCATGGCAGTCATGTGGATAAAGACAAATCCCACACTATGAATATTTAGAAGTGTTTGCTGATCAGATTGGTAAGGGAAGGGGTAAGAAAGGGAGAAAAGCAGTTCAGGAAGGAAAAAAACCCTCGCTACAGTATCATCACAATGTAGAACACCCCAAACACACCATTCACGAGTAGCCGTTGGCAACAGCGGTCACATCACGAAGCAGTCATACACCAAAGACCACCCTACATCCATGGATTGCATTTGACACAATAAACTTGGTATCTTCATGCAGTAACAAGACAGAATTACCCCAACCATGAGGCTGAGTTCAGATCAATGCAATCACATGGACTATTTATTTTCAAATGCAGCATCTAACAGCCAGCTCTGACCCCTGCCAAGCTGAGAAGCAGTACCCTCTCTTGTGCACTCTGCAGTGCTGGCTCTTGGTAGGGTCCCTCTCCTCCTGTCACCCCTTGCACTGCTGTGCCATCAGGCTGCACCTCCAGCACACAGGGAGCATGTCAGCCACAGAGAGAAACATCAGGTAACCTCGAGCAGGAAGGAATCAAAGAGGTGCAGCACAGTAACCACATGCCCTGGGAAAGAAAACAAACTCTAGACTGGTCTCAGTACAGCCACAGGACCTGCTCCTGGGTTGGATCCCAGCTGTTGAACCCTGCACGTTTCTGGACCTTAAAGAGTGTAGGACCAAGAGGAGGCAGTGGTTGGGAAAGGAGGCAGAGGTCATTGAAAGCATGCCTTCCCACTGGCTCTGCTAAGAGATGACAGCCCAGCACAGCTCCCACAAACCTACAGGGATCTGGCAATTAAGCAGCTTACAGGATCTGGACACGCACAACAGCGAGCAAGTCTTCAAAGCCAGTGGCAGAGCTGGGATCTCAGCACTGGGCCCTTGGCCTAACCTGCTGGGTATCTTCAGCTTTCTCCAGCCTGGAGAAAGAGCTAACTGATGTCTCCCCTACCGGCTGAGGAAAAGAGTCACAAGGCTGAAATGAAAAACAGCTCTAGGGATTTGCACTCCGACAGAGTTAGCACACTCTTGTCTGGACCAGCACTGCAAGCCACAGCTCTCAGAACAGGACAATGCTCAACCCCAGAAAGGGTGAGAAAACACAGGGAGAGTCTGGCACAGGCCTTCAATGACACACACTTCAGCTATCTGGGGGTACAAGACAGGTTGCTACCAAGAGTTTACTTATGCTTTGATTCTCACACCCTCCTCCACCTCAGGGTACCAAGGTGGAGGTAACAAGGGCTGGGCACAAAATACAACACTTAGTTCCATTTTTTTTTGCTCCCTTTGGCCTGCCAGCAGCTGCTCTAACATATATATTTGGAGTTGTCTGCTGCAGAAATTCAGCTGCAAAGCTGCATGCAACCTGTTCCACCAGGACTGCCCAGCTGGGGACAGAGGAATGCGACAGAAATGTAATTAAAAGTGACCTTTCAAGGCAATTCCATCACAAGACCCACTTACTGCCTCATAAACTGAAACAAAAGCTGCTCTGAGGCAGGCTGCTGCTGGGCTGATGCCAGCAGCAACTCCTGCACCACTCCAACAGTAATGACGGAAGAGCATTAAAGAGCTTTACAAGGTATTAATTCAGGTTATGCACATTTCAACCTTTCCCAGATCCCAGGCCAGGAAGGAAAAAGAAATCCTCTGCTCTGCATTATTATGGGAGACAATAACTCTCTCCATGTAGAAACCAAAACAATTCTTGCTCTTCATGGGGAGAAATGGGAGTCATTAATCCAGCTGGAAGAAATCACAGTCATTACTAAGGAAAATTACAAGACCTTTCACTTTTAAATACTTGATAAGTAACTATTTGCCTGACTGTTTACTGGGATGCTATTCACACACTGTAATCCAGGAATAAACATGAAAATAAGTATATTGTCAGCAATAAAACAAGTAGCTAGTGTCTCATCCACTTGCAGCCCCTGTAATTCACACACAAAACCACTCACTCTCATCACTTTGCCACAGAGGTTTCATTACACTGCTATGCTATTAAATTGTGAAAGACTTCTAAAACACAGAACAGTTATTAATTTTTTGGACCACGCTGGAGCCTGGTAGCACAGATGATGCTACTGTACAAGGTGTTGTGCAATTACAAAATAGAAATGGCTTCCATATTTAGAAGTTATTATAAGGAAAACATGCTAGAAACTGCATCACCAAGTGCCTTGAATACTTACAGATGTCCCTCTTAAGACCCTTCCTCTCTGGACCAAGCTCAAAGTGGTAGCCAAACATTTAGGCATAGCCATGCCCACTCAGCCTTCTGGTTTGGTGCTCAGTGGTGGGTATGTCAGTTCCAACTTTCACTGAAGAACTTATCACCCTTCCTTTCACAGTTAGCAATTGAAATGCTGCAACCTAAGGGCATGGAAAAGCCCCAGGTTATGTACACTGGGCACAAACCACATGAAGACAACACCTGATGTCAAGGCTGTCCCAGAAGGGGTTCTACAGAGCACTTACAGCACTGAAATGTAACAGATTAATTTAAGAGCAGTGGTTGATCTGCTCCCAGCAGTGCCCTTAGCCACATAAACTGCTACAAAGAAGGAAGAATACATACTGGAATGAGCATTATCCTGACAGCTCCAGCTAATCTGCAGAAGGGGATTAAACCCAAATTTTCCTGCTTTAGTTCAGTGGCAGTGTGTCTCTAAAACACCAGCTTGTTTGCTGCAACCTGGTCTTACACCAGGTGTAGAGCAACCAGTGAAACAGGAGGTTCCCAATCCATCACAGCATGGCACAACACCCACAGCCCAGGACTTGCCCCAGTGTGCTGCTCAGATGCCTCCATCCAGCACAGCTGAATCCAGTCCTGCTGGCCAGAAATAGAACTTGCATAAGGGATGCCAAGGCTGCAGTGGGTCAGTAAAGTGCCCAGCTCTGAGCAGCAAGGTGCCCTGCAAGCCCTTGGAGAAGTGTGCCAGCAGAGCTTCATCCTTGCACAGAGGGGAAACAGAAGCAGGATAAAGGTAAGCTGAGAAAGACAAACAAGCATAGCAAGAAGGCTTGCAGGCTAATTATCTGTAGTCTGCTGTGTAATAGCAACCTTATGCATCCCAAGTGCCAAAATGCCTCCAATTTACCCTCAGGTGGCTCAACACAGCAACATTCTCCTAATAAAACACCTGGCGCACATCAGGCTGAGAAAGCATATGTTGGTATTTAGGACTTAGAGCAGAGAAGACAGTTAAAATTTTTACTCACAGCAGCACAAAGTTACCCTCTCCCCAACCTCCCTGCTGAGAAAGGGAGAACAGGAGTGGAGCTGTGGAAAATGCCAGCTCTTTACCACTTGTACTCAGGACACACTCCTCGCTTGGGAAGTCTGCCCCAGTTTAGACTTGACACAGTTTTATAACTTTCCACATTATCTTAATGTTGTTAGCTCTGGGGAATTACAGACCAAAAGGGACAAAAATGAGGCTAATTACCCTTTCTCAATATTCCCCATCTGTATTTAGTCTCAATAAATAGTCCTCCAGCCTTCTGGAACGATCATTTAAGGAGAAAGTAATACTCATCTACAAGGGCTTATTAAAAAAATTAATCCCTTTTGAGCTGAGGAATATTTTTTGTGAATATTTTTTGGTGGACTTTTGTGCTTGAGCTGCAATGTCCCAGGTGCCTTCCAGACAGATGCACTGCATGAGAGGCAGATCCTCCAGTCTGCAAGGTCCTGAAAATGCTGGAGTGAACAGGTTCAGCACTTCCCAGGAGGAAATCAGGTCTCCACACGAGTGAACCTCCACTCCAGACCACATCTGCCTGCAGACTGCATATGTATGTATTTTATGTTGAATTACCTGGTGTAGAGAAGAGCTAAAAGTAGTATGTCCTCACCACTTTTCTAATTTCAAAGTAAAACCTTAGTTTTCCCCCTTTCAGAAAAAACAAGCATTCCTCTTCAAACCAGGTGGGAGAAGCTGTTCCCTGGGAAAGTCAGCCTATTCCCTGAAGCAACACAGACAAGACCAAGCTGGAATAACTGATAATTTTGTAGGCTGAGTAGATAGGCAGAAGAAGATGGCTGGTTTCTAGACAGAAGCTGCTGGCTGGTTTCTAAAAAGAATCAAATGTGTTGACAGCTCTCCTGCAGTCAGGCAAGGGCCAAGCTGCCTGCCTGGTGCAGCTCCTCACAGCAGGTGTGCTGTTATCCAAGCAGTCAGCCCAGGCTGCATCTCAAACCAACTCACCTGAAAACCAGCAAAGGTGAATGGTATTTTAACATCAATAATGCATAACCTGGTAAGCCTTGAAGGAAATGACTGATTTTCCATCATCTCCTGTATGACAAAGACTCTGTGACAGATGCAAAGAAAACATCAGTGGATGGACAGTGCTGCCTCCTGAAATGCTGACCAAGGTGTCAGGCCCCTTTTGGACTTCTGCTTGCAGCTTCTGCAAGAGGCTCCCTAAATCCAGAAGGCAGTATCACTCCAGTTATCAAGCTCCCACTGGGGCTTGCAATAGGTAGAGCATGCCAAACACTGCCCTCTGGAGAGCCTGACCCACAGCCAGGGCACAAGCCTTCATCTCCTTGACTGGAGCTTTATTCACCCCAGTTTTAAGCATCTTCAAGTACCAGGTCTCTTCTTGCTTCACTGGGTAAGTATTCCCTTGGCCAGCTCCATTACACGGCCTCAAAATCCCACCATGCATTAGCATGTCAATCTTTGAGGCATCCCTGTGTTTTAATTTGTACCTCTCAAAAGGATTAAATCCACATTATGGAACACACCTCTGAGCTGGGTAATCCAGGTGAACAGATTAGCTGCTGCATGTATGAGTGTGACAGCCCCCTGACTGCAAATACAATGAAAGCCAGATCCCTGCAACCCTCCAGCTCCCCCAAAGCAGCACAGTGCTTGAGCCATGGATGCCTCTCCTGGTATTAACAGCCAGGGGTTCCAAATTCACTTAGAGCTATGAACACTAGACACAAAGGTTACACCAATCACAACAGCAGCCAGCACACACTACAAAGCAGAAGCATCCCCACGGGGGAAAGGCCAGACTAAGCTTGGCTCAGTTTGTAACGTGTTAATGAGATAGTATGGCAGCAAACAGCTCTGCCTCCCCTTCAGGCTAACACAGAAACCCTCTTGCTTCACCATCTCTTAGTTACAGAAAAAAAATAATGCATCTTGCAAGCTGCACTTTCCAGCAGGGGAAACCCCAGGTCCAATGGCTTCGAAGCAGGCTCTGCCAGCATCTCACCAGACATCAAAAGCCCTTTTCTGTGCCTGGGGCTGTCAGGAATGAGCAGCAGCTTGGAAACAAGGGAAACAGGCCAAGCAGCAAAATGCTAGGACTGGATCTGAGGCCCCTGAAATGGAAGGCATGAACAGAGGGACCAAAGATCCCCTTACCAATAGCAGAAGAGCTCCTGTGAGACCTGAACAGGCCACTAAGCATCATTTGTTTTCAGATTTTTAAAAGCCAGGAAACTACCTGAGAGCCAGATAAAGAAACAGTATCTTCTGCTGGGAGAGGGTGTGATTTTTATTGAAGTATTTCCACATCGACTTAACACAGAAGACAGGCAGAACACACATGGAAAAACCTGAAGATGAGACAATGCAGTTTATCATCCAGTTTCCAAAGCCAATGCAGCACCCAGACACCCCAAGTTTGAAAGACCTAGAAATGCCCAAGTTAATCTGGAGGTCAATCCATCATTTTGGAGATGCTTTGAGACTCCTCCTACCTCTGGAGATCCCAGCTGAGCCTTGTTTTTCATCACACCAATTACCAGCAAAACCACACAAATGAAACCAGCACACATAAATTATTTCCTTGAAAGCAGCAAGCCACCTTAGAAGCCAAAGATGACTTTCAGGTGGGCATCTGCTCAGTCACTCTGGGAGTTTCAAAAGCATGTTGAGATAAAGGAAGACAACAGGCATCAGCATGTTGGTGAGTGTAGGGCTATTATGCAACCTTTGCAAGTCACAGCCCTTTTAAGCAGAAGCCTCATCTGCACATCTACTAAGGAAAAAACCCTGATTAGACACTGTTCATTAGCCCATTCTCCTTTTCCAAGCATATTAAGCAAACCATAACACAATTTATTTTAGAAGCAAGTGCTCTGGCTTAGAGTCCTGGCTAGGTTTGATGTTTATGAAGTTACAGTTTCTGCAGCTGCCTCTGAGAAAAGCAAATGGCTCACAAGTGAACCAGCACACAGCACAGCTCCTGCTCATGCTGACTGACCTCATCTGTGGGCCACTGTCGCGCCAAGCGGCACCGCACAATGTTAGCGTTCCCCAGGGAAATTCTGAAGCATCAGGGAACGGATGCACACAGAGGAAAGGTTATCAAAACAGGCCCCTGAGACCCTGTCATTCTTGAAAGGTAACTTATTTTCACTTATTGGCTTAAAAAAAAAAATAGAAATCAATATTTGTTTCTTAAATTGGAAAAAGCCAATATAAACTGTGGATAGCTGAGGCATGCTTTGACCTCTAAGAAAAACAACAGCATAAGGGCAGAAACAGGCTGCTGCCCACACTCCATTATGCCAAGATCAGCACTTTGATGCCTGGTAGTAGAAAAGCAACTGCACACTTTCTAGTCTGCCACTTCCAAACAGTGGTCACATTCATATTCCATGAAATTCTGGATGGTTTGATTTATCTTATAGTCCCACAGCATCATTCCCATGTTTCTACTGTTCAGATTAAACTTCAGGGAAAATCTTAAAAGCTTGCACCATGCAAGCCTCCTTCAGAAAGTGGTATGTCACCAGAAAGTGGCTAGAACATTTCTCTAGAACACCTTAGCCAAGAAGGACTGAGGATAAAACCTTACTGATATCTGGCATCACCAGTCAGCAACACAAAACAGGAGTGGCTTCTCAAAGGGCCACTGAAATTCATTTGTCTTACTTTTTCTAACAATTCCTTGCTAAAGCAATCAAAGCCATTGCACAAAGCACATCAAAATATGAGTGGTTTATTCCTCTGTTCCTATTATTTCAGTTCATTTTCTTCCATATCTAGCCTGACAACACCCAACCACCTTGTCTGGTGGAAGCTGTGTAGCACTTGTTATCCACCTGGAAAAACGGCAGAGCTTTGCAAATACCAGTCTTCAAGATATGCATTCTGGTAATGCTCACCTGCCTTCTCACTCACAGGTATAAACAATACAGCAAAGGCTTTTTCAAAAAAGCACAGATAGAAGGTGCCAAACACATCAACCTTGATCTGATGTGCATCACACCATCTACAACATCAAGAGATGCCCACCCAAACTCCTGATCTTTTTCCCGATTTTAAAAGCTACTGTGTTTCACTCAGCATTGCTCAAAACCCCATGAGCACAAAACAAATGATCAAGATTCACACCCAGCAAGAAGTGTGAGCGTGCTGCCAACCCCCTGCACTGGTTCATCTATTGAGATCCCTGAAAAGCATCACAAAGCAAGGAGAGGGTTAATGGTGTCACACGCTCTCTCACTGCTCGTTAGGCTGACAGGTCTGACTGGGCCATGCTGAGACCACAGAGCAAGAACACATATGGTCAATTACACGTTTTAAAAATTACTCTCTGTGCCAGCTCTAAATCTTGAGACTTGTGGGAGTCAATTCCCTGCTCTTTTTACCTATTCCCCTTGAAATGGGAAACCAGGATTTTCCTTCCACTCTTCCTGCTTTCCAGGAAAAAGCAGAAGCAGCTGCTATTGCTCAGACAGCTACCTTAACTGTCTTCAAAGCAAAGCAAAAAAACAGGTGGCAGTCTCCCAAACTCCTCAGTTAACACACCCTTTGTTTGCAAACTTTGTCACATTTGGTCTCAATAGTCATGTAAGGAACAGAGAGGACATCACAGCCACTGATAAGGAATGAGAGCCTGAGGACTGTGGAAAGTTCAGGCTGTTCTCAGGTATCTGATCTGTTTCTCCTGCAGCCCTTTCCACCTGCTATCTCCTAAAATGGGTGTGGGATCAAGTGGTTGAAGCTCTAGAAGAGGACAGCAGATCCAGTTAAAACAGTGAGCTAGGACACAGCTGTCCATCCAACAAGGTGAGCTAAAATTAAAAACAGAAAATCAATATTTCAGTAAGGAGAGGTAGCATAAAGAAATCCCAAAGCAGCAGTACTGTACAGCTGCAGAGAATTGAATTATAACCTCAGTACCACTCTGAGGTCAGCACTTCTTGTTGCAAAGGAATAAATCAGTCCTTCACCAGCTCTGCACAACTCTACTGAGGAGCTCACCAAGGTGAAGAGCTCAGCAGCTCAGGCAATACCTCAGACTGGGCTCAGGCCTCACCATCTCAACCAATCAGGCCTAAATTAAACCTCAGTGACTTCACGGGACACCAAAGAAATTCCATCCATGGTGTGTATCTCTGCCTGCACAATTCCCATTGTCAATGGAATTCTTGTACAGAGACTTGGGGTACTGGCCAAGAAAGGGCCTTCATTAGCACAGGAAAGCCTCCTGACAAGAACCTGCTCTCAGCCACCTCCCTTCACCTTTGCTTCTTCTGCTCAAAAAGTCATGAACTTCACCACCAAACCCCTCAAATTAAGGTCCAGCTTAAGGTGCTTAAATTTCAACTTGAAAACAATCTCCTGTAAATAATCTTGAATCCTAGACATAGGCTGAGAACCTGCAAAGCAGCAACACAGAATGAGCAATGAGGTTTTGACCAGGTACATCCTAGATGATAACCCCTTACAAACAGTAACAGATGAAAATCAGGTTTTCTTTTTCAACCCATACTTCAACTGTGGCAGATGAAGTATCAAATTCAGTCAGTATAAACCTCAGTAATTACTACAGTAATTTAAGCTTATAACTACCTGGTTATAAATCAGATCCCTTAGGTACTTCTTTAGTACTTTTAAGATGCAATAGCTGTGCTGTGAACCATCCTGTTCCCCAACCCAAAATACAAGCTGCCACTCAACTCTGCTCAGCACATGTACCAGCACACTTGTTTCCTCAGAGCACAGTGGTCACACAAGTAAAAGCAGTCCTACAGCAGCAACCCAGGGGCTATTCTAAGTCACCAATGTGTTTTCCTACACAAGTCAACGACAGGTAGCCCTTATCCAGAGATGGGAATTCATGTCTCATGTAGAATAGCTCAACACACTGTTTTGACATGAGTTTGCCCATGTCTTTCTACAGAACTATATAAACTTTAAGTATTCCTTACATCCTGCAGCAAGTCACACAGTGTGACACTGCTTGTTTGGCACTGGCCCTTCCTACTTTGATTTGGCCCATGCAATGCACCAGCTCAGTGTGGACCCTATCTATCACTGTGAGAAGGTAAAAGGAACTGTGACAGGAACACCTTGCCAGATTTCAGGAAAAGAGCAGGGCTGTCCCCATGGACAGATGGAGAGTAGAGCCCTGCTATGGCTTTGCTTTGGCTCCTTGGCTCATGCACATGGGGAAGCAGCCAAGTCACTGGATCAGCACAAGGCAGAGCCCTGCCAGCACAATACAGCACCATCAGTACATCACAGCTACTCTGCAGTACCAGGAAAGCATCCCCACCACAAGAATGACCTGTGTAAAGCTCTGGCTTTAAACCACACAAACCACGTGCAAGAAATACAAAGCTTCTAGTCTGGAGTCTTTTACTGCAGTGTATGAATGAAGCAGGGTGCTGAACACAGGCCTCCCAATCCTGAATTAGCACCCAAGCCATTACTTCTTTTAACTTAGTTTTGCCTTCCATAAGCCAAATTAAGATAGAGATGTTTCCAAGTAAAATCTATTCCTGACAGCAGTCAATAACCTGACTCTGCCCTTCCCTCCCATGCTGTCACACGGACACCATGGGGCCAGACCAGCTCCATGTGTGTGAGCTCCACTCTTCTGCAGCCCCAGCTGGACACAAAGTTCACTTTCATGGAAAGAGCACAGAAGAACCATTTTGATACACTGAGCACAACAGAGATTTAAAGAAAGCCAAGGACCAAATCCTTTTGGAGTACCAAAGAGAAAACAAGCAATCACAAATCTCAACAGCTAAACCCTGGCACTAGGGATGCAATTCCCTATTAATGCAAACACACGTCCTGCATTGTGAGGCAAGTTCATAAACCAGAGAATTCAAAGGAGCTTCAATCTCTTCTGACAGGGAGAAATGGCTTCAACTTCCATTTAGAGGCTGAACTGCCTTTGCAAATGCTCTTGCTGCCCACAATTACAGCCATTTGGGTAACAGTCACCTGCTGCTCCTAATCTGTTTAATGTGAGGGAGGTAGGAAGGAAAATCAAACAAAAAAAGTCACAACTGGGAAGCTCTGGTAATCAGTTTAAGACTGTTTTCAGTTCCAGAGTTTAACAGCTTTAGTTTTGCAAAGCAAAATTATATAATGTATTTTCTAAAATCAAAAGCTACTAAATTAAAATAGACGTTTGGTAGTTTTTAATTCTTAACACTCTGAAGCTAAAATTCAGCACTAGCAACTGATACAAGCATGGACTCATCAAAACAGACATTAAGTACAGCAAAAATCTACAGGGGAGTTGAGAACACAAAACCCCTTTACTACTCCAGTATAGCCCTGTAGCTGGAGATCACTTTCAAGCCACTTCTGCTTCTCCAATCAGGCCAGAAAAATTACACCATCTTCTTACAAGAAAAAATAAATAGTTCTGCAACAGAAGATCAGGGCTAAATGATCTTCTGTTAAGAGCTTCAGTGAGCAGACTCTGAAAATTTGTGCCCTGAATCTTTCACTGCTTAAATACTGATCTAAATTCTTCTCAAGCTTTCAAAAGAGCAACACTCAACAGTAGCCTCAAACCATTTAGAAAGGCAAGCAATAGAGACAGCTCTCATTTCAGTTCCCTCAGTCCAGAAATGCGCACACATACAGCTACCGTGTGGTGGCCTTTTATAAGCAGCGATTTGCCAGCTGCTTCCTCAGGCAAGGAAGTCAGTGTTTGGTATTCAGAGCATTTGCAGACGTTGGGGTGGTGCAAAGACAGCCTCCTGCTATTCTGCAGAAAGAGCAGCCCTCTGGGCCTCACCTACTGCCATCAGGGGAAAGTACCAGCAGCTGTGAGTAGCAAGTACACCTTGTACCCTACCCACAGCTAACAGTGTAACCCATTTAAAGATGTAACAAACAATATAAAAGAATCGGCTTTGCCTATCACAAAAATCGAGGAGGCAAAAAACATTGAAGGATTTTTTTGTTATCAAACAGCTCAAGAACATAACTTTGTTGTAACTCTGGTACCAGCAGAAAACAGTGACCTCACTGCAAACCTCCTGTTGCTGGTTCTGTAACTGATATAATAACTGCTGTAAAGAAAACATGCATTAGCCTTGGTGTTTGCAGAATTAGTCTCGTTGTCACCAAGGCTCCAGCTATTGCCTATTTCATCAAAATTGGTAGAAATTTCTAGTGACTGCTCTGGAGTTTCCCAAGGGAAAAAGTAGGCACTGAGCAGTACAAAGGACACAAGAAAAGCAACTGGTACAAGAAAATGTCTTTTTGTTATTTACAGCTCTTAAGAAAATACAGATAAGATACTGATGTCAAAAGCATAAAATCAACATCTTGGAAGTCCTGAACAACTTCTGTTCACATAAAACAACCAGTGTTTCAAAGGAAAGTGAATGAAGTTCATCAGTGAATTAGGGGGCTGGCTTGCCCAGGGAAGTAGTAAAGTTCTTGCCATGGCTCACAGCTCTCCTCAGACCTTTAAACAGCTCAGGCAGCAGTGCTAACGTGAAAAGCAAGAGCAGCAGGAGACCCAGCTCTGCCTCCTCCTCCAGATTTCAGGGCGAGTGTTACTGCTGGGAACTGCTGCCCTCTGCTGTCACATGCAACAGGCCAAGTTAATCTGACTAAACCAGGTTTACTGCTACATATAAAGAGAATCCCCCATGATAAGAACCAGCAGCTCACAGAGCAGTCAGATTTCAGGTAGGTTCACCCAGGCTCCTCAGTTCTGGTCTCATGCATTTATGAAACACCTGGCCCTTCCTGCAGCACAGCTTGAGAGGCCTCCTGTGAGCCAAACTCAGCCTAAAGCATGATTTTACCCAGCCCATCCCCTTTGCTGCAGCTGATTCAGAGGCAAAAGCATTCAGCTGTCAGTCTGCTCAGCAAAACACTCTTACTGACTGCAAACATCACCAGGGAAAGTGCCAGCCAATATCCTGCCCGCAGCACAGAACCTGGACTAGGCTGAAGGAATAAAATGTGTTCCCTCATCCCTTCCTTGTCTCAACCTTCGCAGTGACAGTGCCACCAGGGAGCTCTGCCAACCATTATAAACACTGACCAGAAGGGGAAGCCTAAGTCAGTTTGATTTACATTTATGAATGTTTTGAAGTTGAGTGAAGACTGAGGTCTGCATATAAGGATACTCTACAGCTCTCATGCAGGAAAATCTTGGCCTCATTTTCCCTGAGATCTGCACGTACTCACAATAAAAAACAGTGTAAAGGAAAGAGAAGACCCACTGTGCTTCAGAGCCAAGCTGCAGCCTGCCCCCAGCACTGCAGCACCCAGTTTGCACTGGGTCCACAATGGACATATCACATCTGCCAACTTACTTGATTTCCTCACCAGCAAAATCAAACGTTTTGGTGATTGTCACTTTTCCTGAATCTTTTGGCTTCTCCTGAGGCTTATTCCCACTGTTCTCTTCTTCAGCCTACAAAATACATGAAGGAGAAAGCAAAATAATGCATTTGTGGAGCCAAGCCAAATTATTATTCCAAAGGGCCAAGGGCCCAACACAGACCTTGGGTAGCACTGCAATTTAGACTGGTGGTCAAAGCAAATCACCCACAGACAAGACAAAGGAAATAAATAAATTTCACTCCAAGAGAATGAAATTCCCCATTTTGGTTCCAAGATGTCATTGAAGCTCTAGGATCAAAACAAACTAAAACAAGAAGTGAAATTGTAATAAATGTAAGAAGGAGCAAGAATACATTGCAATGGCTGAGAAAGCAAGCAAAAGCCTGGAGACTTGGTTCTCTCAAACTAAACATAACCAAGCAGGAAAGCTGCCAAGGTGAATTCCAAAAAAGTATGTTTATTTTTACCCAAGAATAGAGAAGAACAAAACTCCTCAGCAGAAAAAGCAGTACTGATCTCCCTGCTTGTCAATGATATCTCTTATTTGAGAAGGAAAAATCTTTATTATGCAATTTGTCAACAAGGCTTCAATTTACTCAGTCACAGCTACAGTTGCTCAAAGGATACATAAAAAAGCTCAGACACTGTAAGTCACCAAAACAAAAGCCAAATTCTTGCTCTGAATCAATCACACACCACAGAGATCTTCAAGCAGGCAATGCAAGCCCAAGAAGTTCACAAAGACTACACAGGAACTGGATGTCTCCATGAATTCTTCCAGGCTATGGAGGAACTCTCAAAGACATCTCACATTTTAGCAACCTGCCCAAAGAAGTAGAACTGCTCAGAAGAAAATGTTCTCCTCTTCCCTCTGACTCTACAAGTAACCACCCCAGCTGTTCAGTCAGTAATAAGGAGAAGCAGGAGGGCTAAGATGAAAGGACTCTCCTTCCAAAAGCTGCAATCAAATATTACAAAACTATACTTGCTCTGCAACCTTCCAACAGTCATAGAAAGAAGCTTCAGACAGTCAGAACTGTACTCACCAGGCAGACTCCAGACTTCTGTTACTCAACATTTATTTTTGCTGACCATTTAAAAAAACCCAAACTGATAATTCTAACAACAGAGGCTCAGTTGTGGTATGTTCTTCCCTTCTACCACCTAAAGCCTGAAAGGTTTTGACAGGGAAACACATGCACTTGGTTTTACTGGGAACCAAATCCTTTTAAATAGCTACCACACAGAGAATTCTCTCTCCAGAAAAACCTCTGCACACTGAAAGCATCTTACTGGGGCTTACAAAGGACACAAGAAAGCCAGATTCAATCTTGCTACAAACGTGCAGCACCTTCCAGACTCCATGAGGGTGGAGGCACAGAGATGCCAACACAGACCCCTCATGCATTCACACACCCCACACAGAGCCTCCCTTTTTTTTTTTCTTTTTTTTTTTTCTTTGAAGCATCAGGAGAGGCACGAGCCTCAGGGAGAGCTGTGCCCACAGGCACAACTCAGACCAAAGCTCATATCATTCCTTTGTCAAAAACGGAATCCAGGACCAGGAAGAGAAGCCAAGAGGGCTGTGTAGGACACTCCAAGATGCTGACAAACAGCTCCAAAAGCAGAACCACCTCCACATTTGGATGGAAACTGGCACCTTGCAGTCTGGCCCATCAGGGGATGTGAGTCTTACAAAGCAGAGGGGGCAGGGGCAACCTCAGCCTCTTTCCAGCTCTGTCCAACACCTGATACCAGCCAGACCCAAGGCTGCATGCTCTAAACCTTCAGGCCCTTCCCACACTCCCTGGGTACAGGTCCAGGCCCCCATTACCTTCTTGATTTGTGTCACTTGTGTGGCAGCTGCTGCCTTGGGTTTCTGTCCTACATCACTGAGGAAACTGGCCCAAAGAGCATCCTCTTTCTTTTTTTCTTCTTCTTCTCTGTTTCTTTCTACTTGTTCTGCATTATCCACTTCCTCCTCTTTCTGCTCCTCTCCATTCTGCTGGGCCTTTTCTTCCTCTTTCTCATCTGGCTCTAGCAAGAGACCACCTTTCTTCCTCTTTCTGAAAGCAGATGCCAAAAAAGAAGAAAAAATGTATATGCAGCTGCTGCAACACTATTCCAGAGCTGAACTGTAAGCTTGGCTGAAGCAACACAGTATTTTTACTAAGACATCCAATCTGGGAGGTTGTCTCTTAACCTCAAGAGTGTATGTATTTTATTAAAAGATGATGCTGCTCAGAAAATACAGCGAGATTGATGCAGGCAGTGCCCCTGAAGTGAACTGGCCCATTTGCACGCATTTCTGTGAGTATATACTGTGCCGGCACGGGTTGGCCAGCGAAGCTGTATTCCTGGGAGTGTTCAAAGCCAGGTTGGATGTCCCTTTGAGTGACCTGATCTAGTGGGAACTGTCTCTCCCATGGCAGGAGGGTGGAACAAGGTGGTCTTTAAGGTCCTTTCCAACCCAAACCGTTCCAGGGTCCTGTGGTTCTGGGATAATACAGGAACCAGAAGTGGAGGAGAACGTGAGCTAGACAGAAACCAACCTCAACCAAAGTATGTATATATTTGGCTGACGGGAGAAACCCCGTATGTGCGTGCTTTGCACTGAAAAAGCTTAACATAAACAACTCCTGCTGAGGAGGATTTTCAGTCATGATGTCTGCCAGGTTCTCTGCTCCTGCCACTAAACCGGAACGCAGAGCAGCGTTTCCCGTTCCTGCGGGCCGGATGGCAGCGGCCGTACCTGCTGGCGGGGCGGCGGGGGCTCCTCCTGCCGCGGGGCGGCCGCGGGCTGTCCGCCGGCTCCTCCTCCCGCACCAGCTCGCTCTCATCATCCTCGCTGTACTCAGCACCTGCAAGCACAGACAGTGAGCGCCGGGACCGCCGAGACCGCCGCTCCCGCCCGCCAACACTCACCTGAAGGCACATAGTCGTCATCCTCGGCCGAGGAGTACTGCTCCTGCTCCGACTCCGACCCCGACATGGTGCGGCCCCGGCCCCGCCGCCTCACTGCGCCTCCCGCGCGCCGCCGCCCAGAGCGCCGCTGCCGCCCGCGGCTGCCCCCTGGCGGACAGGAAGAACGGCCGCGCCTCCGTGGCGGTGACGCGCGCCGGGAGCAGCGACGAGAGTCCGCCAAGAGGGCCGGAGCGTCCCGCCAGCCCCACCGGGGCTCCCAGCATTCCTTGCGGCCCACAGCCGTTCCCATGGCAGCGCGGGGTCAGGGCGGGGCCTGGCTGCCAGGAGGCCAGTGGTGATTGGCGGTGAGTCCTGTCTGTCATCTTAAAACGCTTCCCATTGGCTGCGGCGTGCGGAAGCGGAAGGGCGGAAGAGGCGGTGGCGGATGGCGGCGGCGGGGCGGGTGCAGGGATGGAGGGCGGCGAAGCGGGCGGCGGTGGTGGGGGGCTCCTGCAGCAAATCCTCAGCCTTCGCCTCGTGCCCCGCATGGGCAATGGCACCACCACCTACTCCAGCCCGCTCTCCACCTTTCCAGGTACCTCCCTACTCGGAGCGGGGCCCGCCCGCCGGGGTCGCTGGACACCCGCGGGCCCTGGGCCGCCCTCACAGCCCTTCTCTCCGCAGAGATGTGGTACGGCGTCTTCCTGTGGGCAATCGTCTCCTCCCTTGCCTTCCACGTCCCGGCCGCGTTGCTTGCGCTCTTCACGCTCCGGCACCACAAGTACGGCAGGTTCATGTCCGTGAGCGTCCTGTTGATGGGCTTCGTGGGACCCATCACCGCCGGCACCCTCACAAGTACGGCAAGTGCCCGGCAGTATGGGCCGGGGTGCTCTGTGGGGATCAGAGGTTGCCTTCGGGAGCACGTGGAGTTAACGTTCTGGCTTCATTTACCCCTTGCCCCACGTTTGAAAGAGTTGGACCGTACCCCATGTCGAGTTCTGCATCGGGCATACCAAACGTGCCCATCGGGTGCAGAGCCAAGAGGGCTTTCACATTTCTGAGCACATGGAGGAAAATCTCTCAGGGGTTTGGTGTTAGTGCCAGAACTGGGTAATGTTTGCTGCCTGTGGGTGGGAGATCTTGTGACAAGGGTATGTCCCAAGCCACCCCAACCCCCACAGCTGCTGAAGAGTTTCAGCACCAGTTCACCCATTGCCACCAGCAGTACTGGTTACTGGCTGAGGTTTGTCAGACATCCCCAGCACAGCATGCTTGCCTGCTGGTGTGCAGGGAGAGGTTCAGAGCCCGCTGTTCTCTGCCCCAGCCTCACATCGTGAGACTTCCCCTTCATCCCTGTGGCAGAGCAGCTGTCTCACGTTCACATTTTGGCTTTTCCCCCTCTCCACAGGTGCTGCCATTGCTGGAGTTTACAGAGCTGCAGGGAAAAAAATGATTCCCTTTGAGGCCCTCATTTTTGGCGTGGGCCAGACTTTCTGTGTGGTGGTGGTTTCGTTCCTGCGCATTCTGGCCACTCTGTAGCTCCTCTGGAGAGGCTGGAGAACACAAACCAAAGGAGGAGCCAAGGACCTGCTGCCTCAGAACAAATCACAGGGAGCACACTCCAGCCTTGTGCTTCTTCCACTGATTTAAGGAATTGGGAGAGCTTGCTCCTGCCTCCAGCCTGGCTTGAAATTTAAAAATTGTGAATTTTGTTACTTTTTGGTAACATTAAGTGCCAAGTGAAATTTATTTATCTGGAGGGTAGGAAAATGGCTACCAGAGGAGGAGACCTGTGTACCTTTCACCAGTGATGAATTGTAGTAACAGGACATGACTAAAATGTGACACCAGCTGTGCTGGGGTAGGAACAGGACCAGGATGATGTCGTGTCCTCACCACTCACTCACTGCTTTGTTGCTTGGTTTTGAGTGAACCTGAAGCTCTTTTAATGTCAATTTTTTAAATTAAAAAATTAATTTGTTTTCTTCCTGGCCCAAACTCCTTAATACCAGGTCATGGCCACAGTGGATTTGGGAGCAGCAAAAGGAGAACTCGTTTTAGATAGATGAGAGTGCAAATTTGTGTCTGGGACCTTTGGCTGTGAATGCTGTGCAGGAGAAATGACTGGTATAAAAATTTTATTACAGCAAAGCCCTTCTGGCTCTGTGAATGTTTTGTCCAGAGGCAGAGCACAGTAGAATGGGCACTCCAGAAATCCCAGGTACATGTGGGCATACACAGCTAAATGACCCCGTTCTCCCTTGCTGATGCTGTTCATGTTGGTGTGGTGGAGCTGGGTGTCTGCACTGATCTGGAAGTGGCACTGGCCAGCTTGGATAAAATCCCTCATGCTGCTGCTGCTGCTGAGAGCTGCATGGCCATGGATTGTGACCTGGGGTGTCCCCAGTGTGGGGACTGTGCCACATTTTCAGCCAACAGCGTGCTGGGGGTTAGGAGAGCTGCAAGGCTCCTGGCAGGAGCCTGGGTGTTCCTGTGTCCATGTGAACACGGCCCCAAATCAGCCCTATCCACATGCAGTACTGTCTCCTCATGAATTGTTTTAATTAGTTTTGGTTTTAAGTGACTAATCGGTAGCTCTGCACTTGTGCCCTGACTTGTGCCACATGGCTGGGGCACTTGAGCAGCTAACTGGGTGCTTCCTGGGGCTTGGTTCTTTGGGAAGCTGAGGTTGAATTCTAGGGATGTGGCTGGGCAGTGTAGCCAGCCCCAGGGGTTTGCTGTCTGTGTCCAGCCTTTCAGGGGAGAGTTCCCATCTGTGTCTTCACTGAATTCCCCTGGTTTCCAAATCAGTTCCTTTTGCATCTGCAGCATTTTCTAGGGCCATTTATCTACAATGAGTCTGTGTCCTCAGTGCTGGAATGACTGGACATGGCACTTAGTGTCATGGTCTGGATGACAAGGTGGTGACCAGTCAAAGGTTGGACTTGATCTCAGAGGGCGTTTCTAAACTGAATTGATTCTGTGATCCTTCAACAGGGCATCGTGTTTATCATGGAAATGGGTTTCTCTATGCACTGACTTCTTGGGAGTGGTCTGTTGACAGTGAGAGGTGTTTTGCAGCAGCTACTTACTGAAATTACTCTAAATTTTAGCCTATGTTAATTCAGGGAATAGAGATGTGCAGTTTAGGAAATAATTTAATGTGAATCCTTCTCCTTAGGTGGGTGAGGTCCAAGTGGTGTCACGTATACTAAACCCTGGATCTGTGGAGAGCCCTGTGTGCTGTGCTGCTTCTAGAGATCCAGTCTTCCTGCCAGGGCAGAAACAATGAAAAAGAAAGAATAAGCTTGCTTTCTTTTCCCCCTTTCCACTTTGTATTTCAGTATGTGTACAGACAGCACAGTTTAATTTACAGGAATTATCCTGTGTTTTCCTGGATGGATTAAAAGAATCTCATGGAATTTGGATGGGGTGGGTCTGGCTTTACCTTTCAGGTGATACCAGAAACCAGTGTCCTGAGCACCTACTGTGCTCTCCTTTACCCTGCCCCGGTGCCTGGCACTACTCAATAGCCATTAAGCTGATTGCAACTGAGAAAGCACTTTATCCCTGTGCCCCATGCTACAGCAAGAGGAGGTTTCCTTGCAGGAACCGGGCTGAGGGGTGTAGGACACAAATGGGGCTGTTACAGAGCTCAGAACAAGTGAAAAATTGCTCAGTAAAGTCACTCAGTGCTGGGTGAACTGAAAACTTTCAGTTTCTACTCCTTGGGATTTCTGAGAGTCTGTTTTGGGGGGGTTCTGGTTTACTTGAAGAGCTGGCAGCTTGATCCTGTTTGGAGTGTTTGGAGCTGGCACTGTTCTCTATGCCTGGATGCTGTGAAATTTTCAGGGAATTCTTGCATAAAAGGTGAACAATCAGCTGATTTGTCTTGACATGCTAGCACAGGAGGCAAGTTCTTCATGTCACCTTGGTGCTCACAGAGCATCCTCCAGTCTGCTAGCTGCAGCTGGCAACCCCCCTCTCCAGATAAACCAGAGCTAAACAGAAAGGAGGAGTAGCCTTGAGTTGAAGCACCAGATGGCAGTTCAAGTACTGGTGGCACTTTCCTCCCCTCACTGGTTTGGCCTTCCCTTTCCATTCCATTATTCCAAGTGAGACAGGTGGAGGAATCCCTTCAGTTTTCATCAGGTAGTAGTAGATTTTGCTCAGTCAAACTTGCCAAAAACTGCAAAGAGCTGGTGAAGACATCAATACTGAGGTGTCCTGAGCTGGGCAATGGTGTGAGCCTCTGCTGGGGAGCCCAGCCAGTGTGCTAGTTAAGGAAACACCTGGAGGAACTGCCTGCCCTGGAGGAACAGCCACTTATGCTGGGGCTTGTGGCCCTGGTCGCTGTGTGTGGCATCCCCCTGCTCCCACCTGGCTTCCTCGCTCACAGCTGCAGCTGTCATGAACAAATCTTTATATGATTGAAAATTCTGTACATTTTATTTTTCTACTGACACTCCTAATCCTGGTGGTGATTATCAGTAAATTCTGTAATTCTTGAAGTGAATGAATGTTGTGTGTTTCTTCCGCAGCATGGCAAGGGGGCCTGGGTTATGCTTTTGCAAATGAGCTGCACTCCTGCTTTGCTTGGGGCCATCTGCACCAGCAATGTCCTGGTTGTGGTGGTAAATGTTGTCTCCATTAGGAGCTGGACCTGCATCTGCAGTCAGGCCCCACAGTCTGAGGTGAAACCTCATTGCTGCTCAGTTGTTGGGAACAGGCTTCGCTGTTGTCCCTGTCCCTGAGGGGACATGCTGGGGCCCAGCAGCCCCTAGGCTTGGTGCTGTTCTGCTCCCAGCCCCTGGGGCTGTTCCCAGTCTAGGCCAGTGGCTTTACTGGGGCCAGCATTCAGTCCCTGCACACCACTTGGGCTCTCCTGGGCAAGCAGGTGCAGGACCCCACAACTCCCCTGCCTGGCTCTGGCTAACCCCAGGCCAGAGCAGCACCTGCACTGCAGGGCTGGCATTGCTGTTTATTGATGTACAACCTGCAGAGCCTACAGGCCAAACAAGTGTTTGTAAGAGAGTGGCAGCTGTGCCGGGTGGGCATTTCCAGAGGGCTGGTAACCACCCCAAACTCCCAGAGGAGCGTGCTCCAGGATCAAAACTGGCCTGAAAAAATCACATCCCAATACATCAGGAAGTTTTATTGGCAGTAAAAGGTCAACACATTCTCTTGGTTTCCTCGTGTGAGGATGATGGGGGGCCTCAGGTCCTGTGAGAGGGTCTCGAGCCAGGCCATGTAGAGGGAGCTGGGGCAGCGACCCTTCCTGCCGATGGGTGGAGTGCTGTGGCAAAGCAAGGGGCGTGAGGCAGGGAGGCACAGAGCCCCTTGCAGATTATTTCCCTAAAAATGGGCAGCACCACATCCTCCCACCCGACAGCATCCAGGCTGGAGTCCGTGGTGTCTTCCAAGGGATTTTCCCTGTGCTGCAGCACTGTCTCACCACAGCCTTAGGGTGTCTTGTGGTGAACATCCAGAGGGACCACTCCCATGGGGCAAGAAATGGGTGTGAGGGCATTACTGGCACCTACATGGCTATGAGGGCTGCATCCCGTGAGTAGTCCAGCAAAATCTCATTCAGCCTCACTTGTCGGAGCGACTGTGGAGCAAAGAGCATTGAGAAACACAAAATAATAGTTTCCAGAAAGACTGAATTTTGTCTAAAAAGCAGGAGACCCTTTGCAGGAGCTCCCCCAGCACTGGAGCTACCTTGGCTCTGTTTTTATCGACCTCCTCATCAGAAATCTTCCAGGGACAGCCCTGTCTCATCTCATTCACTGTAGCCTCGTCTTTGAAGCCATCGTTCAGCCTGAAGGGAGCGATGAGTTCATCAAACCTCTTGATGCTGCAACACAAGCAGACAGTGCCAAGGAGGAGGGTCTGGGCAGGTTTGGGGGTGCTGGGGGGGCACAGAGAAGGTGGGAGGGGGGTGGTTACTGCTCTGGCCGGGGTTTCTGGTTGATGTCAGGGAGGATGTGGACCTCATGGAAGCCGAGGCGGAACTTGCTCAGCAGAGAGACAATCCTAAGGGAGGGAAAAGGACACATTTTCCCAAAGTTAGCAGGGAACAGTAGCTCTGACAGGGACCTGCTACAGCAGAAAACCTTGCTGCTGGCCTCAGTTTGCACTTTGGGCTTTCCCACTCTGCAGCCACCCTGATTTCCAGAGAAATGAGGTAAAGCAGCCAGGTCAGAGCTCACAGATCCCATTATGGCAAAGCTGTGAGGGCTCAGCAGGATGGGAAGCAGCTTGTGTCACCACCCAAGGGACAGTGGCAGTAGCCAAGTGGCTGAGAGGTGCAGTGGCTGCCAGCACTTACGCCTTCCTCTCCTCATCCATCCTGTTGATCTGCCCACCGACAAACACCCGGATTTTGCACTTCCCCCACCGCTTCTTGCGCCCCAGGAGGTAGGGGATGAGCAGCGTGAGACCTGTCCCCAAAACACCCAGTGAGAGATGCAGCAGTGACTCCCAGGCTCACCAGTGTTCCCTTGATGCCAAAGGCCTGGCCTGGATGCCCTGGCCCCATTTGGCAGGGACTGAGGCCCCCTGGGCACCGTGATGGAGGTGCTGGGCTCTCATTATCTGGGTGGATGGAAGGTGAGGGTTACCTCCATCATCAAAGAGCCAGTAAATGTCAATGGTCTTCTTGCCCTGCTCGCTCTGGAAGATGGTGCTTGCCTGATGCTCACTGGCCAAGGTGGTGGGGTCCACTGCTGGGGCAAGAGGGTGCTGGTTTCAGCAAAGGGCACCACCAGCCACAGATTAAAGGCATCACTTCCTCCTGGTCCCAGCCCTGCTCCCCATCAGTGCTTGAAACCTCCACCCTGCCTGCAAAATCATCCTCAGTGCTCTGGGTGGTCACAAGCTAAGACTGACCAACCTACCTGTGCCTGGAGCTGCTTTGGTGCCAGTGCCATTCTTGGGGTGCTCTGCTGCCTCGAACGTGGGATTAACTGAGGAGGGAGGAGAAGAGCAAGGGCAGCACAGCAGTTCCTCACTGTCCCCATCCCCTTTGATCCCAGCACAGGAGTGATGTCCCACCAGGACTGTGACCTTTGTCTGGGGACATGGTGCTGGCTGGCACATCCCATGTCTCTGTGCATCCCTGGCCACCCAAAACCACTTACCATGTGCCTGCAGCACTTGGGAAACGTTCAGCCCTTCCTTCATCCGCATCAAGCACACTCCATACTTGAAATCGAACGCGTCGCTGGAAGGAGGGAGGAGAAGGCAGTTAATGGGGGTGGCACTGTCAGCCCAGCAGGACCCTGGGCACGTGGCTGTCAGCGACCACAGGGCCATCAGCAGGCGCCAGTGTCCCCGAGGCAGAGGAGCCGGTGTGGCCGTACTGCAGGATGCCCACGTAGTCCTCCAGGCTCTGTGGAGATGCTGTCCGCCAGTTCCTCTTGTAGCCCAGCACTAAGATGTTAGGTCTCATCTTCCCAAGGCCAGCAGCCTATGGATAGATGTCCCCATGAGACCCCTCTGCAGGGACAGACGGACACAGGTGGTGTCAGTCCACTCCATGGGGGAACAACACAAAGGGAGTGCTGGGAGATCACTGAGGGGAGGTCACAGCTCCCCCAGGCTGTGACAAAGAGGAGGGACCCTGCTGCTGGAAGGCCAATGGTGGCTGTACCTGGATGAGCATTTGAACACCACTTCTCAAATCCTCAGCCACCACATCCGTGTAGAAAGCCTTGATCTTCCTCTTCGTTAGCCACTTAGTGTGGCCATCTGCCATCAGCCGGGACTCTGGCATCTTCTGCTTCCGTGGTCCCTGCAGGAATCGGGGCAGGAGCTCAGGCAGCCCCTTCCAACTGGTGGTCTTGCCACCAAGGACTTCTAGCTCCTCTCTTCCCAAATCATTGGCAAGAGGTGAATGTAACCACTGCACACATGGGAGGTTGCAACCACAGCCAAGAAAACCAATGAATCCAGGGAGCTGACAGCCAGTGCACACAATCCCAACAGTCCTGCGGGTGTAGATGCGCTGGTTCTTACTGCACCCAATTGCTCTGGAGACTTCAGGGCTGCAGGACCCCATGTCCTCTGAGCAATTATTTCATCCTTCCAAATTTGCCCAATAATTGGCAAAGGGAAGCCATAATCCCACAGGGACATCCTGATGCTTCACCAACATTGCTTAATAACTCAGAGAGGTTTCCAGTTGACACATTTCATCATCCAGCAGCACACAAGTGGGCACATTTCAATCTCAACCCTGTGAGCCCACAACTGAATTTCCCAGCCCACCACCCACTGGTGGCCAGAGCCCCCCAGGACAAGGAACCAACCAGCTTCTGTAGGTGACTCACAATCAGCACGTTGCCACAGAGCATCAGGCTGAGGTTCTTGGTGAAGGTCCCCACAAAATCCACCAGTGCCGGGCGGAAGTTGGGTGGGCCAGTCAGCACCAGGCACTGCGGTCTGCAGGCAGGGGAAAAAGGGAGTGAGGAATGATACTTGGAGACATCCAGCCTTCTCTTCTCCCATGCTTGGCCAGTGGCAATTATAGGGAGCGTCTTTCGAATGAGAAAACATTATGTGGCCTGGGGGTCCAGTCTCACTCTTTGGTCTTTTCATATCAGATGAGACCAATGTGTCTGTGTCTGCCTGGTCTGTCCCTGCCAGGGAGGGCAGGGTTTGCCCAGTTTTCTACCTTACATGGCACAGGCATGGGGTTTTAGAGATAGACACATTTTGCTGTAGCTCCTGGTTACTGAGGGTGGTGGTGAGGTTGTGGCCAGGGACACGAAGCCTCCCTGGGTTTACCGGAGGCAGGAGCTGGCTCTTCATCCCACTCCCTCAGTGCCCAGCACTGCAATGAGCTGCCCTTGCCTGTAGTTCTTGATGTGCTCATCCACTTCGCTCAGCCCCACTGAGTAGTTGAGGGCCATGTTGTAGGAGCTGGCTTGCATGGAGGAGCCCCAGTTGACATCTGCATGGGGAAGATGGATTAGCAACGGGCCAGACACTTCTGGGGCATCACCAGCACCAGGTTACCACCACTCACCTGGCTTTTTGTAGAGGACATATCCCAGGAGGAAGATGACGATGCCAAAGGCAATGAGGGCTGCCCACCAGGTCAGCAGGAACATGATCACCACTGAGACAGCTGCTCCAAAGAGCGCAGCCCACTTGCTGTAATACTGAAAGGAGGGTCGCCAGCCTGCAGCAAACACACAGAGCGGCCGCTGCCGGGACGGGGAGCAGCACGCAGAGCCGGCCCCGCAGGGCACGGCGTGCGGGGCACAGCCCACCTGGGGAGTTGGTGATGGAGGCGTGGAAGCAGCTGAAGTTGATGAGGGCGTAGGAGCAGAGGAAGAAGTTGGAGATGATGGGGGCGATGGCATTGAGCTCAGCTGTGGGAGAGGAGGAGGACAGTGAGATGTCAGTGGTGGGGACTGAGCCACCCTGCTGGAGGGTACAGGGGCATCGAACACCTACCGATGAGAATAAAGCCAACAGCAATGACATAGGTGAGCATGTAGCCACGGATGGGCTCGCTGTTCCTCCCATAGCCCTTCCCGAAGAAGCCGATGAGAGGATAGAGCTGGTCCTTGCAGAGACACTGCAAGGAGAGATGCAGTGGGGACAGCAGGCTTTGCTAGGGACATGGGCTGGCAGTGCCATGGTGGCTCCTGCATCCATAAGAGCAAGGGCCAAACTGCACACATGCCCTGTGTTGACAGCAGCATCCTCCTTGCCCCAGGGCTGCTCACAGATGCAGAGCCCTCCACCAAGGAGCATCACTCACTGCTGAGCTCAGGGAGAGGAGCTGGGGTGTGCAGACTTCACCCCCTCACCTGGAAGACTTTGGGGGCTGAGACAAGGCAGGCCAATGCCGAGGAGAGGGTAGCACCAAAGATCCCTGCTGTAATGAGGGGGCCAAATCCAGACACCATGCTCATGCTCTGCATGAAAACCAGGGGATCAGGAACCCCACAATCCCTGGTGCACCAACCTCCACCCCAGCCCTGAGGGATTTCCACCCTCAAGCCCCATCCTGCTGCATTTCCTTTAACATTATCCAGGCAGCCAAGTCCAGCCACATCCAAAAGCCCACTCCCTGGGCTTTTGGTGCCTTCCTGTTGAAACATGCCTGTTTCAAGAGCATGGTGCCCCTCAGGATGGCAGGAGTGTGCCGGGCATTGCAGCACAGACCTGACCAGGAGCAGGAACAGGGGTTGGTCTGGCTCTGAGCAGTACCTGGTAGTAGTTGCTGAGCCCGTATCGGCAGCTCTGCTGTTGGGTGCAGGCAGTGAAGTTCCAGCCGAATCTGCAGGCCAGTCCCTCACAGCCCGGAGAGCCCACGGCCACGCTGTCATTCAGGCTGCCTGAGGCATCTCGGACCACACAGGCACCTGGGGGCACACACAGGGCTAGAGCAGGGCTGGCACCTCTCCATGGTTTCAAGAAGCCCAGCCCCACATCCTGTTCCCCACCATGGGGCTGCCCCACTGCGCGATGGCTTTGAGCAATGCCACGAGCTCCGCTGCTCACCCGGGATGACTTTGCCCCACACAGGGATAGGAACAAGGCCTGGCACCTGTGGCACTCCCACCAGGATATCAGTGCCAGTGTCCACAGCTTTCTCCTGGCTCCTACACACCTGCATCCTCCCAGGCCACCCATTCTGGGTGGGGGCCAGCCCAGTCCCCTCACCCATTGCACCTGAGGACATGCTGCTTACCAATGGTAGCAGAAAGCACCAGGTAGGACACAGTGGTCCAGAAGATGGCCATCAAGGTGCCCTTGGGAATGGCCACAGCAGGATCCTGCCCAAGGGAGTTGCAGAGATATGTAAGACAGCTTTCCAGCAGCAGTGCTAATGCAAACAGTTTATTTGTGGCTGCTGTACAAGAGGAATTTTAATTCACTGTACCACAAAGCCACAGAACATCTCCTGGCTGAGCCCAAAGTTTCCAGAATAAATAAAAACAAAGTCTAATGGTTGGATCAAAATGAAAGCCTGAGGAAAAACAGGGCTTGAGCCCTGAGAAAAACTGGCTCAGGCAGCAACAGTCACAACCCACCTTCAGGTCACCTGAAATGTTGGCCCCAGCCAGGATGCCAGTTGCTGATGGGAAGAAAATGGAAAACAAGCCAAAGAAGGAGCCCTCAGGTCCACGCCAGTTAGGCACAAAGTTCTGAGCAAAGATATCAGCTGGGGAGGAAGCAGAGGAGAAGAATTTGGGGCCTCTTGGCTACTTTTTTCGTGGCTAAAGCACCTCAGCACTGGCTGGGGTCACAGTGCTGATGGCAGGGACCCCATGGGAGGGGACACCGTGCTTTCAATGACTTCTCTTAGTAAGGGACACCTTCCTGTAACAAACATCTCCCCCAGCTGCAGCAAACAGCCAGGTTCCAGAGATGCACTTGGACCTGCTGAGTGCAACCCCAGCTGTGGTGGACTCACCTCGGTAGCTGAAGAAGCCCTTTGCTTGCTTCTCAGCAGTAGCTGGGATCACTGTTCCCACCAGGTAGTTAATGAAGGAAACCAAGATGACCAGGAAGAACAGTATCTGTGCCTGCCAGACCAGAAAGAGCCAGCTGAAGGATTGGGCGTTTGAGCACAGAAAATGAAGAATGCATTAGGAGAAACCCATGCCCATTTTTGGGGAGCTACAGGCTCCTCAGATGCCTGGTGGGCAGCAGGGACAGCTATCAACCCAGGAGCAGAATGTGAGCAGGAGTGAGGGTTACCTTGGCCTCCCATTCCATGCCAGCCAGGGAGATGCCCAGCAGCACCGTCACAGTGATGACCCCAATGATTCGGATATCATTGGTGGGGTCCACGATGAGGGAATTGTGCTCCTGGGGAAGGGAAACTGTTCACAACATGGAAATAACCCTCTTCCTTATCAAACCACTGTTTTTTCCTTGAGTTTTAGCAGCTAATGGTCCAATGATAACACAAATACTGATAATCAGCACAGGTTGTGCAAGGAGAAGGCAGGGATGGAGGAGTAGGGGGGGCATTGAGACCCAGAGGACACAGAGCTGCTTTCTTACCTGCAGCAGGTCCCGGACAGTTTCAGCAAAGCCCACTGTGTGCATGGCCACGGCCACCGCGTTCGCAAAGGCAAAGATCAGCCCGATGGAGCCGCCCAGCTCCGGCCCCAGGCTCCGCGAGATGAGGAAGTAGGTGCCTCCTGAGGCAGGGAACACCCCACGGCATTACTGCTTCCCCCATGTTTTTGGGGTTCCCCACACCTCACAGCCCCTGCCAGGAGTTCACATCCCCTGCCAGCCCCAGGACAAAGAGACCCCTGGAGTGGCTGGGAGGAAACACAAGTACCTGACTTCACTTTGCCATTGGTGGATATGGCCGAGATGGACAAGCCGGTTATGGTGGTCACTGTCACGGACATGAGGATGATGAGCCACGTCAGGGCTGTGGGGAAAGGGCATTGCTTCACTCCTCTATCCCCCAGCCTTCCCTAGGAGTCCCACCACCCCCCAGGTGTTTGGGTGATGATGGGCCCAGTGCCACTGTCCAGCCCACGGTGAAACGCAGCACCCACCGATTCCTGCCTGGGCGGTGATCCAGGGCAAGCGCAAGTACAGGATAACTCCCCAAATGTTCAGCATGCAGCGAATCTGGGGGGACAGAGGGGAACTAGCCATCAGGGCACAGACACCTGGGGATGGCCAAACCATGCCAGCACTGCTGCTCCTCAGAGAAAACCACCCCACCGAGGAGGGCAGGGAATTGCTCAGAGCACATGTGCTTGGATGCAAAAATATAGGCATCAGGAAAAATGCAACAAGGGTAAAACGCTTATGGAGCAGGAGGATGCTCCGTGGGGGATGGATCACACTCACCATGACGCCCTTCACCCATCCAAAGCGGACAGGTTCTGGCACGGAGTCTCCTCCTGGCTCCCCTTCTGCATCCTCCAGCCCAGCCTCTGGCCCGGCCTCTGGCAGGCCATTGCTGTGCTGCAGATCAGACACCGGCGTGTGAAGGCGGCCTGGGTCAGGCTGTGGGAGGAGGGGAAGGCAGGTGAGGTTGGACTTCAGGCAGCTGTCCCTGGAGGCAGTGCTCTGGCTGAGCACACAGCTGGAAACAGCTGGATTCTCTGGCTTCTCCCAGGGCCTTCTTGGGGATGTGCAGTCAGCACAGCACCAGTTATGGCAACAGAGGCAGCAGAACAGTGACCCACTGCAGCCACACTGCAGGGACCAGCAGCACGGCCAGGGGCTGCCAGAGATGCTGTGGGTACAGCCAAGCCCCCGTTACCTTGAGGATGGAGTGCAGGTCAGCCAGTGAGGGCCTGCCCTTCCTGGGGTCGCCCACCCCCTTGCTGTTGGCATAGTGCTCGTAGGCTGGCACCACATCCACCGTGTTGTAGCCAAAGGTCCTGCTGCAGAGGGTGCTGCTGGACAGGTGGGTGGGCTGGACGCTGTCACAGCTGGAGCCCTCGGTGGCTGTGTAGGGACCCCGGCCCCCCTCCTCCACGCTCAGGAGGGTGCTGATGGTGAAGCGGCCACTGCAGTGGGCTGGGGGCAGATCTGGGATGGGCAGCTCGGCCATTGCCCCTGCCCAGGAGCCGGCCAGGTGGGGACAGGGTGGAGAGGGGCTTGCCAGCTTTATACCCTGCAAAACCGGAGCGAGGTGACCGGCACACACCCACCACTGATGCTAATAGAGGAAAGGAATCAGCTTGAACCACCCCAAGCTGGTCAGGGGGAAAAAAAATAGCTGGAAGGGATACCAAAACCACCATAATGGGCATCACTGCCTCCCAGCGCTTGATGGGGGCAGCGATAACAGATTTGAGATTAAGTCCCAAGGACAGATCAGCAGAGAAATGCAGCGCTGAGTTTGCCTCCGGCCCCAGCCCGGGAACATTCAGTTCCCACAGGGATTTATTATGGAAAAAGGGAGCAAGAGGGAGCAAGACTCCCACGCACCCTCACCCTTCTCTGGGATATTGCCCCAGACCCGTCAGATCTCGTAAATCATCTTGGCTGTTCTCCAAGATGCTGCCTGTGGCACTGAGCTGGGCCGGATGTGGGGAGGGGAACAGCACCTTTATCTCACAGGGAAACCAGGGGAAGGGGGAGTGTGACATCAAGGGGGCTGAGGGATGCCCTTGCTGGGACTCAGATTCCAGGGGGCTGGAGAAACCACGGCACACAGAGCAATGTCTGTCTGTGCTTGTCCAGGGCAGCTCTCAGTACCAGACAGAAGAGACGGCCACGGTCCTACAGCCCCCTTCCCCTCCTGACCCAGGGACAGGGTACCACTGAGCACCCAGGGCTCAGAATTGCCCCCTGCCCCGTCCCTGAGTTAATAAGGCACTTGAACTCTTGCCTCCATCACACAAAACACGAGCTGAAGCTGTGTGGCTGTAACCCCACAGCCACAGCAGGTGAGGACAGGGGGAGGGATGGGTGCCTGTTACACCCCTGCAGCCCCTGTCACATGTGCCACGAAAGCAGTTACAGATAAGATCAGCAAAGACAGCAAACAAGGCCAGCAATAAAAGTCGAGGCCAGCCCATTGGAATTGCAGCTCCGTGTGGCTTTGCAAGTTAATGGAAAATTGGGCCTGCCTGCCCTGCTGCCTCTGGCTGTCTTTGCATTCACAGACAAATTTTGACCTGATTTTTGAGGACTTGCTCCAGCCCCCTCGTTTGGCCGTGATCACCCAAGCCCCGCTGACCCGGGGAGCTGAGGGCAGGCAGTGTGCTCTGCATCCACGCTCAGCCCTCGCAGCACTGCACAGCATCTGAGCCTGCACAGCAGGGACAAAGCAAGAGCCTCACCCAGCACCTCACACAACACCCTCCACAAAGCGGACACCAGCTTCCTCTCACAACAGATGCACCAGCAGACTCACACCCAGCAGAAATGGCTTTATTTTAGAACCTCATTGTTTCATCAGAACCGCCCATTTGCCCAAAACACCACAAATCAGTCTCAAGTGGGGGGGCTCTGTTAAACCCAGCACGGTCAGAGATGCTCCGGAGGAGACAGGAGGGCTCCCGAGGCGGGCGAAGAGCGAAGCGAGTGGTATGATGCAACCCTGGTGTAGTGAAATAGCCGGATTGTAGGAAGCGCTTGTCGTCGGCCTGATTCACAACACCAGCTGCAGCAACAATACCGAGCGGCGCTGGGGGCTGCGGGCACGGAGGGGAGCTCTCACCTCCTCCAGCCCCTCCACTCACAGCCAACAGGGGCCAAGTTCTTTCTGCAGGGCTTTGCCTCACTTCCAGCCGATCCCCCAGGTTGTTCTGGATATTAAACGCATCAAATGAACCCAAAATCGAGTTAAGCAGAGCACAGCTTCTTTTAAAGACTGCCAAGGTGTTATTTTCCATCAGGCTTTAATGAGGCTTTAATTGACCTGCTGCCATCCCTGTGGAAGAGGGAACCTACCGCCCTGAGTGACACAGGAACGATGCAGGGGCTCAGCACTGCAAACCCACCATGCAGAGCAGGCTCAATTTCTCAGCACCACAGCAAAGGAAGCCTGGGAAGAGAAAAGAGATGGTTATTCAGTCAACAGTCAGTAACTTTTCCTAGAGGGAACACAGAGCTCATCTCCCATCTCTTCCAGACACCATTTCCATCCTTCCAACTTCAAACCCAGAGAGAAAGAGGACAAAATTGCTGGTAGGTACAGGGACAAGAACAGAGGCAGTATTTGACTGCTGTCCCACCCCAGGAACACAGAACTGGAATTAACAATATCCCCTTACTTCTTCCAGGCTGGAAGGAAGACATTTTGCTTCTTTGAGAGACTGGGGTGACAAGGGTTGGCAGAGTAACAACACCAAATTGAATCAACTTTTTCTGAGCACAATTCCTTGAGCTCCTGTGAGGAACAAGGTCCAAGCAGTGTCTTTGACAAATGCAGTAGTAGGAGGAAATGGTGGTGAATAGAGAACCCACCTCATTTAGCAGGTCTACTCCAGCCAGAGGGTCTGGAAAACATTAAAAAAGTCAGATTATTGAGATGCAGAATCTGCATTCAGCAGGGAAATCTAAGAATAGGCAGAGGAGTAGGAATGTAACCCATAGGCAGTCCCCTGACTATGACCAGCATACTCTGGGGTAATGGTGAAAACACTTAACAGGATTGATTTTGTTGTCTGCAAAAACCTCACAGAGGCAGATGAGAAGACAGGACCCACTGACACCAGCTTTCTGACAATGTTTGGGACACCTTCAAGGCACATTTCAGGAGCTGACTGTCTTCCCTTAGCTCAGTGTAGTTTTTACCAGATTAACCCTTGGCAGAACTTTAATTTTTCCCCTACTGGACAGGTAATACAGATCAGAAGTTTAGTGAGTATTTCTAGATTTCCCTGCAACCCCCCTGTAAATCCAGACATCATTAAGCCCTTGGTCCTTGGAGGAGGTGCAGCCTAAAGCTTTAGGAGCTGCTGTGCTGGTATTGAAGCATGTGTGGATGTTTCTGAGCCAAGCAAATTGTGGGACACAGACCTGGAGACTGCTTGCTTCTGCTGCATCCACACCAGAACAAGGTTGTCACACACTCTCACAGCAAACACCTTTTCACTTTTTCCTCAAATCTCCTGCAGTAACCCAAGTCTCAGCTGTATTTGACTCAAACCAATGAGTCACCCTTCAATGCATCTCATCTACCTGGAGGATCTTTAATGCCAGGGATTAGTCTCACAGTAGGAAAAAGCAGATTGAATTATCCTAAACTTAATTTGTGCTTGCTTTGTGTATAAAGAACAGAGCTCCACTGACTTAGAGAAGATTTGTCAATTTTTAGTCAGAACGAATTCAGCTCAGATGAACATCCCAGCTCTGCTACACACTGTGCACTACTCCCTGGTGTAAAGGGAGTGACATGGTGACACCACCTTTGAACAGGCTATACCAAACACAAGGCATGAGTTCAGTGACACTCCAAAAACCCCTTCCAGCTCATAAGCTATTTACAAAAGGCTCAGCTTGTAAATTAGCAAAGTCAGAGCGTGATGGTGCAAAACTTGAGGGAGCAGAAGCTGGTTATTCTCTCCAGCAGAATGAGCATGAGGAGGGAAAACAGGGACATCTGGAAAACCATGGGGGTGCCTTATTCAGCAAGGCACCAGGATGTGCATCAGCATCTACCTCAAAGCAGCAAAGCCCTTGAAGTCACACAGAGGAGTCAGGCTCAGTCACTGAGCTGGAACCTGCCACTCTGAGCAATGTGGGAAGATGGATGGGATGTAACATCCACCACCTGCACAAACCTAAGAAGAAATCACAGGGCAATCAACAAGTAATAAATTAACTCCAAATATCTGTGGCATTTTCTGTTATAACCACAATCTCTTATCCTGACTGAAATGGGGCTGGTCTTACCTTATCAGGGTTAGTCTCAGGACTTGAACTCCCTGGGGTTTATTTCCCATCTGTCCATCACAGAAGGATCATCTTGGATTTTGAAAGCATGAAATAATTCAGTTTCTGATTATCTTACCAAAGTGACCAAAGGCTGGAGCCACCACCACTGGGTACAAAGAGAGCAAACTATATAGAGACATCAACTTTCCCTTTTACCAACACCCAAGAAAGCTGAGAAGCACCAGAAAGCACCTGCTATAGCCTCCTCAAAGGGCAGATGGAGAAAGGGTATTGCACTGCTTACAGAAGGTTCCCAGATTCAACTCTCGGCATCAGAACAAGCACAATAGCTCTCCTGAGCAGGAGATGAGCAAGAGACAGGAGAACAATGTCCTGAAATGGCAGCAGTAAGAGCTGAGCCCCAAAGGATTTGTGTCCCTGCATGAATGGCAGATCAGGGAGATGAATGGCAGATCAGGGAGAGGGAAGTACAGTGGGGAAGGTGGCCCTCACCCTGCCCAGACTGCAGCAAACATTGTCCCTCTCTTGCTCAGGTCAGTGGTTGCCTGAGGACAGGTGCAGATTGCCAGAGACTCTGTATGGGAGGTGGTTTGATTCTGGGGGTAACTCAGGGACAAAGGCTGAGCACCAGCAAGGAAAACACAGGAGCAGGGTCATCCTGCAGGACTGCACGTGGGGCAGCCCTGGCCTCACCACAGCTGCCCACAAACAGCAGGGAAGGTGTCTGTTCTCTAGGGAAGGGGATCAGTTCTTACCTGACATATGCCAAGTAGCATTTCCACACAATTATGCCAGAAAGGTTAATAGCCAATGCAGCTTTCCACACTCACCTGCTGGCAAGTTTGCTAAGCAATTCTACCCCACTCCCACCTCCAAGTAACTCCTTGGTAACTCACCAACTCCCCTTTACTTGCAGGGTGTTGTCCAGGTCTCTCTCAGCCATCAGTTGGGACAGTCCTGGCCATGCTACAGGAGCACTCCATGCTGTACACAATCCCTAGCTCTATCCTCTGAGAACCCAGCAGCTGCTTTGCTAACGCTGAGAGACATGGATTGGGGTGGCTGGCAAGCCCTTTGTTTCCTGTCCAAAAGGTGGACAAATTTATGCTACAACATTTCTGGTGAAAAAAGTAATTAGGAAAATTGTCATCATGTCAGTCAGATATTTCTCCATCCCAATAAATGAAGACATTGCAAAATGGAGATGAATTCTCTCCCATGACAGCTATTAACATACAAAGGCTGAAATCAGTCCCTACATTTTGCTGCCTGGTCTGCATTCCAAACTCAACATGTTCTCATATCCCAGTAACACAAGAGGGTGAGATAGAAGCAGGGAAGCAGCAAGAGTAACCACCAACATTGCTCACATTTTTTTTCCAGATAGGCAGTTATATTAAAAATAAAAAGCTTCTACTATAACATGCTCCTTGGGCTTTCATTCTTATTTAATTGTAGCTCAAAACATTTAAAGGAAACCATTTTTAAAGCCCCTTGATTTTGTAGGGCTCAGGTTTCCTGCTAAACCAACATTAATATCCACCCACACCCAACACAGCCACACCTGGGCCTCTCTGGTTCAGCTTCCTCACTTGACAGGAGCTCACTTGCAATGCAACTAAAACCTCATGGGCTGCTCACAAAAAACTCTACTACCAAAATATACCTGTTTCCAACCCAGCTGCTCCTGCAAAAGCTTCAGCAGAGCTGCAGGGCTGTGAACACCTGGAGGGGTGTGTGCAGCACACAGAGCTCACCAGCACTGCAGCAGCACATGAGCCACACGAGACAACGGGATGGACTGATGGCAGCGTGTCACAGGGGTGGGTGGGGCACCACACACATTCTCAACACTTAACATGCATTCAAAACCCCCTAAAGTTTCTCAGCTGTAAGTTCATTAAGCAATACATCAGTTTTCTTCTCCATTTTCTGTTCTGATATAAAATTCCATATTCATGTCCCTACTGCAGAGCTATGACTTCTTTTTCTGCATAGCCTATTAACTAATTAAGAATAAATTTCTAAATGTAAACCAATTGAAAATAAAAGTAATAAAAACATAAAAACACAAGAATCAGTGAAAATGAAAATGTCAAAAAACAAATATCAAAACCAAAGAAATTTATTTCTGTCAACAAAAATACAGAATACAAAATGACACTGGTCCCATGGGCCCTCTGAACGTACTAAAGACAGGCACAGGCTGCTGCAACCCCAGCCAGAGCTGCTCTGCTAATTCATAAGGATCTCCATTTGCACCAGTCTTGCGTTTGTGTCTCCTGATGTTCTGTATGGGATCATCCCAGCAAACATTATCAGTGCACGAGCTTGAGACTGAAGTTGCTAAAAGACAGAAAAACAAAGTACAGTTACTTGAGCATTACAAAAATTACAATGATACAATACTCTTCAAACAAGCACATGTAATCTTTATTTCTCAGAGCTGCTGTCTGGAAAAGGAGTCTCTGCATTTTGAAGAAAATCCAATTATTCCCTTTTCCAACCATTAAAAGCATGTCAAGTTACTCTTTTGCTTTAAAAATAATCCCGTTTATTTGAAAATACCTAAGAAAAAACATTTTCAGCAATGTGGGTCATTGCTGTACTGCAGCAATCTTGCAATTTCTGCATGAAGTGGGCTTTTCCAGGAGAACAGGATTCCTTCTCAACCTTGCAAAAACATAAATCTGATCCTGTTGAAATGCAGCATTAATGTTCTCAAAGCAGAAGCACTAGAAACAAAGCAGAAGCACTAGAAACAAAGCAGAGATGCCACAGACACCTGGAGATCTCCAGCATCACCTGCAACATAACAATCTCCTCAAAGGCTCTTCCTGCCAGTAACACAATGAAAGCAGAGGCACCAATCCCACTCTGACCTTTGTCCAAAGCAACCAAACCTCTTCTTGCACACCAGAAGGCCACAGAACAGCTGAAGGAACTCAGGAATAATTTTGTTTCATTTGTTAAAACTGTTATTTAAGTAAAAGGAAAGTCATTCTAGTAACTGGTAGGAGTCAAGAGAATACAGAAAACCCAAATCTTTGTAGAAAATTTCAAACTGTTTTGATTGCTAACAGGTGTTTCTATGTAAGTATTAAGCATCTCAAAATTACTGTACTAGAAGATCCCACTGTTCAAATCCTGCTTTCACCTACAGACTGCAGGGAAAGCCAAAGGGTTTTAGGTTGCTGTTGGCATGTGGATGGTAAATCTGATAGCAGGAACTTGCAAACTGAGAAGTGACTGAAGCCCATTCCACAGCTGGAAACTGTTATAAACACCACCCCTGATGCCTCTTTGGCCAATTCCACCCCTTTTTCAGGGTGATGTTAAACCAGTCTGTTATTCAACAGCCACAGAGAAGCTTTGGAGGCTGATAATGGAAAATCTGGGAGAGTTTTCCCTAGACTGACCTGATTGCTAACATCTCCCAGGACAGTTTCCCTCCCAAGCTGTCAGTTATCACCAGTGGATGGCAACTTGACAAGGTGCCCTGCAAATCACTCATTCTGTTCCAGACACAGTCTCCCAGCCTGCTCCCAAATGTGTTACACAGTGAGGCCTTGTAATTACATCTGAGCTGCTGCTTCTCAGTGGAGGTCAAAACAGGTGGTAGATTAAAAAAAAAAAAAAAAAAAAAAAAAGCACCATGACTAAGAAGGGCTGAGGAATGGTGTGAGTTACTGTTCTCTTTACCTTTGTAATAGCAATGATACCAGAGCTGGCTTTTTTTAAAAAATAAGAACAATACTTTGGGAAGAACAAACAGAGGTTTGCAGAGGTTAAGAGCGGCCTGGAGGTCTAGATGTTCTATTGGCTGTAATTACTTAATGAACATTACAGTTACTTGCAATTTTAAACAAGACCATAGATAATTTAAAAAAGAAATAATTCCATTCCATTCATGACCTAATTTTGCCAAGATAATGCCCTTGGGCAGCTCTAGAGAGTTCACCACCCCTGACTGGGGTGAGGAGCCTATGACATTGCTGTCATGCACTCACAGTGTCTGGGCTGTCACTGCACCATGGTTTCCAGCACTGCAGGCTGGGCTCCCTGCAAGCTCTGCTTGAAATCTGACAAAATGGATCAGGCCAAGTGGGACAGAACTTTGTTCCCTCATTCCCGAAACTAATTAATTATATACATTAAAAAAAAACCCCTCAAAACACAGCTTGGGTGATTTCATTCTGAAAGAAACACAATGCAGCAATGCCAGCTCTGACCCCAAACCTGATCTTTTCCAAGTAAAGTCTAGTCCACCTCCAAAGTGGGACAGGAGATGTTTAGCAGAGAGCATTACTGGGTTCAGGGAGGTTCCAGCAGCACTACTCCTCTCCCCATCCTGCCAGGTCCATGCTGTTCCTGCCAAAAGCCCACCCACAGCAGCAGGATCCTGCTCAGGGTGGTTGGCAGAGCAGTGCTTGGCACCAGAGGGCAAATTCGAGGGCTCTGATTTCCTCTCTGGGGAATGCTGTTCCCTGACACCTAGAATAAGCCTCAGTGTTACAAACAGCAACTATCTTTTCTTTTGATGAACAGAGGGATCTGAATCTGCCTGTTCTGATGGATCTAAAGAAAAGCCAGGGATTTCAAAGACCTATTCAAGAAAAGGTAATTTTTCACTTGCATTGTCTACTGGGCAATGTGCCAAGACTGTTAAAGCTTCTGAAAGGGCCTGATTTCCCCATAAATTTGCTTCCCCAGAGAATATGGAAAAGCTGCCCTTCTCCCAGGCAAGTTCAGGAGACAAATGCTTGTCATGCACAGCCTGCTGAAACTCATGTCTGCCATCTCTGTCCAGGTGAATGAGATTTTGCTGAAGAAACACTTCTCTTCTCGCATCTGTAATGCCCTCATTTCTTCTCACCACTAAAATTGCCTGAGGTGCCTCCCAACTGAAACAATCTAAATTCCCTGCTCCTGAAGTCTTGGAAGAAATTCTTCAGGGTAAGAAAAAAAGGGCAACACATGCTAGCTAAAGCCATTCTTACCCTACCTTCCATGTGCCCATGCCTGGTATTTTTTTTTTGCACATGCAAATCTTTAGGCAGATGGGAGCTACAGGGTGGCAGGTTTTTTCTCTTGCTAATCCTACATTAGCAGATTTATGCTCCCTTGTGACACTCCAGACACATAGCCGTTCTCTTATCCCCTTCCTGACAGCAGAGGCAGTGGACACTTGTCCCCTCTGATGGCAAAGCACAGCTTGTACTGCACATGGCAGCCAGAGATCTGTGACTCAGAAACCTTGTGCTCCCAACATCACTGACAGCCTGCTGCCATGAGATCCCATCACAAGGCCTGGAGCTTGATTAACAAAACTTGAAGCCTGAAATAAAGAAAACTTTCAAGGGTTTATAGCAAGGTACATCATCAGTTCATCTCCATAACTGTGATAGCACGAGAGTGCAGATTCAGTTTATGAAGCTGTGCTGGATGTGATACAACATCATGGTGGCCTCCTTCCACACAAACCTCTGCCAGCAAAGCTGCTAATCCCATCCCCAATCAGCCCATGGTATTCTCATCCTGAGCTGACATCTGACAGCTCTCCATCCCTATGGAGATGGTAAATCCTTCTACATGAGGCATAAAACTGAAATCACAAAATCAAAACAAACAGCTCACTTGGAAAGCAAGGAGCTAAGGCACTCTTTGCGTAGTGCCAACCTTGTGAAGACACACAGCAGGTAACAGATTGTGTTAGCCTGGGACTTCTTCACACATGCAGAGTTTAAGGTGGGAGAAGCCCAAGCAGTGTGCACCCTTCTCCAGTGCTGCTGATCTAGAGCACAAGCAACCCTGTAAGGCAGGATCCCATAGCCCTCACAGGCTGTGCCCCAAAGACAAGAGCTGTACCATTACCTGAGCCTTTTATTTTTCTGTGTAATTAAAAAATGATACTAAGACTTCTACCAATATTACAACTTACAGATCAAAAGCACTGCTGCAGCTGATTAAAGCCCTGAATAAAGCTGGCTAGGGCCCAAGTTGGTTTTTCACTCTTAAAAGGAGTTGATACTTATTTTCTAATCTGTTAAGACAGGATGAATGATTTGGCCTTGGCTTCAAGTTCCTGCAGCAGCTTTAATTTATTAAGAGTTACAAGACCAAACCTGGTTGAATTAAGCTGTGAACCCTTCTGCTCAACCCCACAGGCTGGCAGGTGAGTGCTCACAAATCTGGCAGTGTCATTTAAATGCTGCCTATTCTGCAGCTTGCTGGAGGTAGAGGCTCCCATCAGTGCCTTGGGGCAATGCCTCTGCACCAGCTCAAGCAGTGAAGTCAAACCCACTGTTGTCATGCATTTCAACAGCAGCCATACCAAGCACTGCTGCAAGCTGCCCACTCTCTGCAGGGGCAGCAGAACAATGCTGGTGTTCTGCAAGGGGATGTGCTCAAGCTTATTGGTGTTTCACCCAAGAACACCTGGAAAATGCTGGCCTGCATCATTGCAGAAGCAAGCTGAGGGGTGGAGTCAAGGAAGGCCTTTCCACCAGAAATGGACACTTACTCAGATGAAAGGAGTGGCAATCAGGTGCTTAAAAAGCATCAGCTGTCAAGGCAGCAACACCAACCATCTTAGAGACACTATGCTGTTCCCATTTGCTTTACTACCTAAGATTCCACTAAGAAGCACAGTGAACACTTGTTTTCTCTTGCCAGGAGGTGAATATAGATGATCTCCATTAGCTCAATCTAATTTAAAGCAATGTGATAGACTCAGAATGGCTTAGGCTGAAAGCGACCTTAAAGATCACCCAGTTCCAACCTTCTCAACACAAAGCTGAAGGCATCACAGACCAGCCCTGAGACTAAGTAACTGGACAAGCTCAGTAGACCAAAACTCCAAGTAACTGAGCAAGCCAAAACCAAGACCATTAGGGATTCACAGCTGCTTGAAGCTCAATCTCTTGAAACCAGCAGAACAGGATATAGGAAAACTCATCAGAAAGTGAGGATTATATTCTTACCGAATCTCTGTCTTCCATTACCCTCTGGGGTCTGGCAGGAGTGGTTGGGCTTGTGCCTTTCATCCTCTTATACTTGGTGAATAAAATATTCATGGTTGCAAGCAGGACCTCGGATAAATTGTGTTTGATCTACACAAAATAGGGGGGAAAAAAACAACACATTGCAGCAAAAGCAGATTGACAGAACCATGAGCCTTACTACACAGATTCCTGTAAGTCATAGGTGTAATGGCTACCCCTGCTATAACTGCACCATCCAGCAGAAACACTACCCAGAGCTTTGAGACAGACATGCCCAATGGCTGCACCTTCATGTTTGACAGCAGCAGATCAGATAAAACCCAAAGCATCCAAATACAAACAACTGCCTGAAAAAGAAGTGTCACCCTCCAGTTAAAACAGTTCAAGAGCAGTAATAGCTTTCCACGATGCTTCATTTGCTAATACAGAAATCCACGACTTCCTGTAATTTAGAGGGAGGAAACAAACACCCTACAGGTACTTATTGACCGTTAAGAACACAGAAGAACTAAGTCACCAGCAAGTTAAGAAGATCTGAATTCTTGAGTGAAACTTCAGTAAGTTGAGGCTCACATCTGCAGATATCTTCTTCAAAATGGAGACAGGATTTCTGGGTATGGAATTCTAGTGCTCAAAAGAGCAGCATTAAGAAGTTGCAAGCCAAGAGTCTACTTCCATGAGATCAAAATAATCTCATCCTGTTTCTCCACTAAAGAATACGAATGATGAGATGACAAGGTTTTAAGATCCTTTTAACAAAGCAAAACGCTTTAGGAAGCTAAACCCAAGACATGACTTACTTCATCGCTGAAATTCCGGAAGGCAGCGACTCTCTCCTTGACGCAATCCTGGCTAAGAGGTACAAGCTTCAGGCGTTCAATAATCTTCAAAGAGAAAAGCAGAAATCAGGACAGATCATCAGCATTCTATGTACCATATACTAATAAATTATGTTTTTGAAGTGTTCATGAAATGCTTCTGTTTCCATTCAAGGGAAATAATTTCATTGTCATTTTTTGGTTTATCTCCTCACTTTGCTAAGCAACAGGAATATTTTGTTCAATGTCTACAAAATAGCTCCAGGAAGATCATGCTGTTTTATCAAGCAAGGGGGAGGAAACACCTTATTAAATTCCTGTAACATTGCAGTCCCTTCTAACTCATTAAATACAATTTTTAAAGTGATGTTGTTTGAGACATTTTGGGCTTTCAAGGGCATTAGGAAGGCTGCACTTCAAACAGAACTCTTGAAACTTACATCAAAGGCCCTGTCAACGTGACCAGCGTGATATTCATCAAAAAATGTGATTAAGTCTAGCAGAAGGTAGAAGGTGGAGTCAATGGATTTCTTTGCACTTATCCCTTGCGCTTTGTACCTGAAAGAAATTGTGTTACAATTTTATTGTGAAAAATGGCAACCGTTTATAAGTGTGTGCTTGCAGTTCTTGGAAGTGGAGACATCAAACTCAAGGACAGAGGGCATTTAACAAAGCACAGCTTTCATTTTCCTTAACCGGGAGGCAGAATTTTCACAGGTTGTAGCTTTTTAGAAACACTGTTAATCTCTTTCAGTTTTGCATCAAATCCAGCATTTGTTTCCTTTAAAATGTTTACATTTCCCACATTCATGGGGAAACATTGCCAGGCAGCAGAGACCTGCAAGGCAAGCTCTGTACCAGCATGTTTAACACAGTTTTACAGCAGACAATCCTCCAGCACAGCTGCCTGCTTCAGGCAAGAAGCTAAGACTTAAAGATGGATTAAGAGCTCCTGCACGCTCTCAGGAGCTCCACTGGCTGCGGGATGAACTGAAGGGCTGCCTGCTCCCACTCCTAACTGCACGAGGGCACAAAGAAGCTGTTTCTGCAAGAGTGGTGCTGCAGATGAACAAACCATCCCTGGAACACTGTCACCAGGACAGTACACAAGGAACAGCCCTGTCTTACATTTAACTGGCAAGAAGATGTGCTTGTCAGAACTGCTCTGGCTTTGCAATCATCCAGGTTTGCAGCTGTGAAGTGGCATTATTGCACAGTAGTATTTAGTGCTTTCAGACAGATCAAAGCATGTAGCAAACCAAAAAAGCCCATTACAGCCTTTGCTGAAGCTTTAACACAAGCCATAGATTTAATTCTCTTTAATGTCTGCCACCAAATCAGTCTCTCACTAAGTCAATATGGCACCAATTTTCACTTGATCCCAGCCTGCCTAAACGAAGCAAAGGCTGACTAGAAGGAGTTACTGGCAAATGCCACTTGTCAAAAGAAGAAAGGCAAAGGCCTCTGATGGAAATCAATAAATTTCTGTATTTGTCTTCCCAATTTCAAAGTGCCAGCAAGTGGGCTTGGTTTATTTTTATTCTCTCTGCAGCTCAAGGGTGGATAAAAACCAGTAAGGCATTTCTCATAGGTATCCCCATTTTGTTCTAGTAAAATAACAGGAATTGTCCCTGGTAGTCACCATGCACCAAAAGGTGAAGATTTTAAAAAATTGTGGACATACTTTACAACCACAGCTTTTCAGAATCAGGTTAGTCCTAACTTCTAGCTGCAAGTGAATCTTGAGTACTGATGTCTCTCAAGCACATACCCTAATTAGTATACAGACATGGCAGGGACATTCCTTCCAGTTACTTCCTTTCTTTTCTGGACACCACACAGTACTTGGCTAATAAAACAGGCTGTGGAAATGAGGTCCACTGCTTGCATTAGCCATACACAGTTAATTTTAAATACTCCCTTTTTAGCTTTCATTAAAGCAGCAGTTTTCAGACAGCTACTGAACTATTGTTACAACTCAGAATTACTGGGTTTGTAGCTCTCTCTAATACTACTTCAAACAAGTGAATTGCATGCAATGACTCAGCGACTGTTACAATGTTTTGGTTTAAAAATAATATAAAACATACAATTTACAATATTGATTGCTCCTTAACAGACTATCTCCAGCTGGAGATTCACCTACAGATAAAACTTCTTGCCAAATTTACCTGACCTGCCCCTGAAGATTTCTGCTTTCAGTAATGCAAGCCATCACGAGCAGGACAGGGTAAATTCTGACCTCTTCTTTGTCTTTCTAAATATACTGCTGTGGATGCCACAGGCCAGCCCGCAGAAACAATGCCAGGAACCAACACCCACAGCACTGACAGTCCCAGGCCATGCTGAGCTGTAATACCCAGTCCTGCCCTTACCTGAATCTTACCTCTCAGCAATGGAATGGGCCATGTTCTTCAACCGCTCCTTGTTTGACTGGGGAGTGCTGATCTGGGGAACAATTGGACTAAGGAGCTTGTTCATCAGTTCTAAGACTTTGTCAGGGTTCTGTTGGCATAAAAGTCACACAAATAGAAGGAGCATGATGAAGTGTGGTGCCTTGATCTCACTGAAGCAGAAAAGCCTCACACAGTGGTGCCCACTGCAAGCCCAGAGCCATTTCCCTGCCATAAAGAGTCAAGTTCATATTAGCTGCAAGCAACAAAATGCTGTTGGGTCACAAGAAAAAGCATCTCCCCCTAGTTTTTCTCTATAACAGTGGTTATGGTTGTATCCACTTCTATTTCAAAGGGAAACAAGAGTACTCAGTATAAAGACCAACTATTTTAGATTTCAGTTCAACATCTATGAAAATTGGAAGAGTACACTCCAGGTAAATAACTGCACTAGACAAAATTTAATCATGTGTAGGGGACTCTCTTCAAAAGAGCACATTGATAAGGAGCCACAATGTCCTAAATCAGAACCCCTGGAGCACAATCCATCTGGATTTGCTATCTAAAACATCTCTTCATGCAGCCTATAGCTCTGTTCTTGCAGCAGCAGAAATAAGCTGAATAAGGGCAATTCAACCTCCAAGATGAAATCTACCCTCCCAATCACAGTAGAATGTTTGGCAGGGAAGAAGGTGAACCAAGTACATACTTCAAGCAGCACACAAAACAAACCTTTGCAAGGTCATAGAGTTTTGCAGCTTCTTCAAACAATCCTTTATTCTCTGCTGCAGAAGCCACTTTGTTAATAATGGATTTTGTGTCACTTGTAAACTTGTCTATCACTCCAGGCTAAAGGTGAGACAAAAATGAAAAAAGAGGAATCAGAAGGCTCAAACACTCCAGAATATTCTGTCAAGGCAATGAATATTTTACATGTTGGCTTACTATTGGAATGGCCTGTACATTTCCATGGGAATGTACAAAAGTGAGACATTAAAAATAGAATGAGCTCTTGCAAGAGGTACTCTCTCCTAAATGGAGTCAGCACTGAGCCATCCTAGGTTTCTAATCCATTCAAAATGACCCAGATAAAATAACTCAGAGTTTGAGCTGTTAATTGCTGATGACACAGAGAAAAAAACACAAAACACTTCAGCATACAGCATTCCAGGGGCTTCAGGGATGCAGTTTGTTTACATTGGCAGGTTGCAATTGAAATCTCACACAGATAAATAAAAGGGCAGCAAGAATTTTAAAACAAATAATAAATATGTAGAATAAAAGATGAAAGAGTCAAGAATACCTGGAAATTACTGTAGTTGAGGATGCAAAAAATAAGATTATCTCATCTAGAATAATTTATTTTAAACTTAAAATTTTTGGTTTCACTTCGAAGAAAGTGCAAAACAACAAAATATTTGTAAAAGATTATCAAGTTACCTTGTTCTCTTGTATGCAGTCTCACTGCTTTTGAAATGACAGAATAAAGTAATCTAAAAGAAATTCCTGCCAGAAATAACTTTCCCCCCTACTTTGGATAGCAGTTTTGAGCCCTGATCTTAAAATTAAGATGCAAATGATTCTGCAGTCTGCTTTACACAGAAATCTTCCCAAGTTGTCACAGCAAACAGAAAAATTTCATTGATGATCTAAAATTTTCATCATTTGCATGCACTCTCCTGTTTCCTTCTGACTGCGTAATCTTACATTTTACTATTAGGAAACTGCTTTTACATTGGAAGTAAGATCTGTCACATCTAAAAATGGCTGAACTTTGATCTAATACTTATTCTCACCTATATGAAGGTCAGAGCAGCTGTGGCTATACTTGTGGTCTGTTAGCCCAAAAGTCTCTTTTCAATTGCAAGGATTTTTCAAGAACTGCAATACCTTTCTTCTGTGAGGTGAATGAGGATGCCATAAATCATTTTTACACGCACACCTCTTAACAGAACATGCACACACACACTTAAACTAAACTCCGTTTCCTGCTGGGAAGACAAAATTCTAACCTGACTAAAGTTACCTGATGCCATTTGCTTCTTCAGTTACACCAGCTGTCTAGAGGAACATAGTTTGCCCTGCAGTTCCTGACCTGCCTTTTGTTAGGGCAGGTCACAGATTATTCTGTAAAAGGATCTCATACTGAGAGAACTTGTATTCAAACACAGTAATGCATCAGCTAGTGAAAAACAAGAAGCAAAATAGCCTCATGACTATTTTGGAAATCATACATAGGTTGTACTTTTAATGTAAAATATAAATTATGAACTCACCTTTCTACTACCATCCTTTTCTAGCTTTCCAAGAATCATATCAAACTATATCCACATAGATGTAAAGTAAGGAAAAAAAGGAAACAAAAATAGAAATATTAATTGCACATATTTCACAACTTATTTATTAAGTACAAAAATACAGTCATGGAATGAAAAACAATGACCAATGTAGAAAGTATTTGTAACTAAATAACAGGCATAATTAAGTGTCTTAAACATAAGGCCATTGCAAGACTTTCTGTCATCTGGGTCTGCATTATGCAGAAAGAGTAAGCAACTCTAAGACTGTTCTGACCAATAAGGATTTTAATGAAGAAATGAATTTCAGTTGAACTGAGGAAGGCAAACGCACCTCTCTGCTTTCAATTACTATTTCACTAACGCAACGCAAGAACATGTTCTCTCCTTGGCTGTCCTTCTCGTTCCTGCAAAACAAGGAGAGGGAGGAAGGTACTCCTGCTTCTGAGAGCTTCCCAGATAAAAATAACAAAGCAGTAACAACTCGGAGAATATCTAAAGACGTATCAGCTCCTACCTGAGAAAATAAAAGTACTGCAGAGCTTCCCTTGGATCTGTTGATTCAAACTTACGGGTGTAAAGCATCAAAAGCCGCACAAAATTTAAACGTCTGACACCAGGAGGGTCACCAGCTTCATGGCTTACTGCAATGTCAGAAACAGCACTGTCAGGGAATCTAATACCAGGAAAAAGCTGATCTTCATCTCAAATTAGTCAGAACCATGATCCAGAGCTCTAAAGCAACTAAAACAATTAACTTTTATGAGATTGTTCAGATAAATCTTAGACCAATCACATAGGTCTGCAGTTTCTAGAGGGTACTCTGAGGGCTAAGAAAATATTCCTTTATTGTAAAGTAAATAGGACTTACAAAGCTGTGCACTCTGCCCAGATGCCTTCAGGAGCAATTTTAACTCAAACAGGACCAAAGCAACGTGAACAGCGTGACAGCGCAAGCGCTCTGTCCGGAAAAGAAAAGCAATTGCAGCTTCAAACTGTGCAGTCAAGAACAACACTTGGAAGTAGAGGAAAGGTGGTTGGTTCACTGCAAAATGTGATTCACCTGAAAAAAAAAAAAAATCACAACACATATAGCATTTTGACATCATTTTCATGATTTTGCAATCAGAGATCACTGACAGTGGATGCTTCCTGTCAGAGGGCATCGTTACTGTTTTAGATGCCAGCCAAAATAAACACAGTACACAAAACTGAATTCCTAACCACACATCAGGGGCTCACCTACAACTGTGCCACTGCAGATTTATCATGAAGGACCACAGCACAAAGATATATTCAAAAAGTGAAACAATAAACAGTTCCTTAGAAAAGTTCCTTTGTTCTTTTCAGATAACAAACCATCATACTCTGATCAACTGTGATAGATTCTCTGAAGATCACAACTTTTTATCTTCATTTATACTTAAGCCAAGTGGTACAAAAAATGTTTAAAACCTGGATTTTCCTACTCAGTGACACCAACAACAGCTTTTTATATTTCTTTTCCACACATTTTTATCTGAGTGTGAATAATACTACAAACCAGAAGGCTGTGAAGAATCAAATTTGGTATGTTTTGGACAGTTCCAAGTGACTTAATTTTGATTGATTGGAAGACAATTACAGGAAAATGTATTCTGCAGATATTCTTAAAACCTTCTGAAGTGGAAGGAACTGTAATTTGTCTGCCCAGAAACTTGCCTGAAATACTAATTTAAGGAAAATATGAACACCAGACGCACACAGAGGAAAAGCTTGGAAATACATGCCTACATTAATTAGGTAGTGACTGCTTTTCTGATCTGCATTCCCAAAGCTGGAAGTTCTGTTAAAGAACTTTTGCATATTTATGGTGAGAGAAAGCAACCCACAATTAATGGATAAAGGACAGCAGCAGTGTTGCTCACAGATGAGTATTAACTGTCTGGATTGCTGGGAAAACATGGGACTCATTCATCATGTCTTACTGACGTCTGCTGTGACTCCAGGGAAGCAGGCTGTCCATGGACACCCTGAAGATGCCTGTCACTAGTGGAGAGCTGCAGGATTTTTGTGGAGTCTGGGATTTGTGTAATAACTTTGGAAAGTGTCCTCAGCAGAAAAGCAGAGCCCCAAGTAAGACCTCACTCTGTAGTTTCTCACCATAGTCTTCCAGCAGCTGCTTCTGGAACTGCGATAACGTCAGCCGGTCCTGCGGGGCGCTCGTGCCACCATCATCAAAACACACCTGGTTCAGCTGAAAAACACACCCAGGAAAGAGAAGCACAGATTATTTCCCCCTGCACAAGCAATGCACTTAGAAGATATTCATTCCATCTGAGCCCCTCCTAGGATTTTACCACGTGACAAGAAACTGCATCTAGTCACGACATCAGCTCCATCCACTGCTGGGAAGCAAAGATCTCTAAGGCAGCAACAGCTGAAATCCATGCAGACATTACCCCAGGGCTCTGTCTCTGTCCATGCCAGCAAACTCTGATGCTGGGACTCTGAATGCTCTCAAGCAGCACTTTTTGCCACAAACATAATATTAACAAATATATCATTCTACCACCCTTTTTGTGATAAAGGGGAGAAACAGAACCAGTATCTCTCATGCTCTCAGCAAAAGTGTAAGGACTTGAGACACGGACAGCATTGTCTTTGGTCAATTCACACTGACATTTCAGACATCCACCCAGGAAGGAGAATTTAAAGAATCATCACTGTAGCAAGCTAATACTACTTGTAAAAACAGCTGACAAAGATCAGTGTCAAATGAAGAACATGACCCCTCCAAAGACAACTTTACCCAAACTAACACTAATAGCACAAAGGGTAGTAGAACAGCCCTGGGATTCAGGTTCTCAGCTCTGTATTATCTTCAAGGTCAGGTCACATGCACTACATTCATGCAAAACACCAGATCTAGAAGTAGGAAGGGTAGCAGAGCAGTGGAGAGATGTGGTACCATTTAGATCTGTTCTTAAAAAAATAAAAACCAAACATCACAACCCCAACAACAGACTTACTTTTAGCCAAAGATAATCTTCTGTTTTATCAGCAACTTCACTCTGGTTGTCTGTAATGTCACAACGGCCAATAATACAATAAACAGCCCTTTTGTAGGGGTCAGTGTTATTCCTCAGAGCCCGTCTGTAATGAAGACGCAGTTTATTTTCTGTGGCAGGAGACAGCCTAAGGAAAAGAAAAGATTGAAGGAAAAAAAATGAAAGCCATTTTCCCAGTATAAGGAAACCTGGATACAAATCAATGTAAGTAGGTGCATATCCCCAGCAAAGGCATAATGACAGTAAGCACTGGTCAATATTTCTTGCACTTCCTGTTCATATCTGTAGGTAAAAATTTTGCACACATGAATTTAAACACATAAAGTTATGAAGGATGATCTTCAAATGCTCACTGCAGGGAAAGAAACCACATATGAGTCTCTTTAGGGGTACATTAATACAGTGGCAGATGGGCTATTTTTGCCTGACTCTGCTATTGTACAATTTCAGAAAGGGTGTTTACAACATTTTGTAAGTCTTTGTGTTAGTAACTAACAAGTGAATAGGTCATTGTACCATTAGGTCTTTCAGAAGAGACACTTTCATTATTATTAAACACTGTCATAATGTTCTTTGTTATTCTCTTTTTTGCAACCTCTACTTGAGAATTTTACAGAATTTAATCAATAAAGTGTTCTCTTAGACTAAGGCACTGTTTGTCAATCCATAGGCAGAGCACTTTTCATAGCTGTAATAAAAACAAAATAAATCTATTATGTTGTATCTCATCAAAGTGTGATGGAAACAGTGACAGTACTTTCAATTAGCTTTCCGCAACAGCCTTGATATAATAAGCACTTCTAGATACTCTCTACAAAACAGGCTGATTTATAGAATACCATGGCATACCATACTTGATAAATGGCACTTGGATTTTTATCCTTTCAGTTTATTTTGTTAGCTTCGTTAATTATTTTTTATTGGTTTGTTTGTTGGTTTTTTGGTTGTTTCTTTTTAAATTCACTGCAAGTGGAAATACAGAAAAGGAAACCACTGTGGAGTTCAGAGTACACCTTAGGCATCCACTAACTCAACCACATCAGCAGCAGTTTGGCCAAAGGCCTCTGTCCAGCACTGGACAGCAAAAACTAAGAGGACAATAAATACAAGAAAGACATGAGAATGAGGCTTTTAAAGGCCTCTAGCAAACACTACTTGCTTTTCCTGTGTAGCATTCTTATGAAAACTTTTTATGTAGTAAAAAGTGTTTCCCAAAGGAAATTCAGCTAAAATAAGCACCAGGGGAAATAAAAAGATACAGGACTCAAGACAGCAGATTAAATCTGATCTACTGTATGCCATATCCCATTGTAACACCGGGCTTATCCTCCTGTAAAAAAGTAAAGCTACACCACATTGTATTATTTTTGAAATGTAAATTTTTGAATATTTTCAAACAACTCCTTCTCTGTTGAGATTTCTCAACTTCAAAGCCACAAATTAAAATATGCAAACTTCCACATGTAATTTAGGTAGGTAATATAAACATCAGGCAGCTATCACTACCAGAAGAGACCTCAGCTTTTTGTATTTCTACCAAGCTACTGGTAATTTCACTACTCCACAGCAATTCCCACCCCTCACAAAGATCCTTCCTAGTTCTCTTCTGCCATTACCTTCTGTCTTTACTGTGCATGTACTCCTGGAACCAGGTTTTGAACTCTCCCAGCTGGTGCTGTGCCCGTTTCACCACGTGCATGGCTGCAGTCAGATCTCCGCAGCGCATGCAGTAGTAAATCAGCGCCCACACAGGATGGCCCTCCACCTCACCATCCTGGAAACAAAGTAAGACATATTTATTTTTTTCTTAAAAGCAACATACTTCAATGATTTTTCTTTAACCTTTGCCTCATTCATTATTTCTGCCCTTAAACCCACACTCATATTGGTAAAAAAATTGTTTGTTACAGAAGCCAGAGGCTGTGAGGGTTAAGTCCTGGCAAAGCTCTACACATCTCAGCAGTGAAAGGTGTGATTCTCTTCTGGTTGCCCAGATATCAATACTGAGGGAGGTTCTGAGAATCCCAGAATTAGCATATGATATCCTGCCCACCCAGGAGATGGATTTGGATTAGGCCACCATGGTATTAAAAACATTTTTCTGAAACAGAAAGATATCAAACAGATCACTGATCTCAGCAAGTAAGGAAGAGACAGCTAGACTTAGCTGTGTGCTATCCAGTGTTATAATTTATTAATTCTTCATTTAACTTTTAAATTCAATTGTTCAGCCCAGAATGCCTTTCTGATAATTTTGTAGATGCACAGCTATGCACTTTCTACTACATGCATGTAAGAAGGGTTTTGTCCTGATTCCTAAATAAAAGGCTCAGACTACAATTCAGATGAATTCATTATACATTTGGTGATTTGGTCATGGTTCCCTCATCTTAAAATATATGTAAAAAAAGAGCAAAAGCAAAATAGGGAGATTAAATTACTGCTTTTTTGAACCATCATAATTATTTTAGTTCTTGCTTGAGGATTTCTAAGATGACGACCAGAAGACACCGTAATTTCTAGAATTTAGAACTCAAGCTATTAAGCACTCACCATGCTTTGGGTTAGGTCTGAACTCAAGAGTGATTTTGTCTGCAATCTCCCATGTTCCTAGTGAAAAATTCTAGAGAAGGAGTAAGAAGCCTACTGCCCTAAAAGCAGCTTAAACAACAGAAAAGCCACCAGAGGCTGCACTGGTCCCCCCTCTGAACCAGGTGAACAGATTTGTGTTAGTTTTCCTTGGTGGCTGACAGAGCTGGCCATACCTGCAGACCAGGGACAGATGCTGGGAGTTTGATGTTCAAGAAGCTGCGGACCAGCTGGTAGGTGCCTGGGACTCCACCCAGCTGAGCCTGGTGCAAGTTTCCAAAGACTGTCACAAAAGTGTAATTTTTGTAACTGAAAAACAACACAAGCAAAACAAACATGAACAGACCCAGCCACAAAAACATCCACTGCCTTTCAGATCTGACAGAATTAACAATTTAAAGCAAATTAACTCTATGTTCAAACATCATTACAACAAGATGAGGCACAAATTTCAGTCAGTTTAGGAAGAACCTCCCATTTAGCAGTCTCAGAAGACACCATGTTTGGAGTCTGTGGTGGACTGCTCCAGGTTCAATCCTCAATTATGAAGTTCCTCTTATTAGATTCTTGTTGCACAAAGTTAAGCTCAAATATATAACTGACAAGAAAGCCTTTTCACTCTAACTCTCAATCCTATAATGAAAGAATAGTTAAATACCACAGATGTGTTTATCTCTCCTCCCTGCCCTATGGAAAAATACCAGTCTTAGGGCTACGGACCTATCAGAAGAAAACCCCAGAGAAAAAGAGAATTTAGAGAAATATACCTGGTAAAGGCAGCTTTAAGAAAACATTTTAAAATAACCCACCAAAGCGTTTAATCAAGGCAGATCAATTTAACAAATACTCATGTTTAGAAGCAGGAGTCTCAAAAATTTTTACACTGAAGGTAAACCTAAGTAAGCAGCATCCATAAATGAGATTAGGTGCTTTTTCTTTCTCTGCAGCACGTCAGACTTGTGCACCATCAGAAATGTGAAAGACTGTATAAGCAGGTATCAGAGTATGGTGATAACTAGAATTATGGCTGAGGCAAGCGCATGCTCCTCAGGGCTTAAGATCACAGTTCCAAAGGCACTAATGTATGAACAGCTGTGAGTGGCATTACATATCTTCCATATATGAGTGAGAGGCTGGTGAGGCATGGAAAGACTCTAGTATTAGTCAATTCTCACCAGGGAAAAAAAGCTATGAAGTAAGGCATGGGGTTTGGGCAAGGTTTTAATTTAAAAACAAAACAAAACCCAAGCCTGAGAAGCCTGATCTCCACAGCTGGGAGCATTGGGGAAGTACTACATATAACTAACTCCTGATTTCAGTTAGCAGTTAATGGCACTGTGAAAATGCAGCAAGTTGGATATGTGGCAGATCAGGCTAAGAGTCACTGGCTCATTGCACTCTGCTGAGACTGAGGAACTGGGAACAGAACAGAAGATCCTTCCTGTGTGTCAGCTCCTCTGTGCACAGGCAGCAGCCACCACCACCCCCAGGTGACACTGAGTGCTGATGGGGTGTGACAACCAACTGTCAGGGCCAAGAAGAGGCTGTGCCAGGAAGTGGAAGCATCTCCTCCTACAGTGCTGTATCAGACCACAGTGCTTTCTGTGCTCTGATGCAATCTGTGTCATCCCTAACAAATGCCCACATGCTACTCTGCACTTACTGCTTGCATGGGCTGGAAGAGCCTGCTGGCACCACATTGCAGCGACTAAAAAAGACACTGCAATATCCACATGTGCAGTGACGGGGCATTAGGTTTAGGGCAGCTTCACAGCCTGCAGTTCTCTGAGAACTCTACTGGTCAAGGAGCTTAGGCCCCCACAGGTACTTGCTAATACACACAGCAAATCACTTTTTACAGTCTGAAAATCACTGCTACATTTCTCAACTTCAGCTTCTCCACATTTTCCAAAAACTTTTCAGTGTAGAAATGGCACAATCAGAACTTGATTCACTGCACCAGGTTTGCCCCCATGCTGTCCTCAACTAGCAATCAGAAAGGGAGCACATAGAAAAGAGGACATTCTTTTGCAGGAGAGAAATTGGTTCACTTTCCTCAAGTGAAAAACCTTCACATATCACCATACATATGTAGAATATTTATAAGCAACATAGAAGAAAGAATAAAAGTCTTTGCATCTTCTAAACAACCTCCCCACGGATTCAAGGCCTTTTAAACTAGAACAGTTAAACTAGAACAGTTTTTTATTTGAGTGGCTGCTCCAAGCCCTGCACAATAAAGACGACAGGCAAGAGACATGTCTGTGAGCAGTACGAGGTAGCTGGCTCTTTAATTGCTATTAGAGAATTTATCAGTCTGTACTCAGAGCACCCATCTCACCTTTCCTCCAGGTAGTGCAGAGCGTGCTTCACGAACTCCATGCGCACCTCCATGTTGGTCCGGACTTTCAGGGCATCGCTGGCAGGAACCAGGGTGACATCGGTCATTTGTTTCACCATGGCCCACATCTCTGAGATGTTCTGTAAAAGTCATTCCGTGCTTTAGCCATTAATACAGAGATAAACAAGCAACACTGTTTTGAGCTACATGGTGTTTTGATGCTTAAAAACACAAGAGCAATTCATGTCAGTTTAGATTTGTAATGGAAATACTGGACACAGTCATGAAAGGAAGCTGCTTCTGTCCCACAGAATTCAAATTTCATAGGCTTTTTTGTGCAATTCTTGTGCAAGAAGATGGCTATAAGTGTTGTACCTGCAATTGTTCCCAAAAATTGACAGCTATTTCCAAAACTAGGCTGGGTACTTGGTACTCAGGTTCTTGCTCATTTCTAGTTCACACTTCCCACTCAATATATACCACAACATCATCAGCTTTCCATGTAAGCAATGGCTCTGGCTGCTGCTGGAAAACTGTGATCAGCTGTGATAAGAAGCATCAAGAGGACACTGATCACTTGGTCAAAGGCTCAGCTAAAAATAAAGGTTGAAAACCATCCAGATCTGCTTATTCACTAGGACAAGAGCGTATCAGTGTTTACAGGACTAGGGTGTCCCTGCTGAAATGGCAAAATACTGAGAACTAACAGCACTGCTCACTTGGGCGAGGGCAGCTCTTTGATCTTGGTGCTTCAAAGCAGCAAGAACACTGAAACTCCCCGTGCTGTCCCTTGCAAAACAAACAGAGCTGCTCAGAATGAAGATGCACATCTCTAATTCAGATCCAGTTGAAGGGTTTGCCTCTCAGCTTCTGAGCAGCTTTTTGCTCTCCCCATTTGCACAGTTTTTTTTCATAGTTTGACCCTGCTGCAGTATTCTCCTCCAGGCATTTCTCCAAAGTTTGTGCATTTATTTTCTTTTTTGGGGTAGATCAAGACAAAACAATTAAAGGAGCAGAAAAAAAGGGAAGTAGGCAGATCATTGATTTAAAGTCAATCCTAGGGGTTTTGTGCTTTGTTATGAGAGCCTATTTCAGCTCTAGCAGAGTCTGACTGAAGACCCTTTACCCCCAACTAAATACCTTCAAAGGACATTAAGAGACCACATTTTGTAAACCAAACACAACAGAATCTATTTAAAATGAAAAGTAATTTTCCCCTCAACAGCTTATCACTTATGATGGGATACCAGGTTCATTTCTTCCTTGCTCTGTTAAGAAATTTTCACCATGACCAACTTCATCGCAGGTGGGCCCTGCTGTACTGGAGAAAATTCTGATATTGCCTCTGTGTTTTCTGTGGAGCCATGCAATTTTTTTTGGCAACATCAGTATATTTCCCCCCTATGTCAGCAGGCTGTTAATCACAGCCTGAAAACAGCTTAAATACATTTCCTTATGTTAACTTATTGACAGTACCTTATCATCCAGGCCTGCAGTAGCAGCACAAAGGTCCACCAGGTTAGGCTGCAGATGTCCATTCACTATCTTCTCATTATAAATATAAATCTAAAACATAATTAAAGTAAGCATGTTTAACAATATATATTATGCTCCATTCCATTCCCAGCCACAGCAGCAAAATCTAAATCAGGCTTCAAAACCAGTGTTCCTAGCAAGTCCTTCTGCTTCTCTCCCACATCAGCCACTTCCAACTCAATGGCAGAGGACTGGGCATCAGCATCACCCAAGCCTGCACACCACCTCAGAGCCCCAGGCCTGCCTGAAGGCTGGCAGCAGCCCAGCTGTTCAGGGGTTCTGCACGGCAGAGCACTGCACTGAATGCCCTGCTAGACTAATTGCAGCTAATTGTTGGAGGACAAAGTCCGGAAGAGACCTGACTAATGGATGGCTGTGATATTCCCCTGCATGGCAGCCTCCTACCTGCTGATGTGAAAGAAGCAGGATTTTGCTGGTTTATGGCAGTATTCAGGGAAATCTGGGACAGGGTAATGAACAGAAATCTGACCCCTCAGAGCCTGCTCTCAAACATATACATACACCTCCCTGTTTTAACTCTTGATCTTAACTGAGCTTCATCTACTATTGTTTATTTTACTCTCAGTCCAAACACCTTCCACTACATCCAAAAACAATAATTCTCAATACTAGAAAGGCAATGCCATTGTACTTTAACTCCATTTGGCATGCAGCACGACTACAACATGCCCAGGGTGCAGACAAGATGTAGAGCTCAGGACTGCAAACAGAATGCAGCATCAGGGAAATCTTGTCTGTGGATGTCACCATGTTCCTGTGAGAGAGTCTGAACTATCCACCAAGAACAATTAATCACTTCAGTGTAATTAAAACACGTTTCATGGCTGCTGATAAATGGAAGCAGCATGGATCTCTAGCTCTCCTGCCTGACCTCCAGGTCTCCCAACTCCCCACTGAAGCCCCAGGAGCCCCACACAAACTGCTGACACTGGGTTATTCTTGAGCTGCAGCAGGCTGACACAAGGACAGCCCAGCCAGCCCAGCTTCTCTGGAGCCCTTGTTGGGAGCACACAGCGACTGCACCAAGTGTTTGGTAGCAGAAGCCTGGCCACAAACACCACATTTCCAGGGCACATTGCAGCAGTCTGTGCACAGCCCATGACCCTGATGAGGGCTCAGCAGCCACAGTGACTCCACAGCTACCCCAGAGCCAGGACTGCTGGACACTGGGCTTCCCATACCCAACAACCAGCACAGAGTAACGCTGATGGCTTCAAAGCACAGACAATTATGCTTTAAAGAAGACCTTTACTGGCTATATTACAGTAGATATGAACTAAATTAACAAACTATTAACAGCCACTAAATCAAACATGCACTTTATCAGCACAACCTTTTGCTATTAGTTTCTTCCCAGTTACCATAACTGAATGCAGATGTAGGAAAACAGATGCACAAGCTGCCTCAGCACAGACTGAGCCAAAGCACACAATAACAGTAATTGTGTGCAAATTAGGCCAACACTTTGTCTACGCTGTTTCACATATTCCATTTTGAAAATTAAGTCCTTTTCTTTCATTTTGTTCTCAACAGTGCTGGTAAACAGATAATCTCAAATAACAACAGTAACAAATTGGTTATGTAAAGGTTTATCAGTTTTCCCTGAAAATTTTCCGAGGGAGTCTAATGCTAACAGGCATATTAATTCATAGCTGATGCACTAAAGCTTCTCATAAGCAACATCATTAAAATAGGATATAATTCAACAAACATCAGGATTAACACTTCAGCATATTTTTTCCTACACAATACACGAGAAAAATTATCTTCCACACATGAAAATAAAGGGAATATAAAGCTTTCATTTGTTAACAATTACGCATTGACACAAATCCTAAAAAATTACTGCTTTTGAAAACGTAGAAGAATTTCAGTTTATTTTACAAGCATAAATGCCTTCAACAGTCATATATGGTGCTCAGAATCTCTTTTTGACAAAAAAATATCCTACAGCAAACAGGTGAGTATGTTTCTTAAAAATATCAAGATTTATGTATTTGTCAATGGGATTTTATCTCAAGGCAGATATTTTTATGTTTTACCTACCATATCTTCTTTTACACTAAGCTCCAATCTTTATTTTCCCCTGTCTCTCTGTGTAGAACACAGTGTTTAATGAAGTTTTTTCACCTCCACTCACCTGACGAGCATATGCCATCTCCACACTGTCCAAAGAGCTGCGACCTGGAGGTCCCACCTCACCAACATAGCTGGGCTGTTTAATGAGAAGCATATAGGAAGGTATGAAGTACACAATCACCACAATGCATTTTACCAATACATCTGCTCCTAAAGAACAGCAGCAAAACTGTGCTCCTGACAGAAGAATCATCTACAGAGAAAAATGCAGTCTCACTGCAATACCCCATTATCTTCACAACACAGCTTAAACTTTCTAAAGTGACAGAAATCCTCCTTATTCAGCGCACAAACCAACCATTAGCTCTCTAGAATTAGGACATCAGTGTCTCTCGGTAGCACCTTATAATTTTAAATCTTTGCTTTTGTTTCCTGAAAGGTTGCTTCTTGTCAGTGTCACGCTGTGAGGCATCTGCTCCAAAGCTCCATCACAGCAAGGACATAGAATGCAATGGATGAGCTCAAACAGATCCAGTCTGGCAGATCTGATACTCCAGTTTTGTCCCAGTATCATGATAGAGACATAAAATAGGACTGCGGCATTAAATTGTGTGCTGGAAAGTGCACCACTGCTGGTCTGCTGCAAGAGAGGAAGCATGCTGGCAATATCCTGACCTGGAAAAAATAGTCTTTTTACCCACAGAGATTATGCCAAGATTGAGATATTTTGAGTGTAGAGCAGGGAGAGACAGCCAATGGAATCATGGCATTCAAAATTCACACTCTTATAAAACTCATAACACAACATGCCATAAGAGTATAATGCTGCATAAAGAGATTTTAAGTATTCACTACAAGGCACAGGTATGTTCTCAGCACAGCAACCACTGAACACAGATGTTCAATACTCCGGAGGAAAGAATACTCCTAATTTTCTCTGCCATTTCCTATTTTCTAAAAGAATGTAATTCTTCATTTCAGCATCAGCATTGCAAGTCTTGAGTTTGAAAAATAAAGTACAATCATTTTAAAGACAGATCCCTTTGAGGTAAACAGTCCTTTAATATCAGCTGCTTCAGAAGCCATGCTGGTCTGAAGATCAAAGCAAGACAAGCTCAGTATAGAATTATAATATTTATTATGAAGCCAACTGACATAGCTGGGGCAAGCAAAAAGGAACAGACAAGCTTTCAGCAAAGCAAAGTTTTCAGGCTTGTTACCATATAACTCAAGGCCATGGATATTCATCTAAACTGGAATCAGTAATTTTTTCCGAGAAAGGGCAGGTACATCTGCAGAGTTTAAAAATTAAGCTTTTTACCATCAAAGTCAGTTACAACTGGCTGCACATCCTCATTAGCAGTTACAGTGCACCTAAGCAATACTGTCAAACAGCTTTACTGCTGCTCACACTGTTACCCAGAATGTCAGTACTTTACAGTGCAGACAGGATCACCTCCAAAGACTGCTTAAGGACATGCTCTAGTCTTGCCTGGAAGATTTCACTTAAATATGACCAACTTGCTGCCTGTACAAACAACTTAAAGCCAAAATGCAAGAGGAAAATCATTGTTTTCACTTCCAGTTTAATCAGCTTTAGAGTTCAGCTTTGCTGACACCTGTCAGACTGCAGCATTGCAGAAGCAATATTCCTGCCATGACCTGGCTTGTATTGATTTCAGGAAGAGATCCAGAAATGGATAGCTTTACTCCAGATGGTGCCATCATTCAGTTTCTTGTTTCAAATGAGGATGAAATACTGGCAGTCTTCAAAAAAATCCCACTTTTTTTTGGAAACTGTATCCCAACTTCAAAATGAAATAATACAAACATATATGAACTTCCAGACATGTTACTGATCAGTAACTGAATATTCTCCCAGTCATTCCCCAACAAATTTTATTTCGGTATTAGTTTAACCTGGAGTATCTTCTACTGTGTAAGCCCTCTCTTACACTCATGAGTGTGTGTCCTTACAAAGACTACTACTACTCACTGTCCCAGTCCAGCAGTTTTGGTCAGTAAAGTGTTCACAAGTTAAAATTTAAAAACAAAAAAAAGTTACACAATTACAACGGCCAAGAAACTGTTCTGCATTGGCTAAGAATTTATACATGAAGATAAGGGCACTGACCTCTATCAGGGAATAAGAGCTTTATGATATCTGTGGTTACAGCTTTCTGCACAGCATAAAACAGTCAATTATGGAATAAAAAATACTCACCAGTGTTTGTCCCTAATATAATGAAATATAAATGCATGAAGGTACCAAGAATGAACCTGGACAATCTTTCAAAATGGTTGAAATTAGTTTATTACTGCATTAATTTCTCATTAATAATGCTATTTAAATAATGCTTAACCTGATTACAAAAATCAGGCGGGTGCATTTAGACTTAGGCTTTACAAAAACGTCTTACAAAAAACCCAAAAGCAATTTCACTTTTTCTTTCTGAAACTGAACTCACACTAATAATATTCTTCCCAGTGCCTCTTAGTGGGTACTGATACTCAGAAGCATCTGCATTTTTCTTTCAGTGCCAAATCATCTGACACAAATTCCTTTAAACCCACCTAAAACCCGACAAATTCTTTTTTCTGAAGAACAAAGAAGCTGTTAAAGCAGGTTTCCTGGGAAACAGACACCATGGCAGAAATAGCGCTTTGCAGCCTTTCCCTGTGCCGAGCCAGATAAAATGCAGAGTTATTTAAAGTAATGCTAAATTATGGACGTTGTCATTAATTACCGATGAGGTTTCATCTCCTGAAGCAAGTGAAGACTAGTACAGAGTGACTTAGTGTCACTTCCAGGCAGTGCCCAAGCACCAGGCACACAGGGACTGGGGCTTTGTTTGGTGAATCTGTTCCTTTTTCTGCTTTGCAGCACCAAAGAGCACCCACGTGGCTGCCACTCCAGAGAGTGGTGTGTGACTGCTGGGTTCAAACCAATTCAGGTAAGAATCTGAATTCAAAAGTGCACGCCTGAAACTAAGAAATAACTGCTCTGGGGTTGAGTTTTCCTTTCTCCAATTTTAGTTTTGCTCTAACCATTATGCTTTAAGAAACACTTCTTAACTATCTGCCACAGCTGAGAACTGCCACACCGAAATTAAATTCTTTAAATTCCACTGACATGGTACTTCAGGAAAAAAAAAAATCAGGAAGTTTAGTCCTAATTTTCTTAAACTTTTCTTTCCTATGGAAAAAGAATCATGGAAGCAAGCTTATTTCCTATTTTTCCCATCTCATGCATGCATTCTGGCTTCAGCTTTGAATTATTAAAGTACAAAAAAGCACTAGCTCACTGAGCTATCTCACGGCTATGCTAAAAGGAAAGTTCAAAAGGAAAACTAAAGCAGTGAGTCAGCATGAGGAAGGCCATTTCCACTACTACTCCTGAACTGCAGAAATGGATTGTGCAGGCAATCCTTCCCAGGAAGGAGAGACACCCCCTACAAATTAACAGGGGGAAAGTGGGGAGGCGGGACGATATCCTTTATTGACAAATCAGGACTTCCCAAGTTTCAAGCAAAAAAAAAGATAATGAAAGATGTGTTCAAAACAGCAGCTAGGAGCATATGAGAAGAACTGTGTTTCAGGTCAGGCTCTGAAGTTTAACTGGGGCAGCAAAAGGAAAAGCAGAAAAGTGGAGAAAGCACAAAGGATTGCAGAAGTGCACACATAAAAATCTCTCTCTATCTCTAGTCTGACATTCTTAAATGGCTTGTGTTGTTTTTCTCAACCACCTTTGTTTTTCCCTGCCCTGAATGTTGGTCTTTCCAAAACATTATTCAGAACTGTAATATTTATTCTGAATGTTATCCATTTCTCAAAGCTGCAGTTTAGCTGCACTGCCATCACATTTTTATATTTTAAATTCACTTAGCCTCAATATGCTGCTTTTCAAAGGAGTACTCCTTCATTTGCACTCAGCCAAGCATTCAGCCTCACTTGCACACCAAACCCCGTGCATGTAAAGATGCATTATTCATCACCCTCATATGCATATGCACATTCCTTAGCAGAAGTCTGGGCAGACATTTTGTCAGCACTCCAAATGGCTTGGCCAGTAGACACAGTGAATATCTAGGCAGGATACCAAGCTGGAGAAACCCCATCAAAACACACTGTGGTGGAGTGGAAAGCATCTTGCAGTGCTTGGGATTTAAGGGGTATGAAGACACAGAGGGGCATAACAGAAACCAAGAGGTGTCAGTGTCTATCACTGCAGGAGTGTGCTGCTTGACAGCAGGAGTGCAAGAGCTTACAGCAAGGGTGGAAGAAAGAAAAACCTGACAAAAGTAAAAACTTGGAAAAGGACAAAGGAAATGCCTTGGTACCTCATGGCACAACAGTCATAACACACACCTTCATATCAAACATAGATGTTTGATACCTTGAAGGCAAAACTTGGGCTTTCTTGCATTTCCAGCCCCAGAAGAAGCACCTTTTTATCAGCTCTGGTTTTCCCTGACAAGAAGGTGGCCAGGCTGGAGGACAAGGGGGAACAGAAAACCTTAATGGCAAGTCCTGCTCTAGGTCCTTTGAATTGTGAGTTTTGCTTTTTAATTGGTCTTATTTCCATGAATAATGTGTTGGTATTTCACTCTGCCCAAATTAGCTCGCCCAAAGCTTGAGAATTGGCTCGCAGGCAGACCGGCCCCCTGCTGCGTCTGGATCTCTGCCTTTTCAGCTGATCCTTCATCTCCAGAGGATATCAATTAAACCTCTACTATATTCTACAGGCTGTGTCTGTTTGTGCCACATACACACAAAAAACTTATTTGACTGGAACAAGGCTTTAGAAGAACAACCTACTGTGGGGAGGTTAGATAACAGGCTTTTAACACAGTAGATGCACTTCAAACCTCTCAGACCTTTGACTTCTTGAGGCTAAGACTAGAATATATCAAGGATTTTAAATGCTCTTGAAATGACATACTGCTACTATGAAAGCTTTGAAACAGAATGCAGTATTACTGAGTGATAGTGTACATTGAGTCTTTAAACTCATTCACCAAAAACATTAGGAGCTGAGTTCTCCCCTCCTCCCTCACCGATTTGATGCTTGGAATCTCAAGTGCCACGGACTGGGGGTAGCATCCATTTGACAATAAAACACCAGAATAGGGGTTTTACCTGTTCAGAGCAGGTTATTAGATTACTTCTGCTAGCAGTTAACATCCACACTCCAAAAGGAAAACCCCATACCAGTAACTAGCACACAAAGATGTTAGAAGCTATCAGTCAAACTGCCAAGTGTTCAGATTCACATCCTAAAATAATGGCATAGCTGTTCCTAGTTTTAAATTAATTCAGTCTGCATTATTTAGCATTTCTAATATTGGAAAGCTGGACAACCTTTGAGAAGTCCCACTAAATCAGTAAAATATTTTCTGGGGAAGACAGCCTCTATAAAAAGAGGTATGCTAATTGGGATTAACCTATATTTAAAAGAACAGTAATCAGAAAGGGACATTTCATTAACAATTTTAATTATTTCCAAATCCCTATACAGGTCATATCCCATTAGCACCAAGGGCTTTTTTTATTTTAGTATACTTGCAGGTCATCCCAATGAACAAGAATTCATTGTCATGGATGGAGAACGTGGCTATAAAAATGTGTCTCTTTTTCAGCCTGAAGTCACAGCAACTTCCATCTCCCCCCATTCCCTATCCCCTTCTCCTCTCAAGGTGAGCATTTTCATGGAGCACTGTGTAGTAGCTGTGATGTAACTCTGTGCTCCAGGGATCACAGCTGCTGTCTGGTGCTTTCAGCTCAGAGGAGCTGAGTTCCCAACACCTTGCACGTAACTCAGTTTTGCTCTACTTATTTAACTGAAATATTTTCTTTAAGAGAATAAACTGTAAAGGTTTAAACTGTAACAGAAGATAAGGAATGTTTTAAGATGATAGTCAATATCTTCTTTCGTTAAACACAGGGTCAGCCTTGCCCAAAGGATTTTGTCACTGCTGGATTAACCCAAACAGTAGAGGTCTGAGCAGCACAAAATTCTCATTTGCTCTGCATGAGACAATAAGATAGAAAGGAAAGGGCTTTTTTGTGTTTATTCATTTGGTTTTGCCAAGAAACCTGAGAGACTTCATCAGCCTCCTAAGAAAAGCCATACATCCAGGCTAGCCCACAGGGGAAGAGACACTTTAAGACCTATGTGTAAGCACAATTGCACCTGAGAAAGTCCCTGGTGCCACATCACAAAGGTTTCCTGAAGCCCCCAGTGTGTTTTCTGTCCCCTGGGTATATTGGCCTAGCATGTGTTTGTGACTAAGTTTCCAGCCAGCACATATGCTCCTCAAAACAGCTTCAGCAACAGCAGCTCCATTGCCTGTACCCATCAACCACAAATAGAATCAATCACAAAGGTTTGATATTCTGCTAGACAATGCATTCTGCTAGTCAGAGCCCTTCCAGAATTAAATAAGGATTTTATATTTCTCATTTTCACAGAGTTACAGTTGCAGAATATTTCAGAGGTGGTTTCAGCAGTGCTGGAATGGCAGCTGTGTACAGTGCAGCGCGTGACTGTGCACAGCATTTAGAAAGACAGAGTTACCTCATTTTCCTGGGTGAAATCAAGAGCATCTTCCCCTGATGCAAGCAGAGAATGAAGAATCCTTTGTTTAACCTGTTCCCATTCAACCAGCATTGACTCTCGGTGATACTCCTCAGCCATGGCAAAAGTCTGTTGGTGAAGAACAAGAGCTAAGGAACATACAGAAACACCCCCCAGGCTAACTCTGCTATTAATAGACAGGCCCAAAAATGAAACAGAAAATAGCAACTACATAAATCAACCAGGTCAGTCCTCAAGAGCTAATAGTGTGCAGCATATTATTTTAACAGGCTTTCTGTTCAGGTACAAGGGGATTCAGAAAGTAGGTGTATGTGGAGTTAAGACAACTCTCACATACCCCCAGCTGGTAAAAGAGGGAAACTATGTCACTTCCATGGCATGGCAGCACAGGAATCTAAGCAGGCTGAAAATCAGCAGGCTTCCTTCTTTAACTTAGCAGCACACACACAATATCCAGGTTCATTACTGATATGTGGTTTGTTGAGATTTACCTTCTCTAATGACTACCAGCTTCTCACCTCCCTGGAGGCTACAAAGGTCTAACTTGCTGCACTCTTAACAAAGATGTGTTTATTGCCCATAATAATTTTCAGGTTTTTACCGGTGTATTTTTCTTTTAAAAAGGAAATAGGATAAAATAAAAATCAAAATATAAAGGGAAGTCTCATCAGGAATATAACTTGGGAAAGCACACAGTAAAATCATATTCCAAGAAAAAATAACCTTTACCTTTAAAACGGCTGCTGTGCTACACTGTCTTCAGATCCAATTGGGGAACATATGGGAGGGAACAGCTTTTCCCTCAGTAAGGGAAATATTCCCTTATTTTGCTAATAGCATTAGGATAGAGAAGATGCTTCACTACCTTTTCTGTTGTTGTTGGGGTGAGACTAACAGCCTCAGGTATACCAGGACAGGAAATAGGACAATTTCCACTAATTCTAAATAGAGAATAAGCTCTATTGTGTCTTCTACTTCTTTCCTTTTCACACAGCTCCGTGCTGAACATGCATAACTAAATGTCTTGGTTGGCTAAGTTTTTCATTTCATTGCAGTTCACTGTTAGGATATTGTCAATTAATGAGCAAAACATTCCTCAGAATAAATGAGTTGATAAGACACAGTGATATTTGGCAAACATTTCATTACAGTGCACACATGCAACTAGGGCTTAAGATTTTTGTTTCTTTGTTGCATTATAAAATTCACTTTTTATTTTCACAGCAGTATACAGGTCTTCCCCGTACATTCACTATAATAATTTCAACAGGTTTTAAATATGCTTCAATAGTTACAGCATAATTTTATAGAATTGAAATAATTTAGTAATGCTTATGTACTGTTTCTTATCATTTGAAGGTTCAGTTCTAAACCTGATGCCCCCAGTACACATGGAGGGAAACAATCATAAAACGAGTACTAGGAAGTATGGAATGACATTTCCAAGAAGGAGCTTAAGACAAACAACAGGAAGCATTTTTCTATGCTGCATAATTCAGTTGTGAAAATCACTGTCCCAGAACATGACTGGTATCAAAAGCACAAACAGATTCAGAAACAGGGTTAGATGAATCTCTTATCAGAAAACAAGTTGCTGCTCAGATGATATTCAAAACAACTATTTGTTCAGAGGTGAAGATACAGGAGATGAAAAGGGGAAGAGGAAACTGTCTTTTTCTTACAGACTAAGTACTGATTCCTTTCAAAGGAAGAAAACAGGACTCTGCAAACCTCTCCTGTTTTTGCTTTTAGGCAAAAACAATGGTGCTTTCTTCCAACTTACCCTCCTCCTAGACTCTTCAATGGCAGACAGCAATGCATTATCTTTTTCATTCTTCAGGAATCCCTGCAGAAAAGGAGAAACAGAACTTCAGCCATAAAATTCAGCCTTGCACTAACATCAGATACATACTGCAGTACTCAGCTATTCCAGCTCTGAGAAGTGCTCAGAGCTCTCTCTGCAGTCCAGTTCCAAGAAGTTTAAAGGTCACTTTACTGCACCAAAGGTACAGTAAGATGCCCATCATCCATAGCAATGTGAAAATGCATTAAATCCTAGTGAAATGTCCTGCTCCTGTTCTCTTTTATCTCTATGTCCCAGCATCTGCTTCTTCTTGTGTCGGAGCCCACCAGGGTTGGAGTCATCGTGGCAAGATGAGAAAAGACACACACATCAATGTGATGCAGGTCTAATCCATTTTATTGCTTTGTCTGTGTACATTTATAGAGAAGCACTATCATGCCATACAGAGCACACGGCCTTGCTCTCATTACACTTGGTACATTGTTGCTAATCACGAGAAAGCACTGTACTTTCTCGTGGCTGTCCTCTAATCTCACATCCTGCCTTGCTGTCACTCGGCACATTGCCTGACTTCTTGATTGTTACATCCTTGTACTTTCTCATCTCTGTCTTCACAAGACTGAAGCCTTTCACAAACGTGCAGTACAACTAAGGCCCCAACATTCTTGCTCTCCATTTGAGGGAGCTGGGATGAAGGCTGGTAGGAGCAATAAGCCAAGATAAGATTGTTGGACTTGAGTATGCTGAAAAAAATTAAACAGGATTTGACTTGGCAGCTTCAGGCAGAAGTGGAGCTCTTGGAGGACCGATACAACTGTGAAAAAGTGCCTTAAAAATAGTCAGTTGAGGAAGGATGGAAATAACTAAACAGTTGGAAAGCATACAGAAAAAGTTTACCACACAGCTTCTCTCCATGAATACTGCCAGAGTGGGTAAAGAGGAAGTATTGCATTTTTAATTCTCAGTATATGAGTAAATCTCAAAGAGGTCAGGTGTGTGTGAACAAACTGATTTAGATGAGCTGTTAGCACCTTATCCTAAAGGTTATTTTATGACCTATACTAGGAAATATAAAATAAGGTTTTAACTTTAAACAAGTAGCTGTGAGGTAAACTTCAGTAACACACACAGACAACAATCAGGATACGTTTATCACATTTTAACATGCATAATCTTATTTTGAATTTTCACTGTTACATCACCAGTTAAATAAACCAAGCTGATTTGCATGCTCAGACGTCAACTTAATCATTATTCAGGTCATAAAAAAGAAAAAGAAGCTTTTGTATCCCTCTAAAGTAATCAGCTATAAATTATCAACTCCATTAAGTGCTGATATCTTAAAAGTCTATACACTTACTCCACAGCTCTAAAACCAAAAGCTGCTAACAAACCCAGAGAGAGGGAACTCAGTAGACCATGCTTTATCCCTTTATAAAGACAAAACACAATTGCAGCAGTGTCCAACTGAATTTATCAGGAATCAGGACAATTTTGTGCCTTTTAGTCTCCCCATCTTCCTGTAAAGAATTCCTGGTTTTGACACACGGAGATTTGGGCTTTTGGAAAAATATATTTATGGTAGGTCTGAGAAACTGCCCTGCAGCAGTAATAAATACAACCACAAGTATCACAGAGTGATACTTAGCTCTGGAAGGTAAGGAGTAATTGAAATCTCCCCATTCTGAAGCAATCTAGCACGACACTGTCACATAGGTGTGCTGCACGTTTCCTGCTCCCCAGCACCAGCATGTGAAATAAAGGGCATTGCACTCTCTCCTTCTGAAATATGTAGAACAAGAATTTGAGGTACATGGGACAGGCTGTGACCCCCTTCAGCTAGAAATAAGAAGGTGACCCCTTTCTGTACACCAGAGAGAGAACAAGCCGCCATCCACCAAAGACGTGTGGTGCAGCTCCGCAGAAACAGCCCTTGAATTACACACGGGACAGAGCGGTCACTGCTACCCAGCCTATTCTTCATTTCACCAGTCGACAGGGCCTGCTTTATTTTTAGACAATGCCCACAGAGGAATCACAGTAACAACCTGAAACATGGAAGCTAAATCCAGATCCTTGCACACGTCTGGGGACCAACTCTTACAGCAGCTGTCACTGAGACAAGCGCTGCCGCAGTCACCTAACTGGGCCAAGACCCAGCCTCGGCTCTGGGCAGGAGAGGGATGGAGACGTGCCTTGTAAGGCTTGTCCCTGCCTGCATAGAAGAACTCTGGCAGGGCAACGAATTTTCTGGGTTTCTTTTTTTTTTTCCCCCCATCTCCAACCTAAAATGGAGGAAAATTACCTGGAATTAAAGCAAGCAATGCTTCTAGACCTTCAGAGCACACACCAGTGCGTGAGCAGAAGAGACAGACGCGTTTCTGATGGCAGAGATCTGATGCTGCAGAGAACAGTATTCTAACAACACTGCTAATTTCACAAGCAAAACCAGCCCAGTGTCTTCAAGTTGCACACCTAAAGCTATGGAGATGTGATGGAGGGTGTGAGCTTGCAGAGGTCCTGGATGCCTGGCTCCCTCTGTGAGCGCAGGACTCCTGAAAACCCCAAGAGATACAAGTCCTACCTTTCCTGCCCTTGGTCTTTCCTCTTCCCTTTCAGGGATGTGTGCCCTAGCAGGTACCTGCCTAGAAATGTACACAGCAATGATAGCAATCAACAGAGTAATTTAAGATGTGCTTGAACTTCCCTCGATGTCAGTAAATCCAGGCTGAGTATCTTAATGAAACCGCCCAGCTCCCAGAGAGTTCTACTACATCCGTTTAAGGAATCACATTACACCAAATGCCAATTAGAGGATGATAATCGTCTTTTTCAATCTCAAAAACTACTTCTTTAGAAAAATAAAATCCTCACACATTCCAAATAACATCTGTAATGCCTCACTAAGGAGAAATACATTTTTAAAAGGTTGCCCTATGTCTTGTGCTAAACATTATGACAATTTCTGCTTCAGTTAATTACAGACTAATTGTTAAACCTCAGAAGAGGGAGTTCCAATAACTGCTGCTGGAGTTCCTGTTACTGCTTGTGTCAGCTGCTCCGACTTAGGCCAAATAAGAGCTCCTCGGGGTGTCACTCCAGGCTCTGGTGGCCAGAATTTCACCCTTTAATAAAGTGAGGTGTGTCCAGCTGGCTGCTGGATTCCCTGGATTTATCGCATTGCCACCTAGTGGTGCACCACACTTTGATCGCCAGGCATGATTTCACGGACATACATAAATGCACACAAATGAAAAAGCAGAGCCCCGGAACAAGGATGGGTAGAAAGATGGCAGAGATGCACTTCACACTGGAGAATTTTTGTCCTCAGAAATCCCAGGTCACAACTTCCAGGGTTCACGTGTCTCTGAAGAAGGCTGGGCTGTGAACAGTGCTGGTTGTGCTCACCAGATACATCTGCCCTGGAAGCTTTCCGCAATCCCAGAGGCAAGGTTTGACTTTGCCACGAACGCTGGCAGGCTGTCACAAGGATGCGGAGGTGCAGCGCTCAGCACGCACCGGGAGAGCGCGACCCACAAAGCAGGAGCCGCCCTCCCGGGGGAGATGCTGCTGATGTACAACGAGTAAGACACTGCTTCACATTCAGCATCCAACGAGAAAAGCGGGAGGAGAACAGAGATTATTGTTAGGAGACAAAAGGCTATTTCGCAGAGGCAGATGGCAAAGACAGGAACAGCCAACATGAGTATTGCTATAATCTCAGAGGTGAAAACCACACCTTGCAGCTCTCCATGCACAAGCTCTGCCAATGCAAGGGACCCCAGTGTAGCCTGGATTTTGCTTGAAAATGAAAATCTTACTTCCCCAAGGCAGGTTTATGCAAAAAGCCCACAGAGCCTTAATGTCACATCACTCTGCCCTGCTTTAGTGAGTGGTTTTTGATTTTCCTCTCTGTTACTGTCTGACTCCCACACATCCTTCCTGCATCTAGTTTGGAAGGGAAGCAGCGTAACTCTTCTGCATCACCAGTTCTCTGCACCACTCACCACTGAACGTTTCCCACACACCATTTGTACAATATCCGATGCGATGGTGTTTGCAAAACAGGGACACAGGCATAGAAACACACCCACTCTCACACCTTCAGGCTCCCGCTTCTCAGTTAGTCTCACTTACACTTACATGTCTACTGACTCTCAGCACCTTTCCTAAGCACATTCCAGATCCTCTTGGATCTCCTATACCTTGGTGATCTCACAGTCTCTCCTTTTTGCTGAAATCCAGCCTCACTCGATGATGGTTTGTAGAAGTGGGCCCACATTGGAAGGGAAGGACAGGACTGCTGGCAGCCTGTGCTTACTCCACTACTGCCTCTCATCTCAGACAACCACTAACACAGGCTGGTTTGACAGCAACCAGCACCTGCCTTGCTCCAGCCTGAATTCCAGCAAGACAGTGTTCCAGTAGTTCATTATCAGTACAAAAGGGCACACGTGCACACACCAATGGTCCTTTTTTGACAGGAGACTCAAAGTCTCTTCCATTTACTGCAGTAAATGAGGTTAGTAAACTCTCCTGGCTGAGAGAAGTCTCTTAATTACTTTCATCAGCCAGGCCATACTTCTAATACTTGATCTTAGTATTCAAGCTGTCAAGACAAGGAGAGTGTTGCCAAATAGTATAGTGAGGCTTTGGACGTTGACAGCAATGGGTACTTTTTCACTGGCACAGAAAAAAGAAGAAAATGAAATGAACAATCTGGGACCATTTCAAGTCAATTGCTCTTTGATTAAAATATTTCCAAGTGCTGGATTTCCAGTAGATTTCAGTGAATCCATCAGGGACAGTTAACAAAAAACACTACTTGGCAACTCCAGGTGAAGCACCTGAATTTATTACTTCTACTAGCAACTCTAAGAAACAATTTGCTAAATACAATCCTATTGAAAACACGGACACATCTGAGCCTACTCCTGAGGTGGTAAACCCTGGCACAACCCTCCTGGCCATGCTCTCTCTAGAAACAGAAAATAAAGCAAAAATACCTGGCACTTTTAAAATCTAAATTGTTGTTTGTGCTGACACAAGCATCAGTGCTTGTTGGCTGGTTTTAAATAGATAGGGCAAAGGGTGAAGAGCCATGGCCAACTATTGTGTTCCTGAGGATGGGGACACAGTAGCGTAGCAGGGGCAGTATTTCAGTCTATACACTCTTCCCTTTATATGTGTGACACCTGCGGGTCTTGGAAGCTTCCATAGGTCTCTCATGATTTGTTTATCAGAAAACATCAGGTCTTTTGGGCTAAAGCCATACAGAGAAGCAGCTTCAATACACACCCTGGCCTGTGCAATACTGTGCCCTTCAAAGCAGCAAGGCAGATCCCAAAGATCAGCGACTAAGCACAACGAGCCAAGAGCATTTGTGAAATTGGCTTCCACCTTGGAGAGCTTCAGATAGCAAAACTGCTATGGGGTCAAAACAGACTGAGGGCACAGAGGAAGACAACCCAAAAGAAGGGTGATTCACCAGTCAGTATCACTTCAAAGCTGCATGAGAGGCAAGGAACATATCACTGTACACAGACAAACAGGTCCACTGGAAAGGACCATCTGAGGAGTCTCATCCCATAGCTGTATACATTGTTTAGTTTAAGGATTCAGCAATACAAATTTCCCTAGCCTAAGACAGCTGTAGTTGTCAAACTACAAATACATCTCAACTTCCTCACCATCATGTTTAGAGTGGGAAATTAAAACATTTTTAATTCCCTGTTGACTGAACAGGAGAAGCAGGGAAAAACCAGAAGGTTTTGGAGACTTAAGAGTCCGTTGATCAGAGACTTTCAAAGCAACAGCCATGTTGAAGCTGAAAAGGGAAAAGCACATAGCAATAGCTGGAACACAAAACTCTGCTAATACAGCCAAGCACTGGGCTTGGGGAAGATCTTCTTCTCTGGTGCCTGTCTTCACACGGGTCAAATCACATCCCCCCATGCACTGTGAATGTGCTACACACTTGCAGTCAATACTCACACTCAGCTGGTTTGAGAGTCAAGCTAGCAGAGTTCTTCCCCACCCTGCAATCCAATAGCATTTGAGTGGCAGTAAGTCATTAAAATATACAAAGCCTGGCTTCATCTCTGCTTCCTTGCATGACTAGTAGCAATTTTAAAGATTACTTCAGGGTTTTTTAAGTGGCTTCCTGCTCCAGCAAAATCAAATTTTGCAGAGCTGCAATACTGTCTTCCTTTCATGATGGAGGAGCAGCAACCTGGGCCTCACCCTAGCAGCAGCAGAGCTGATGCACCCCAGGCTGGAGCCCACGCACAGTGCAGAACAAGAGGGGCACCTCCAGCTGCCCACAAGGCTCTCCCTGGGGCTGTGTGCACCATGGAGGATGCACAGCAGCCCCTTTCCCAGAGACAAGCGCTGGGGAGGAACAGGTCTCCCCTGTGCTGCCATCGGCACGCGCTGATGCAGTGCCAGGTTCAAGCACAGTCTTTAATCTGTGTTACAGAGCGAGCCTTAAGCAAATGTTTACAAAGAGCTCTCTGCCGCAGGTTAGTGCCCGCAATGCAAAGATCTGGTGTTCTTTTCTGTATCATTTTACTGGTTTAGACTGTTTGATCTGTGAAACTCATGCAGTTTTCACAGTAATCTTAAGATGGTATCCAGGAACATTGGATTTTGCCGTGTTGGATAAATATCATTATTCCTTCTAGCCGTGACAGGAGAAACTCAAACTGCCGAAAGGAACATTCCTTGGGAAAATCACGGATCAGCTCTAACATAAGCAGGGGCAGATGGTGCACGCTCTTTGACTTTTGCTGGGCCTGTTTGAATCTGGCAAGTGAAGAGTGGAAATGTGTTCCTCAGACACACAGGCTTAAAGGGAAGAAATACAAACACCTCCTAGCACTCACTTCAGCCAGGACACCATCCATTAAGCATGGAAGGTTCACATCAGAGCATCAGTTCGTATCAAACCATCCCCAGCACGGAGAGGCACTGCCACACCCCACACCCAACCACAGTCCTCCCTCCACAGCACATCCACAGCATGTGGCTGGCAAGGAGAGCACAGGTATTCTGCAGTGCATAGAAGCAAGTTTTACCATGAAACATACAGGGAGCACAGCTTTATCATACTAGAAATGTCTAGAAAAATAGCACTGCTCAGATTTCCTGCAGGAATTTTGTGCCAGGCACTCAGCAGCGCCAAAATCGAACTCTCTGCTATGTGGCACTGCTTGTTCCCTGTATAAATGGAGATCATCACTGCTGGCAAGAAACATGACTCTGCTTAATTTTAGTTTCTTCTAATCCAATGCAGGATGCTCAGTGAGTTCATGTGCTGTGAGATTTCAGTATTTTATTTAAGATTGTACTTACATGTGGGCTTAACTCCTAACATAACATGAAAATTCATTGCAGTGTTCCTGTGTATTTTAGATTTTACAAAATATGTCAGAGACATTTCCAAGATTTAATAAATCCAAGTGCAATTAAAATGAGTGAATTAAGATACTTTAAAAAAACACCACAATATATCAACCATTGCAATATATATAATTTATATACTACTTACACAGCGTACCTAATTATTAAAATATTAGTAACAATCCATACTATTTGTTCTGTCTTCCCTCTCCAACACAGTGAAACCAACGAAACTTCAATTACACAAGTTAGTTTCTTATTCTCAGCTTCTAAAAATCGTTGCCACATCATGTTGGGCTGCACAGCACATAGGAATGCTGTTTAGTAGGTTTTTCCAAAAATCACAAAGACTTTAATGGCATAAGGCTAAGATAATACATTTTTTAATCCAAACTTTTGCAGCAAAGTTGATTAGAATGAGGTTCTCTTTCACATACAACCACCAGCCTCCACTGCACACATAATTTTTGACAGCAATTGTTAATGCAACACAAAAATAGTGTGAACAGTGAAACTTTCTCTAGTGATCCTGTCTTTCTCCCCTCTCTCATTTTCCTTCTCCCTGTGATATAACTGGGAATGGTTCAACAAGAATTCCAGGTCCTATCAAGGTACAAAGCGCCAAGGAGATCTGTGCAATAACAAAATAGAAAGTCTAAAATAGCCCTAACCTGCTGAGAGGTCATGCAAAGAACAGGAGGAGCAACAATGAAAAAAAAAAAAAAAAATCTAGAACTAGAAAGATATTACCATCTTTAATTTCTTAATTTTTTTTTATCAGGAATATAAAAATCTTGGTGTTTTATTAATTGAATAAACATAAAAAAGGAGAACTAGAAAGAAGGTAGACAGACTCTTGCCAGCCAGCTGTAGCAGTAGGAGACATTACTCAAGGAGCTCGTCCAACTGGCTAACATTGGTACTTTACACTGAAAATACCTCAGATGGTGTTCCTGTTTCTCGTAATCAAGACAAAGAAACCAAAATGCCACAAAGGTAATTTAACAGTGTTACCTCACTTGAAATTACAACTTCTTGAGTGAGGGGATCTCTCCACACAGATCAGGCCAGCAGGACCAGCAGCAGGACTCGCAGGAAGCCCATCTCCTGTGGCACCAGCATTTCACCATCAGCAACGGCATCAGCACAGAGCGAACACACTACACAGTCTGAAACCTGAGCTCATTCGCCAAGTTTACAAATACATGGCTCCCTGTTTTTCTTGACATTTTTGAATGCAGAAGGATGACCTTAGTGTGGGGCTTTGTTCAGTGCCATGAGTGGCTACAGCCTCTCCCTTGCGCTATACAAGTCCTTGCATTATGATCGCGATTAAAAACTACGAGCCTACAAAAATTGCAAATGCATTAAGAGATCCATAATCAAAACAAAATTCAAAGCTTTGCCTCTTTTTTGGAATTTAAGTAAATTAAATTATAAAATAATTCCAGTGGGCTTGAGATCCACAATGCAACCCCGTAGCAAAAATATTTATAGCATGCAAACAAACATAATTTCTGATCATCCGCTAGAATAAGTGGTTATACCCGCTTCTCCGGTATCATGTTTTTTAAGGGAATACTGTGAAAAAGCCTACAGATTTAAATGATTTAATACCTTCATTGTACAGTCATAACTAAGGCTGTAATGTAATACCTCTTGCTGGAAATATGCTCACATCAGGCAGGACGTCCTCAAATCAAGCCATTGAAACCAATTTCACTGATGACGCCATTTTCTTATTTCTTTCGCTGCCATTTTAGCATCGTGGTTACTCCACATTTCCTCAAGAAGTAGCTATGCATTCTCCCTGCTCTAAGAGGAATAACACAGTGACAAATGAAACCTGTACGCTGAATTTCTGCCCGTGTCACGTTCCTGCATGGCAGGGGCAGGGACGAAGCACAGTCGCCACTGCAGACCACACCTCAATTCCCTGTACCGAGAGCTGGAGAGGAGTGTCCTGAGAAGGTGCAAGCTGAGAAACCAGCCACTGGAAATTCATGGTCACCACAGGAAAAATTGATACAACTGAGGAAAGAGGAGTGTCCAGCCCTGTTACAGGAGGTATCTGTATGAACCCCACAGAAAACACTGGCTAATAAGGGAGCAGTTTGGAAAAAGGCAAAAGGCATAAAGGAGGCACACAGACAAGCTTGCAGTGTCTGCTGCTGGACTAACTGTACATTAGCATTAACATACAGGCAACCACAAAAACCCACTTAACCTGGCAGCAGAAAATCCATTTCTCAGGATCACATCCAAAAGCCAGTCATCCCAGTCAATCAATAAAGTATTCCTTATCCCGAAATGACATTTCTGATGGATCACCAGCAAGGGGGGCAAATTATTAAAGAAACCTGCTACTCATTAACACCCAGCCTCCTCTAATTAACTTCTAAAAATTTTATTGCAGTCCTTCAGTCTCTCTCACCCCTTGTTAAGTGCTTTATCCTTCTGCTTGCCTGACTAGGAACATGTAACCTTCCTGTTTGTAACAAACAGGGATGCTCTCAGGATTTTTTGAAAACCAACATGACTGACATCTCTTCCTTCACAATTTCAGATGAGCAGAAACAGTTAAATACCCCCAAGTTAGTCTGAAACTGTAGGTAAAAAAAAAAAAACAGTAATGAAAAAATTGGTTCTCTTTACCTCCTCTGGATTCAAGCAGTGAGCTTGGCAGCACTGAGTCTGACACTGTCCCTGTTCTCAGGCTGACTCAAGCGGAAAGATTTCGGCTGCCGTGCCCCCATCCCACAGCTGAAAGCCAGCATACTGCCTTCCTGAACGTTCCTTAGGAGCAGGAGTTATCTTTGTGCTTCATGAAAAGAAAAGCCAAGCAGCATCTTCCAGCCTCCATCTGCATTTCAGACAGAAAGCGATGCAGGCAGCGAGCGCTCATTGCCTCGCAGGGACAACGCCTGGTTCAGACATCAAAATCCTGTCAGCACTGGAAATGCGACAACCAACTTACACCGGGATGCAAACCCTAAACCAGCATAGGTGGCTTTCCCCAGTGCTGTAGCTCCACAAAGGGGGTTCCTGTAACATTTCTACTGCAGCTTGAAGTCTCTCAGAAAAACCCATACAGGGAAAGGAAACCTTTCCCAAGTTAAATTTACTTTATTTCGCTGATAATGGCTAACATGACAAAGAGACAAGATTACATTCACTGTAGTGTGAAGAACGTAAGTTGTTGTTTTTTTTTTTTCAAATACACATTGGAATGTCAAGAAAATGTGCAAATTTGAAGTTCAGCCCTCTTAAATAACATGAGATGATTTGGCAAAATCATCCACCTGAGTTAAAAAAATAAGCCCAAGTTAGCTACCCCATTCTTCCTCAGTATTTGTAAATAAATCATAGCTACTTTGTTCACCTAGTAGCTATTTTCAGCATGACACCTTATCCCCTAGAATAAATATAAATATTTTACTGACAGTGAAAGCAAGCAATTTGGAGTTCATACATGTCACGGTATCTTTAAATCCTCAATTTAAACATGCCACGGTCTTTAGAAATGGTTTTTCTTTACTACATTACTGATACATTTCACAAAGTTAATTATTTAAATTACATATGAATTATTAATTGTAGATCATTAAACTAAGAAACAGAAGCCTGAAATACGCCTGTTATAATTATACAACTTATATTTTAAAATGTTAGACATTAAAGGACTCAGAGAGAAAAGCATATGTCCAAATTCTCCACTGCAATAAACATGTTACAATAAACACTTTAATCTTTTTCAGCTTATTTCTCCTATTGTGTAACAAACCTAAGATTTAAACTTTCCAGACTTGGGGCATGAGGCCGGTGTGCTGAGGATACACCACAGACAATAGGTTTCCATTTTTCTCCTCTGGCTGTACTCCACCCTGGCTAAGGAACTGTCTAGCAGTGCATGCCTTTATTTGCACCTTGCATTAACAAGGCACACAAGCTTTCGGACTTTAATGTAAATTAAATGTCAAGTCCAGATGCTGCCAACAGATATCACAGAAACCCCTGCTATAAGAGACCTGCAGCTAATTATTCATTACACTGGCTCAGTCCTTTTTTCATACATTAATTTATGGAGCGTAGTTGAAGTCTGTCTCCCACCCACTTCAAACAAAGGAAAATAATTTGCCACACTGTACTAACTGCAAGGATAACTGAGCCATCTCCCATACAGGGTCAGTGGGGATGGGATGGTTTCCTTCACGTTTTTACACGGCCAAACCACACATTTCATTGTCCTTTACTTGATTTTTTTTCTGAGCTGCTTTGTGGAAAGATCCCCCCTTTGCACAGGTAATCTGGTTGGAGAGGGGCAACTTTTTGACCATGCTATGCCACTGTTCCACATCTTCCCTCTGAGCATTTCTCAGTTGACAAAAGGAAGAGTGCAGAACATGGCAAACAGGCACCTTAATATTTGGGGAGGGAGCCCCAAAGGAGGCAAATCACTCTACTGCAAGAGCCCAGGTAACATCCCAGCACAGTATGTTTTATTAAACTGCTTCCTTTCATATTCAAAAATAGAATTGAAAGGAAAGGAGAAAAATCAACCCACCCTGTACTTTTGTCCCCATACCAAAGCCAGGCAGAGCTCCCAGTTTCATGCAGCCTCTAAGTCCCCAGATCTGAGAGTATTAAATGAGCTGCCACCCACCCAGCTAGTCACGGCCACCACATTTATATAAATGTTAATTCCCTGATTGCTTCCCTTTACTTTGACTTTACTGGATTAACCCTTTTCATTATGTATCCTATTCACTGGAAAGAGAGGTGGGACCTAGGCAGCAAACTCCAGTTGACTAAGCAAATATGCTTCACCACCTCATTTAAGAAATTAACAAAAAAACAGCAAATCTCCAAGTATCTTCATTTGCTTTGAAAGAGTTGTAATATTTTCTCTCTTTTTTTTTGGTCCTACATTTGAAATCTTCACTTCAAAATAAAATTAAAGAAAGTTTAACATGTCTTCTAAATAAATCATAAGTGCATATGTAAGAACAGGAGAAACAGAGTGGACCAACATCTCTGCACCACAATGAAAAAGAGGAGAAAAAAAGCCATAATCAAGTAGCATCTTGATTTTTTGTTTAAAATACTTCCATAGACTTTTCATAGCCTAGGGAAGAGAAAACAGGAATAAAGGCATTCAGAAAGTTATGCTACTGCATTTCTGCTTAAATGAAAAGCAAAGTCAGCAATGTCAAGAGGGTCTTTAAAAAGGCAACACAAATGAAACCCAAAGCAGCAGACGCTGGACTGCCCCACCCAACAGCTGCTCTAGCAAAGAACATGAGAAGGTAAAGGCACAGACCTTCCCGTTTCTTTTCTGTGAGCAAAGGACCTTTTCTCCAGAACTACCCACCTGTTCTCTTTAATTGCTCACCTACAAATTAAAACAGCCTGCAACCACAGTACAAAGAAAAACCGCCATAAACGACACCTAAAGGAAAACTCTCTCTTATCAAAGCAAGCTTTTTACCCTCATTTTGTATATTTTAAAAGATAGACATTCCTACCTGTAGATCTCAGTACTGAGGAGTTACAAACCTGTTAATGCTGGCTGTAACTGCCACACTTCAGCTGCCTGGTATTTAGGCTTACACATCTGTATCTATCTCTTAATGTTCAAGTTTTCTCATCTTAAAAAAAAATATATATATAAATCAAACCTGTAAGTCCTGAAATGGCTGAGACAGTCAAGAGTCCAGCAAGACAATAAGAAAGCAGCTGCTTTCCACGGCTGAACACCACTGCCTGTAAAGCATCTATATATTTTTTCCAGTGGTGCTTTATTCAAATTCTAGGGAAAGCATCAGTCTGAAACCAGTAACTGATGGGAGTAACAGTTTATAGGTTACAGAAGGATATTTTATTGTTAACGGACTGTACCATGTAGGAATTAGGAGGGGGTGAGGCGGCAGGCAGGCAGGAGGAGAGAGATGCTACTATTTTTTTTTCCCCGAGCCACTGCAATTACTCTGATGTGAATTTTTGATGACTTCCGACATATTGCATGGTTAATAATCGTTTCAGCTGTCATGTTTGGTTAATGTGGAAAATGCATTTGCTGCATTGTGATGCAGCACTCCAGCCACAGATTGTAACACCAGTTGTGAAGCTATTCCCTTAACTGAGCTGCATGAATTTGCACATACCATGAGGCTGAAATAAATGGTAGTTTGATTTTTGTACAGCAACTGAAAGCTTCTGCCATTTTAGACCTGCAGAGCTGTTGGTACAACTTGTACAGACAGATAATTTTACTGCATATTAATTGGTGTTAGTGCTCTTTAAAGGGGAGCTTTGATTCTCCATTGTTTTGCTGTTTGGTTATTTAGCAGTTAGACAGATACTATTTATGTTAAACATCGCTCCTTTTTGTAGCTTTACACAGGTTATTTAATTGTAAGCATATATACATCAATGAAACTGTCAGCACTACAGAAATGCAGCCTTGTTATTCATACAGGCTCAACCTACTTCTTCCTCCATATGATACTTAAGAATGTGTGTATATATAACCTTGTCTTACAAACGATTGCACATGAGGCGTGAAAATACAATGATTGCACGTAAGGGGTGAAAATATGCTGCTTACAATCAAATGAGAAGAATTTTATTTGCAAAGTACCACTTCTTCACCTACACTTTAAACATCAAACGGTAAAGTATAAGGTTACATAAATACTCGCTTGTGCCTTTCACTGTCACCAATAGAAAAACAATGCTGCAAGCAATCATGCAATTACAAGAGGAGATGTAAAACGGCAGAGATGAAACCACGCTAAGAGCCAGTCACCCGATGATTAAAGTCAGGCCAGTGTATTCCAGCAGTCAGGTGATGGTGCCATCATTACAGTGCAGAAAGCCACGGAAAAATCGAGAAACAGACCACCCCCATCTTCAAGAAAAAAATTAGAAGCACCAAAGGAATAAAGGATGCACTTGCTAATATGCCAAATGTACAACCATGAAGAAGCATTTCACAGAATGTGTGTGTAACACTATCGGGAAGTTACTGTCACAGGTCCCAAGTGCACATTTAATCCACAGTGCTAACCCAGCTCCAGTCTGCAAACTGCTGGTGACACTCCCAATTTCAAAGATCATTCTTTTTAAATTCCAGAACAGTTCTGCTGCCACATTACTTCATTTCACAGTTCAGTAATTCTGCTCACAAATGGACGTCTCGAATTTGCAAACAAATACAGGCAAAAAAATCCAGACTTGGGATGGCTACATTTAATGAAGAAGAAAAAGCTATCAGGAGAGTTTTACTGTGCATGAACACTGACATACCTGCAGAATCACTACCAATTCATTATTTCCACTTCTATTTAAATTAAAACAACACTGTAATGTGTATATTGGACATGAAATATGAGAAAATACGGTGCAGAACATTTACGTGCTCTGACACTCAGGCTCACCTACCCCAAAGGCATCACTGCACCTTGCACAATTCAGACTTTCACAGGTGGCAGAATGATCTTTTACAGTGTGTTTTGGTTTTTAAATTAGCAAACTTTATCCTAAAGGTGATTTTCCTCAAATGACTGAAAGGAGCAATCCCTCCCTGTTTGTGATCAAATGAACACCAAATATCTGAATCCTCCTACCGGGCATTTCACGGTGGAGAGGACAGCTCCAAGTCCAACATCTTTAGTGGAAAACTGCAATCAGTTGCAGGGAAAATTATTGATCACAACCAGCTAAACCCCATAGTGCAGGTAAAGTCCCTTTTGGTAGAGGAAGGTTAATACATTTGCAGGGATAATTTAGCTCTGGCATTCCTCCTGCATTTCTGAGCATCCATGTCTGGCACCATCCCTGCTACTGGGCTTACCTCAGTAACTTGCCACTCACCTCACACACACTGCTCTGGCTTTGATGGCTTCTCTCCCTACTTACCTCTAGTTTGCATAACCCACTAGTGGTGCAGAGACAGAAGCACTGAGGATACACAAGAGCTTTTGCTTCCTAGTCGAACTTTGAAACAGGTAACAGTACCTGGAGAGACAATCTACTCTCTAGGACAGACAGCAGCCTCCCAGGGAATTTCAGGAGCACAATCATCCATCTGGAGCTGACTAGCCACAACTTTAAAGATGCTGCTTTTATCAAGAGACATTCTCTGTTATTTTCTGACCATGTAATGCTACTGCAGAAGATCCTTGCAACTGCAGATCTATGCATTACAATCACCACAATATATATCTGTATTTTGTTTTACATACTGCATACAGTGAAAGCTTTCCTGGTATAGCTCAGCACAGCACTGTCTCCCATTACCTATGGATTTCTTAAAGTAGCAGTTTTGAGGGATATGAACAGAAACTACCACCCCAAATGGCTGTTAGTGTAAACAACTGTGAGTGCTAACCCAGCTAAGATGTCGGAACTGCTATCTGTTTCACCGGCAATCAATTTAGTGGAGCGTTCAGTCAGCTCACACATCAATCACTCCTGCACTCTGATGTGACTGTGGGAGGAGAAGAAGGAAAACTACTGTTCAGGGCTGCTGGGCCCCAGCTAAGGAAAACCACAAAAGTCTTCCTTCTGAGTAGAAAGTATCATATCTCTAAGAGAATGACAATGCAGAGAATGCAGAAGCGGTTGGAGTAAGAATATCCTTCTCTGGGTCAGGATCATTCCCTCACTATCTCTGGGTGTCCATAATGATCTCCTACCTTGGCAAGTAAAACTTGATCTCTGGAGTGAAAGAGATTTCTTCATCACAACTACAAAAATCAAAAGATGCAATTCCCCTTACCTTAAAAAAACCCCAAACCAACAAACCGTAAAACACTGTAGCCTGCAATCAATTATATAATTTCCTTTTCTTTCAGTCTTGCACTGGACAGGGATAAGGTGGAGAATAGAACCAGCATCCGTGGATCTGCTCCTGCATTAGTTTCATTTTGAAGCTCTAGAGTTTCAATGTCTGCAGCTGCCAGTGAGCATTAGCCAGCAAAATTGAGAGACATTGCTGGCAGTGAGTTGTAACTGTGATAGGTAGCTCCTTCCCAAAATTTCTTCTCTGCTTAATCCAGCACTGTAGCGGCAGCAGCAAATACTGCACTGTCATACTGGCTCTGGAGGAAGCTTTAAAGCAATAGCTGGTCCTTTCTGCAAGGCCAGCAGGGTGATTATCCAGCATTAATGACAGGCGACGTCTCTTCCTCTACCTTCAGCCCTGCACAATCAACCCACCCCTTCAGAGGGTGCAGAAAGAACAGCCAGAGAACAGCAGTCCAGTCCAAGCAGGTTGTGGTGAAGAGAAGAGGATGAAAACACAGCTAACACTTCAACAGTTCAGTTACAGTCACACACAGAGCAGAGTAAAAAGTCAGGTTGAGTGCATTATGATGCTGCTGGCCTGTCTAGCAGGGTATTTGGGCTTTGTTGCAACAGGCTAACTTACATGGACTAAAACAAATGAGCAATCCAGGGTCAAAACGAAAACTAGAACTGAGAAGTGACTAGCTCCAGTAACATCCAGTATCATCATCACAGAGAGCCATCCTCCTTCAGGGGAAAAACCACGAATGCACTCACACTGGGAGTTGCTGGCTTGTTACAGAGCTCAAAGGACATTTGAGTTTCAACACAGCTTTGGAACTAAATTTGTACTAAACAAGAGGTAGGATGTAAAAGCAGAGAGCAGGAAACACCCCTGAGAGAACTGATTGAGGACCAGCACTATGTGTGACCAGGCAGACACACGGGGAAGTGAAACACAAACCCTGTAAAATTAGAAGAGCGCTGGTCCCAAGGAGGGGAGAGGTGGGTGGAGCCCAGCCAAGCAGAGAGGATTAGCACCAACACTGGCAGTGCTGCTAGTGCCATCCACACCCCAATTAGTGGTATCATTTGTCCGGATGAATGGGGAACTTGCACTCAATTCGGCAATTTGACAGGGTGTCACTGAACTACCTCACGTCCATATTTATCCAAGAGGCAAGTGCAGGAACCAGTTTTAATTAGAGCCTGTTTGACAAAGAACTGAGGGTATTACCCATGCTCTCACCATCAAGCCATAATTGAGATGTAATCGTTTAAACAAAGCGCAACAAGTGTCCATTTACCCAAAGCCATTGTTAAATATCCACTAGGAGATTATTTTGAAAATTATAATGTGCCATGAATATGCAAACCACTTTCCATCTTTAGCATTGAAAAGAATAATCACCTTCAAAAAAACCCACACCACCAAAAACCACAACTGAAAGCCAAACAGCTATTTTGCAGCAGAATTTGAAGAGTGTTTTAAACATGCCAATGCTAATTTAAAAGGAGGGGGGAGAGAAGTGATGGCTCTGCTTTGGGGCCATTAAACTCTGTCTGGAAAGCCCTCTTTTGTACAGCATTAGCCTGCTATAAGTCTGTAATTATGAGGAGAATGTGTTAATTTTTAATTCAGATTGCTAACCCCTTTTTTATGTACAAACCCTGCATGTCAATCCCTCTTGCAGATGACTGTAAGCACTGACATGACCAAATTCAACCCTCGGTGGTAAAAGCATGCTCTCCCTGGGAGGTTTGGCACTGTGCATTGGAAAGCAATTCAATCTCATAGTGAAATAGTTCTTTTATAAAACTGTCACCTCAGCATTGTGGCAAGCAAATCCTCTCGACCCACAGCCTATTAAACCAGAACCATATGGCCACTGATATTCATACCTTCATTTCAGCATTCTTCTCTCTGGCCACTAAAATTCTAACACAGCTTCACAGGAAGTTGAATTCCCACATCCCTCACATTCCCAAACACAGGGAAGCACAGGATGAGGAAGTTAACCTATCACTGCCTAGAGGCCCTCACCAAGTTTAATGTTTGTCAAACACTAAGCCCATCTTTCATCTCTTCTGACTCCTATTGATGCTAGCAATCCACGGAGTAACCTGACTTAAGAGCATGTTTGACACAGTCCACCAATGACTTATTAACTCCAGAGGAAACCACGAAGCATCAGCTAGGAGCAAACATGAGCCTTCTGTGATGATTAACCAGAATGCAATTATCAATGCTCCTGCTTCTCACAAAATGTCTCCAAATTCCCCATCACATAAAGTCCAAAATGCCACACACAAATGCACATCCACATGTATGAAAGCAGAAACAATTCTGTGCTTTTACCTTTGTTTCTTCAGGGTTATATTATCAGCTCTAAGTAGTCAGAGAAGAAAGCTCTGCCTTGCCACCTGTACTACAGCAATTGTACATGGACTTACAATCCCAACAGAAGAGTCATATATGCAGAACCAAGTCCATATTTTTAATTTCCACAACAATTCACTCCATCTTGGACTGGATAAAACGCAGTCACAGAAACGTGCCTGCAGATTCAGAACCATCCTGAGCTGTTTGCAGCCCAGGGCCTGACTGGGCACACAGAAGCAGCTGTGGCTTCCAGCCTGCTCACCAACAGTAGACAGATGAAGAGAGGTGCATTCACCCCTTTTGAGGATGAGTGCTACCAAAAGGGCAGCCCAGCCTCCTTCTGAAAGGCATGGGCCTACCCTGCCAGTTGGATGTAAGGTATGGGCTATAGCAGCATCCCAACATTTGGGAAGAACAACTCTGCCAAAGGAAATCAGACACCTCCCTATATTAAACCATAAAGTGCCAAGAGGCAACAAACACTACTGATGGCCTAAAAAGACCTGCTGAGTCCCAAAATGTACAAGGATGTTCACTTGGAATGGGGTGCCATGCCATTCTGAAATCAGTGAAAAGCCAGGATGAAGACAGCATTTTAGGTTTTTCTTAAATAAGAAGATAAATTTGTGCTCTTCTTTTAATTACAGCTGACCTCTGAAGAAAGTAGCATTAGAACTGCTGGCCAGCATGGAAAGTGAACACCCACAAGCACACTGATTAAAGTGAACAACAGCTGCTTTGTCAAACCATTCTTGTATGCAGTAATTACGTCGAGATGGACATGACTGGCACCATGACCAGTGTCTTATTAAAAACTTTTCATGCCTTCTCTCAGTGGACTTCTCTCAGGCAACTCCACACAGCACCAACTCCTTTCCTCCTCCTCTCTGCAAGTTTCCTGCTTCCTTCTGCATGACCCCTTACCTGGCTGCCAAACCGTGTCTGTTCCTCACACAGCATCTTCTTGTCCCTTGCACGACTGCATGTCCCTTATCTCCCACAGCACAGCCAGCAGACTCCATCCTGAAATGCTGCAAACTCCAACTGACTCTCGACCAACTAACCCATTCTTTTAAAACACCCATCCTCATTGGGCAGGCAAGGCTGTCTCCACAAACAGTACAGCTGTAATTCATGGAGGAAATCTGCCTTCAGCACTATCCTTACAAACTATCTTTCCACACTATTTCTCATAGTGAAAGTACTACTGAAATCAGTATTGGCATCTCAGCTGGCTTAATTAGAAGTCAGGTCTACTCTATTCAGGTCTTTATACTGTGCTCATTACATTAATATCCAAGTGCCTTCCAGTCCTGCATTAAGTGACATGACTAACATCTGTCAATGTTGTTTGTTCTCTTCTCCATTTCCTGGAGGAGTGAAAACACAGTGCTCAGGCAGATCACAGAGCACCCAACAACTGGAAGAGAGATTCCTTCAGCTCTGGCTCACACAGAGCATAGCCATGTCTGCTTGGTTAGTGGTTTTATATCATAGTCATCAGCAGAATGATTAAGCAGCTATACATATTGAAAGGACCTAGTCTCCTCCCAGCAGCATCTCCATGCAGGATTGACATGACTGGCAGACAAACAAAAGTCTGTCCTCTCTGGACCAAATTAAGTCATTTGGAGTTTTAGCATTTCATTTCTCTGCCTGAATCTCCTTGCCTTGTCATCTTACATTAGATAATACTGAGGATACGACTTGCAGCAGAGGAAATAAAAGCATCCATCTGTTGAATTTGACTGAAAGGGACAACAAAGGTATGAACAGCTCACCCTGCCCTTAAATCTCTTACAAAACACACATCTTAAAGCTACAGAGGTTTCACCTGGATATCAAAATAAGATGACTAAGGTCAGTAATTATTACTTTTGTACCCATGTGCCTTTCACCTTTCCTAATGATTATCCATCTATATGTCTCTATCATTCTGATGCTACAAGTCACCATTATGTCACCGTTTCTTCTGAGTTATAACCCAGTAATTTTTTGCAAAGACATTGTGAGGACACAGATAGAGAATGGGAAGAGCTAGAAGGAAAAGAACTGGGAGGGATCAAATCTTAGACAGTCAAGATGATGGATTGGCAATGCTACATGTCTTAAGGTCAGCTAGCTGGGGTTAGGCAGATGCTTCTAGTAAAAGCAAATGCCTAGAGAAAGGCCAAATTCCAAGAACATAAACTTGGTAGGGATTGGGTAACAACGGGCTCCAGGGGATGAGACTCAGCACCTCCTTCTCCTTATTTGTCCATCCAAACCTTCAAAACTGAAGGTAATAGAAGCCCACTGAAACTGAGTCATCAGCTGTTAGATTAGAAGAAAAGCAAGGATTCATTCCAGGCAAGTGAGAGGAATGCACAGAGCTTTCATTTAATGCAATGTGCATAGTCATACAAAACGGGGATTAGTCTTTCACAAAAAAAGAACAACCTTTTCAAGTGTATAGATAAAGAGGCTCTCAGGAAGGGACAGAGGCTGACTCAGAAAACTATTAAAAGGACAAAGTGACTTTCAAATAGAGGTCACTAGTTCAAACATGAACTAGATCAGCAGTGGCCAAGACTAAAGCATCTAAAGACTGATTAGTGGTGTAAACAAAAATGTGTTGTTAATCCTCCTTGAGCTCCTGCTACACAGGAGCCCATATTGCAAGATCCATGCAGAAAACAATGCAGAATTTACTTTCTGTCCAGTCCCAGAGTAACAGCCAGGTCTTAGGTGGGTACTCAGACACCAAGTGCCTGTCCCTAGTCCGTGCAAAAGTGAGACAGTTGCACTGCTCCATCTGTTTAAAATGGCCAAGTTACTCCTTCTGGTTATGATACTCTACCATAGTGTGCTCACATGTTTGTTGCTGGATAGATATTATCAGATATTGCACTGAACAACACCCACTTAGCATCCATAAACAAGCATTAAGATCACATTGCAGGTTTCCGGTATTATTTTGTTGGAGAATTTTCCTGTGAAAATAATTTGCTGATTCACCAAGGTCATACAAATTACACAGTCATGAAAAACAGACCACCAAACGTCATTTATCCTTTCCCCCAACACAGCTCAGAAGAAGCTCCAGTTATCCCTAGAGGTCCTGCAGCACTGCAGACTCAGATGTATATTACAAGAAGCCTTACTGCAGAACATCCTTCCAGAGGACATCCAAAGAGGGCAGACAGGATTCCAAAACATACATTTCAGTAATGAAAAGCAGTAAACACACAATGTTTACCACTCAGGAGGTACAGCCAGTAATGCAGCTTTAACTTTGGTCATCAAGCACAACTTGGGTGTCTCCCATCTACCTTCACAGGGAATCTCTGATACCACACCATGCTGTAAAACACAGACATCCAGTGAAGCATTATCCTTCTCACTATAGCCAGGTTGCAGATGTGTTTACAGGGGAGGTTGTGTCAAACCACTCTTCATCTACTATTAAGCAAACACTTCCTCATGGACTTGCAGTTTAAGTAGCACAGCCATCATTACATACATCATACATTGCATACATACATCAATGCACACTTTTATATAAAAATATCTGTTGCTACTCAATTATGATACAGCATATTATTCACGTACTATTACTGAACTAGGATCCTGCAAATAACATTAATTCCTGTGTCTGTCTATTGGAAGCTAGGACATGCTGGAGGCAAAGATATAGAAGACTTGACTTCCTTTTTAAAGAAAACTTTTACTAATGTTTGTTTCAAGATCCTGCAGCTGCAGAAGTTTAATACCACCCAAAATGCATTTTCCCTAGGGTCCTCCATTAGCAGCAAGGGCCTTTCTTGCTATCCAATTTGGCAGACTTGGGTATTTGGCATTTAAGGAATGCAATCAAATCCTGCCCCTTTCAGGCCTTCTGGGGCACCTATTAATTCACCCTCCTGTAGAGAGGGAATTTATCATCTCTTCCTATTGCTAATATCTAAAAAAGTAGAACGGAGCAATTTAAATTGGCATTGCAATTATTTAAAGTCTATAAATAGTTGTTGCCATAGTGTTAATTAAATTGCTATAATGTCCTTTCTTTTTTACCTTTTAAAGCTGAGCTCTAAGTAAGTCAGGTAAGCTGGGACCATGTAAGAGAACATGGAAAGTGAGTACAAATGCTTAGACATTGTATTGTACTCCACAAAAAGATGAGCTGAAAATCTGAAGTAGCTTGTTATGTTCTCTCCTTCCCACTTGGTATGAAAGAGTTTCCAAACTGCTTCATCATTGGCCACCCAAATTCAAAATTTTGAAAAAAATCACCATAAAATTTCACAGACCAACCACAGTAATTGAATGGATAGGAACTGCATGGGGAAAAAAGAAAAACCTGAAAATTCTTTTCTGTCATCTTTGTGTGTTTTGGAAAGATGGTGCACAATAGTGATGGCCACTTCTGCACAGAAGTGTCAGATCTGGCAGATGTTGAAACAGGGGGATGGAAAAAGACAGATCACTGGAGAAACAAACACTAAACCCAAGATATGCCATGGCAGACAAAAAGTCAGTTTTAAACAAGTACCAGCACAAGTTTCATCTTGGTAATTATACCACTTACCAAGTGGTATATGCTCAGAGATGGAGCAATTTCCACTACCTCCCAGTGAGAGAAAAACTTTTTTTTTTGCTAAAGTGTAATAATAATTTATTTTAAAATGGTGGACCCTTAAAAGGCAAAACCCCTATCTTACAAAACTTTATTATTTAATGAAAAGCTGAAATGACAGGAAAGGGACTGCATCAAGTCCTGGCTACAAGTTTAAGTGAGAGAGATTAAATAACACTCAAGACAGTAGCCAGAGGGCAAACTCTTGGCTCCTCACCTTTTGTCAAGTGTTACCCCTCATATCTGAAGTGCAGAAAGCTGTTTTGGTCTCCCTTAATTTCCAGTACTTCTAGCCACAGTGAAATATTTAGTATTTGTGTAATTATTGGTTTTCACAGCAAGCTGTAACCAACAGCAAAACTACCTGACAGAACCAGATAGCTGAAAATGTCATTTTCCACCAAGAGTGTGGCCATGCCACCAACCAAGCCCACAGATAAATAAACCAAAACAAGGTTAATCTTTTCTGGTTTTGAAGGTTTGTGTTTCTATAAAAGAGAGAGATGGCTCCTGAAGGATCCCTGGTTACCTGTACCAGAGCAATTAGAAAGGCAAGGCTTGGGTAAGGAAAGGCTTCTGGCTCACCACAGTGGCAAGTGATCCATAGCAATTAAAAGGTTTCACTCTACCTTAGCAATACAAGAAAGTCACCCCAAGCTGCTTTCTACAGGATTATTCATGTGCAACAACAATAGCATCAGGCCTTCCACACCCCTGTCCAAAACCTGATGTGGTCTTTTGTACAAGCTGGACAACTGACCATCAGCAGCATGAGCCTGAGACACGAGCAGAAGGGACCAAGAGGAATGTGGACCATCAAACCACACTGGGAAGCAGTGCAGGAACAGAGCACAGATTACTGATGATGCTGCAGGGAGGAGAGGGCATGCCCCACCTCACATCTGGAGAAGCATTACACAGCGACCACAACAAATATGTTTTTATGAGTAGTGCTACTAACATGCAACACATTGTGAAGCTATAAAAAGAAACTTTCCCCTAGAAAAACAGTAACTATTTTTAAATGAATAAATTAGAGCATCCCTTAATGCCTGTCTGTTAACAGCTCAGCAAATGAGGGCATGTCAAAGATCAAAGGTGAAAAATATCAAGAGGCACAAACCTCAAAACATTAGGATTTCTGTCAGCTTCCTTCTGTCTTTTCAGTATCTCCTGCTTTAGAGGTTCAATTCAGTATGTGAAGGCTAACAAATACAAAACAAGGGAACTTAAAACTTGCCTATTTATCTTTTTTTAAAAAAAATCCAAACCCCATTAGTACTTTTGGATAGACAAATTATATTATAAAGGTAGGATTTCAATATTCTGGCACCAAGCCACATTCTAATGGACATTCAAACACTAACTAAGGAAATGGTTGTGCATTAAGCCTATCAATAAGTCAACAATCAATACTTCAGTACTGCAGTAAAAATACAATGCACCCTTTATAACTGCCACTGGCCTCATCCTTCTTTGTCAAGCTCAGCTTCTAATAAAAAAATAAGAATCTTGAAGCAAGAAATTAAGCATTATATTATTTCACAGTCATTAAGCATTTATCTTAAAGCCTAGACCTAACTGGTCCTCTGAACTGTACAGATTTTTGTTTTTCAGTTGTGTTCTGACAGGGCAGAAGAGCCAGAAATAAAAAGGACAGAAGGTCAGGCACAAAATTAATCAAGCAGGTCAATAGGTAAGAGCAGCAAAATAAAGAAACCTCAAACAGCAAAGCCCCAAGCAACTGCAAATTAGGAGCTGGTTCCAGCTTTATCTCCAAAAAGCATCTCAATCAAAACCAAAAAAATCCCATCAAAGCATACTAACATTTGTGTTTTAATCCAATTCATAGATTTTAATTGCCTGCACAATCCCTCGACATACCCATCCGATCAGTTTGATCAAATGAAGCCAAAGGCAACCTCTGCAGAGCACGAGTTTTGGACATCCTCTGAAAGCATGACCATCAGGCCATACTGCTCTGCAATAGAACAAATGCTTTAAATTTAGTTAACTCTGGCTTCCCAGTAGGAGCCATGGCATAATGCTGAGCCACCACTATATTTCACGACAGTGGAAAAAACCCCAACAGTTTTTGGTTGCTTGGAGCAGATGTATGTGTCTGCAGAAAGGTTCAGGGTATGCTTTACAGGAAGAAATGGTGGCAGACATTGATCCAATTCTGTGAACCTGAATGTAAAAACACGAGGACAAAACCAATCAAATTGGTCATTTTTATCTCCACAGCCTAGTAAGCTCAGTACTGAAATGGAACTTCATCATGGAATGGCTAAGCCAGCCTAATAGTTTGGGTAAACAAGCCAACTAATTTCTCCATTTTCTTCTCAGAGTCCACAAATACACAGAGGGAAACAGAATTATTGTTTCAGAAATCCCTCCACAGATCCCTTACATTTATTTGCTAAAACCATCTTGCATCCCTGGGGTTTCAGCCATAAACAAGCACATAGCATGGCTGGGAATTTGGAAAGACTTTTTGCTGATATTTTGAAGTCAGGACATCTGCATCTTGAGGCTGAGCTCTGCAAAAGCAGCCAATGCTGCAAGCCTGGCAGGCAAGGGGCAGGGATACCCAAGTCCTCAGAGACTATGGAGCAGTTTGCCAATGCACAATCCAAGTTCAGGAGCAGGGTGTGTGCCCAGCAATGGACAGAGCAGACCTCTGACTATTAGGTTTTGCTACTTGAGTTCACTCTCTGTACATCAGGCACATCCTAAATAATCCATCTCAAGTGAGAGTCACCACACTACTAAATACTGCTGCATAAAATGATTATATTGACTAACAGGCAGTAGCTGTATTGACCAGTTTTAGCCTACAACTCTGAAGTGCCAGCTTAAAGGGCTTTTGCATGGTCACAGTTCCAGCTCAGAGCAGCAACTAACACCAGTCTTTGCACAATTTCAGCTCAGAGAAGATGAAGATCTCCAGACCAGACTGGTGACAGCCACTGCAGCTGTCTTAATGACAAAAGGATGGTTTCAGCAGAGCTGCCAGTGGACAGGTGTTTGTAGCACAGCTCCAGTTTCTTGTTTCATGTGGGAAAGGAGCTCTGCTGACAGTCTGTACCAGAAGGGCAGCCAAGGACTGTGCTGTTTAGCCAAAACTAGAAACTGCCAAACTAGAAAACTACAGATAGAAAGAAACAACCTTATTTTTTTACAAGGTCTGGTACTGTCTGAAGGAGGGAAGTTGGAGGCCAGTTAAATGTTGCCCAATGTTGATCAGGACTGTGAACAATAAAGAGGTCTGAGAAAATAGCAAAAAGGAAAACATCCACGTAAGCTTCCACTACAGAATCTCACAATGTTGTGGGCCAGTGGTAAATGCCACTTTCAATTTTCAGCTGAAGAAGCTGATGCATAGGAAGGCATTTCTTGAACTCAAAGTCAAGCATAAAAATCATGACAAAAATTGGATCAAAATCCAGCTTTCCCAATTTCCTGCAATGAAAAGCAGCTGCCACAGAAGGCCATTTTCTAAGTAAATATATACATCAGGGGGTGCCAGTCAGGCAAGGATCCAAAAATTCAAGGGTCAGGTGCTATTCAATATTTGAATCAGTACAATAAAACACTGCATAAATATTTAAACTGGCACTCTTGCTCCAAAATAGTCTTGGAACATATTTCCGCCACTTGCTTTCAAAGTTTATAATTGACATTCCCTTCTTCCTTCTGTCCTGTGGAACCTCTGAAAAAAACCCATTCCCTGTTCATCCACAGCACATCTGACAGTGGTTTGCTGGTCTGATTTGAATGTGCTGCTTTCAGCCAGCAAGCACAAATAGATAAATCTCAAGTGCTGAAAGCCTACATCCTTGGCTCCTTATGAGCCCTTGTTCTAAACCTACCCTCAGTTTCCCTGAAAAACCCAAATAAAACCCAAAACCTGAAACTCCACAGCACTCTCCATTTTTACATCTCATTTATAACCTCTGTCTTCAAAAGCTAATTGCTTGGGCTCCATTTCAGTTGTTTTCACAAAGTGTGCTATAAAACAATGGAAGATGCAATTTGTCATTAGGCACAAATTATGGAGGACACACATTTACTTAGATCACAATATAGATCTCAAGAAGTCAAAGGCCAGGGACAAAGACCTAAAAAGGCCTTTCAAAGGAATATCAAAATCAAATGTTGGTATTCCACATGCAATTGAACCTCCCAATTGTTTTAGCCAGTCATTAATGTAAGCAATGATCTCGAAGGGCAACATTTCCCTCCTGTCAGTCACTACCTGTGCTGCCCAACCCAGCCCTACTTTTAAACTAGGTGACATTCAATGAGCTGGAAGTTGCTGTAACTGGAGGCAGAAGCCCAGCAGATGTGCATTGCCAATAACTCACCTGGCTGCACACTCCAAAAATTCAATACACTGAATTGCAGCTCTGCTGGAGATTCCCATCCTGACATCTCCACAGTTACAGTCAATATCGATTTGTATGAATCTGCTCCTACCTCAGCCTTCATTTCCCTGTGCTTCTATGTCCTAGACCTCTCAATGTACCTAAGTGCCAAAATAGCTGGAGTTTCTCTTGAAATTAAAGTTTAAAAGTCTTTTAAAAGATATTTCAGTAACACATCCTAAAAATCGCTGGTTTTTTTGTATTAAACACATTAATTACCAACCACAGAAATTTGATATTGCATCTGACACCTGCAGAGTTTTGTTTCTGCTGGTAGCAACAGCTTGTTCAGCAGATGCTTCTAGTAGCACCTAGGCAAGTTGTTCAGAGAGTAACAGCAAAACCAAACATCCAGACCCAAACCACACCCAAAAACCAAGGGACAAAAGACAGTTCTTTCAATTTCGCTGGGCTATCAGAAGTAACAATTAACTAAATCTCTGGCATTAATGCAGAAAGAAGTTCTGATGATCCCACATGTAAGATTACCCTGATGGAATGTACCACAGTGTACGAAAATGTTCTGAATTTATACAAACACTTCAAAAGATAGCACTATACTTAAATTGTTTGCACTCATGATGGTCCTGGAAGAGTCCAGAGGAATTACCTAGGAGACTGTCAGTCTGAGGAAGCAAGATTCAGTCTGTGAAGCTGTGCCTGTCAATGAAAGCTACAATCAGTAACTCACCACACTGATTTCACAAACTGTATTAGAAAGGCCAGTACTTGAGCTTTTCAGACCTGGCACTTTGCAGGGCCAGCAGCCTTACACAAAGCAGCATTACTGTGTGACCACATGGAATTGGTGTGAGGAAGAGGTCACCACCTGTGGTGCTGATATAGTCATGCCGATTTGCTCTGGAAGCTGCAAGTTCCTTTTTTTAAAGATAATTAGTCAATACTACATAGCAAGGCAAATGATCCAGTGCTGTGACTGCGGCAAAGGGTTGTTTCAAGATGTAAAAAACTTGAGTAAAATAAATCAATAAGCTTGGGAGTTGTTTAAACTCTGAGGTCTTGCCTACCTGCTCTCCCTGCACAAATTCACACATTTAACAGAGCTCCTTAGCTTCCCAATGAAGTGCACTGACTACACATCTAGCTTACAAAAACAAATTGCAACACTCTCTGAAAAATAAATTGTGAAAAACAGAAAAGGACCTTTTCTTTAGTTGCATGTGGTAGAGGCTATTTCACTGTCTACTGCATGCATTTTCCATAAAGCAGAGAGCTAGAGGATATTGGTCATGATAGTTTTCAGTCTATTACTCTGGAACTTCAGGTAGGAAAAGGGTGAGATCAGCAAGCCATTGCCTTTGACACTAGAAAGAGCTTCACTAATGGGAAGGCACAGCCTGCAGTGGCACAGAGAACCAGACTGTAACTCCTGCACCAGGTGCAGTGCAACAGTCTTTGCTCATATAAACTGCTTGAAGTCTATTAATCAGCATATAAAAGAGCTCCAGCAAAACCTATTTGCCATCCTTCTTCAGCATCTGACTTTCCAGTTTCAAAGTTTTCATGTTTTTTTCTGGATGGCCATAACCATCCAGCACGCTTGCCACAAGACAAACACTGGTTTGCAAATGTACAGTATCAAGGTGTCTTCTTTCCTGTAGATGACACCAACCAGGGGTGCTGAAGGCAAAAGGATCCATCTCAGAGATTATCTACATAAAATCATGCAATTTAGAAACTCCTCCAAGATGGCAAGATGAACCTTCTCTGGATCCACAGGGGCACTTCCCACATGCAACATGTTCTGCTGAGCTGTCTCTGCAACATGAGTCTTTGAATTGCACTTCCCACCTTCCTCTCTGAATATGTGGTTTCAAGCAACATTTGTTGCCAGGATGCATTGCTAATACATAATATATTGGCTGGAAATTAGTATTTCATCTCAGAGAGAGAAAATGCTACAGCAGCTTCTTCAAAGGCAATGCATGCTGAAGAGTGTGAGATTTTCCAAGACAAACAGAGCAAACTTATAACCAAGAAAACAGATCTATTTGAGACAAACAACTAAATCCTGCCCTTTAAGACATAGTGCAGATTCAATCCCCTGCAGGAGGGAGATCTGTTCTGCTATTCTGCTGCAGAAGAGTGTTATTTCTTGAAGTTGAGCTTTGGGTATTTATTATAGGAATAAGTTCTGACTGATGAGCAAGACTTGCTTCTCTTTTCCTTTGCAAAAGGCATTCCATTTCTGGCATCCCTGGGGATAGATGCACTCATATGTAATGTTTCCTCCCCAAATCCAGCATCCCTAAGTATCAGCAAGAACTACCCAGCCTTCAAAAACAAGCCCCAGACTCCTCACAGGAAGGGCAGCCCTGCTGACTGGTGGACTCAGCACACAGGGGCAGGAAGGCCTGGAGATTCCCAACCACCTTCTGAGAGCTTTCAAGAGACACAGCCCTTACATCCTGGAGAGATTCTGCTGAGAGGAAATGACAAAGCAAGGCAAAAGAACAGAGTAACTCAGAGGAAATAAGGAAAAAGGAAGAGAAAGCTAACAATTCTTCTATAGTGACTAACAGGGATATAACTGAATTACCATCAACTCTCAGCCAAAGATTTCACACTACTAGTTGATGGAAATCATTTCCAGCTCAGCTTTCCCCTGCTCCAGCAACAAGCCAGAGGAGGTATCCACCTTGAGGGCTTATTTTCATAATTAAGTTTAAAAAATCAAAAAAACTAAACCAGTTTTCCTCAGACAAGGAAAACACAAACAAAAACAAACAAAAAACACAATCAAAAAAAACCAAAACAAACCCACCAAAAAACCAAAAAAAAAAATCAAGAGGACATTAGGACAGTTAGAGAATAAGGCATCTAAGAGTATGATACCACAGACAAACAACAAAACATCTAGCATAACTTTAGCTAATTATGCACAGCAATGTCATACACTTAATCTTACCAGGAAATACGAAGCCAAAACATTAACCTCAAGTCAAACAGCAAAACAAAAATAAGAGAAGTGATATTGATTCACTGTATCTGTTGAATAATCAACATTCTTACCATTAGCAATGAGCTGCAAATTTTCTGGATAAGCCACTTTTAACCTTGGAAAAATTAAATCAAGATAGAGGGACTAAAAGAAAGCAGGGTTAGGTCTGTGAAAAATAAATTAAAACAAACAACCCAGAGTACAGGGTTCAAATTGTAATTCCACAGTGAGTTGGATCTCTGCATCCAGCTTCTAGCATTTAGCTTTCACTAGAAGCTAAAGATGGTCACAGTCTCATTTAGTCAAAACAATGCTAAGTCTTTTGACTACTGCATTAGCCCTGATTTCACATTCATTAAAACCTTCAGGTTTTTTTCTCTACTTAACAGACAGAGTAAAAGGATTTAAATATGCCATTTTTCTGCTACAAGCCTTGGGGCAGGAAAAAAATAATGAATGTTTCAGAGCTACTGTATGGTAACCATAGCAGGCAAAATCAATTACTGCTCAGAGGATCTGGAGATAACACACAGGTTTTATCATCTATTTGAAATGTAGTTTGTTTTTTTTCCTTCTGCATTTCCTCCCCCATTCTCTTCAGAAATTTCTTTTCTCATATATTAGAATCTGGCCCAAAGAATCCTACTGACTTAAGTTTAGAGATAAGGATTTGTCAAGATACTATGGAGTAATAGAGTATTACCACCTATGTGCTCCCATTTATCTGAGATTAAAATCAAATCCTTCACAGATTACTACTTCTGTCTTTCACACTGAGTTTGGCTACACCAAACATCTTTATCAGAACCACCAAACAAACTGGTGTTATCAACAGCTGTGTAAGCTGGACAGACACCCTCAAAAGAGAAACCACAGGACACACTCAGGGAATTGTCAAAAGCATGTGACATGGTCTGGGAACACTTTTGGGATTAATAACATTTAAAAAAGGAATTAGTAAGAGCTGGTACTTTAAATGAAGTAAGTGATCTAGAAAGGGAAGTTCTTGAAATCCTCTTTGTATAGGTCTGAACAAAAAGGAAACAATGTCTGTGTAAATGATGCCAAGCTCAAAACCAATAAGAGGAAATAAATTTTAACATAATCTTTAATTGGATTGTGGAATTTACTGCCACAGGAAGATGGCAAGGCCAAAACCATAATGGGATTAAGAACTGACTCAGTACATATATCGATATTGACAGTACCTAGAGCTGAGCTGAACACTGAAATTGTGGAAATAAATATTATTCCTCATGCTTCAGGAAATCCAGTCTCTAACCACCAAGGAACAAGGTGAAGCCTAACAAAGCAAGTGGATATCCCCATGAACCTCTCTGTCAAGCCTAGGATAGCCAACTGAAGGATTCAAAAAGGTTTAGTAAAGCTGCTGAAACTGAAACTAAGCACTGAGGTGTTTACCACTGCCTTTCCTCATTCATCAGCCTTTGAACAGCACTTGTGTGACACTGGCAAACCTTCCATTTGCTCCCTCAAAAATACCATGTGACAAAAAGTCTCTCCCCTTTCCCCCCTCCATCCCACAATAGACACTGAAGATAACACATAATCCAGAAACTGATGCTTGAAAAGTATAGTCCACAGATACTTCCACTGCAATCACATCACCTAGCACATGATATCTCATTCCTCTGTAAAGTTATTTTAAAACTAAATATCTCCAACCTTCTCAAGGCATTTTTACCAAGCAACAATTAAGCATGCTGTTCCAATTAATTTTAAAAATGATCTGTTAGCTGTGGCTCATAATGCTGCATAAGCATTTAGATATTTCTGTGGAGTACCATGTATCTTGCATGCTTACTGAGATACAATAATGGAATGGTATAGAAAATTTCCAGCTCATCTCCCTAAGCTTCTTTCAGTCATTTCCACATGCATGGAAAACCAATGAGACATCTCACAGTAACTGCTTTTTGTTTGAGCAGTTAATATTCTATCCCAAAGTAAACAAGTAACTCTTTTGCACCCAACAGTGTCAAAACAGAGATTTGAGTAAACTGCTGGGAGGAGGCAACACATGAATTCTGAGCAGAAAAGTGAAGAGAATGAATACTACTGGAGTAAGGAAAAACGAGTGGAAGAAAGATGAGAATAAAGGAGAGGAAAGAAAACAAGAGACAGTGAGAAGTTGTGCCAAAAATCAAAATGAGCTAAACAAATGCACGTATCCTCAGTTCTACCTCAAAAGGTTGCAACTTTCAGGAACGTATCTTGGCAGGAATAAGAATTTCATTTTGAAATTCTTCAAAAAGAAAAGTTAAAAAACAGCCCTGCACACAACCCAAACATTTCTTCCACAAACTGCCAAATTTTCAGGCTGCTGTTTTGTATGGGGAAGCTTAAGTACATCCACAATTTGATGCCCAGTCACTGACAAACAGGTGACACACTTCTTAGTTAGTGACTGTTTTAAACCAAAGCTTGATAATGCCTAGGATTAAGATTTTGGATGTGGAGTCAAACTGACTAATTATGACAGGGGAGAGGAGAGCATGCACAACAATATACCTGTGGCCTTTCCCAGACTGCTAAATTACACAAATGGTTTAGTAATAAACCCCAGTGGAATTCATCAGTCGAGTAACACTTTCAAGAGGCTTGAGTAAATGAGGGGAGCTTGAGAAGAGGGGAGGGAGTTGAGAGCTGCAGCAGCTGCTGCTTTTCCTAATGAATTTGATGAACTGCCTCACTGAAAACAGTGTGTCCAGGGTTTTATGCTGTTTGTGATCACAGGAGTTCAGTGAGAGTCTGGCATACTCACATTACAGATTTCCCCTGTGGAAGAGTGATTTGCTGACAGCACCATCAGGGATTAGTTGAGAAAAATGGTCAAGACAATGCTCATGCAATAAAGACTAGCAAAAAATGCCACAAAAACAATAGCTCAGGAAAAAGGTGACAATTTCACCTCTTTATGGGTCAGCTCCAAGCTCTTCTTGTCTCATTTCAGGCAAGTTTGCTGAAGATTAGAATTCTTTTTTTTTCTACTGCACTTGGGAATCTTTTAGTTTTCTTTCTCTGTTTCAGAAGAGCTAAAAAGCCATATTGATTTGAATAGGTAAATGTTAATTTTTTGATCCCACACCCATGGCTTAACTCCATTAATCCATTGCAACACTGGGACTGAAAGCTTCTGCCATGGGTGAGAAGTACCCTCAACACCACCGTTGTATGGCTGTGATCGGGGCTTCCCAAAGCCAAGAGCTTCCATCTCCAACTTCACAGAGGCATAGAAGGTCACACCAAGGTCCACTGAGAACACTGGATTACTTAAAAAATAAATATGTAAAAAATAATTACCCCCCCTCCAAATTATGGTTTTATACTGACTGCTACTATACAAAATACAGTTCATATATTAGAAATCTCATTCACCTTCTTGGTAATTTTTGACAACTTTTTTTTCCCCTTAAATGCTACACAGATGAACTGGGTTCACTTCTGCGTACAATTAGTTCCACTGTGAAATTCCAGCACAGCCCTGCAAATCTTTCATTTCAGAGCTATAATAAAGATACTGGAAAACTCCAAGTCCTCTCCTATAAAGGTCTATGCTTTATCTGTAATGATTTAAAAAAATGTTACAAAACAAAACAGGAGTTATACTTTACAAAAGCTACATTTAAGCCTCAAATAAATAAATGAAACCATTTATTTAATCCAAGTAAGTGCTCTATCACATGATATGTGGAGGGAGCAAATTGCCAGCTTGCAACTCAGCATTGTTTTTTCTCACCAATCTGCATAAACGCAGAGACGAAACCATTCTACTAAATTTTTCCTGCACCATGCAAACACCAATTCCAACAGTTCATTTGCACATGCTGAGCACACACTGTCTAGGTCAGCAGTCAATACAAGACCTCAGCCAGCACTAAATTAACAGGACACTGGGACACTAAGAGGTACCACATTGCCAGGAATGACATCCTCCTGGTCAGATGCAACACAGATCCTGGAAGTCATTAATGATCCCACACTACTTGCAATAGTAACATTGCTACAAGCAGGATTTTGGGGAAATTCTGGCTCAGATCCTCACACCCAGGTTTGCTCCTGGGTTCCAGCTTTAAAAGGATCTGCTACCAACAGAAGCAGAGATATCCTCACCTCAGCAGGAGAGGTTGCACTTTGGATATGTGATGTCCAAACTGCCTTTTTATACTGTATTTGCTCCTTCACAGGAATGCAAGTTAACATTCTGTAAAAAATTTTCAACAAGGGCAGAGCTACAAAAAGAAGAAAAACAGGGGAGGGGGAATGAAGTCAAGCATTATGACTCAAAATCTGGTTACAAAAACATTTAATAAAAGTTTACAGTTGTCCCAATCTGAGATGCAAAGAACCTATCTGGATTAAGCAGGCAGGAAATGTGAAATGTGCCAGGACATAGCAAAATTTAAATAGATCAATAAATACAACTACTAGAAGCAGAGTTCCCAATTTTTCCATCTCATGACCTTGCATTAGCATAAAGTTCTGAAATATCCTATCTTATTTACCCATGATGAAAAAGAAAGGCAGATCATGTATCTTCTCTCCCTTTTCCCAGCTCCTTAGGGTTAGGAATCCATGATCAGAACCATTTAAAATTTACCACTAAAGCAGTAATGAAAACTAGACAAAATTCCTGCTTAGATGTAAATTACAAATGTGAGGGGCAAAGTGACAAGCAAAAAAAAAAAATCCCAACCTATTGGGCGCTTTTTTCCCTCCTTTCCTCATTCCTATAGTGTTATTCATTTACCTACCTGATACCAAAAAGAAGGGGGTGTTTTGGTTTTTGTTGGGTTTTATTCAACTTAAAACTAAAACAGACCCCAAAACCCCATGCTAGCTATAAAAGTAGAGAGGCCTGCACTCAAATCCTATCACATCCTAACCTACACACACCTTGGTACTTCCCAGGGCATCCTTTAATCAGCACAGGCCCTGGGAGCTCTGTTCATTCAGAGGGGCCCTGGGACACTCAGTGTCAGGGAGGTGGCACAGGCCACTGATCCCCTGGCTGCTTTGCCACTGCTGCGAGCTGCCCAAGGCCCTGCAAGCCAGCAGAAAGCACAGGCAGGCTGCAGTTCATGTAAAATTGTTACACATTACTTAGAAGCAGGAGACATCAAACACAGCAGAGATGAACTGAAGAAGTTTCTGTAATTTGTACTTCCAAGGTCCACATCCCTTAGCTCCATTTGCTGCATGTCAAAATACTCATTCATTCCCCACCATTTTCTTCAATTGTGTGCAAACTGCCTCTGGCCACATTTAATTACCAGGATATTTATATTCTAGATTTACATGCCTAAATGTGTTCAAAAGGTTCAAATCCTGAATCAATCAGTGAGACAATGTAGGCAAAGAAGACGGCAGGGTTTGATACTAGCATGCACTAGTAAAGGGAGGACAAAAAAAATTACTTCTAAGAATCTTTGAATCTTTCTACAGTTTTTGAAGAATTCCCAACTACAACCAAAAATAATATTTTTCATTTGGATTGCAGCAATGCAAAGAAACCAACACCTAATAACCAACCCTAAAAACACCAAGGTCGAATGTTGTCCTCTTGCATTCACCACCATGGCTCTGCAATGGTTAAAAGGTCCCCACAGCTGTGCTGGCATCATTGATTAGGAGGAACAAGGAAGCAACAGAAAAATAAAGCCACCTTAATTTCAAGCTCCATTAGAACTGAAGGACTTGGGGGCGGGGGGAGAAATCAATGTTTGGCAAATGAGAAAGGACAAAATCTGCAAAAGGAAAAATGCATTTTCAAGCTAAGCTAATGCAAACAATGGCATGTGAACAGCACTTGAGGTTGGCCCTTTAAGGTTGTGTCAGCATTTCCATTTATAAACTCTGATTTTAGTTACACTCAAGATTACCACAGGCTTTGGTATGATTCTAGCAGATACCACAAAATATATCACAAATGGTAACATAAAATAGCAATAAGACCTCAATTGTTGAATAATTCACCCTTTCAGTACCTGATGTCAGAGTAAGAATTTTTAAATTACAAGTCATACACATACATACACACACACAAACAGAACATACAGGGCTGGGGAGAGCATCCTGGGATCCAGATTCTATCAACACTAAAGCAGAAGTTAAAGCTACCTTGTAAACAGGTTTTGTATCAAGTACTTTGAAAAGCTTCAAAATATCCCAGATATTTAATTTCAGTCTGTCTCTCTTGCCACTTGGAGTGATTTCAGTTTAACCCTCTGCCCTCATCTAGATAAAAGCTCTTATTTCTGTAACTGGACCTCCAGAGAGCTACTCAGTCAATACTCTGAATATCCACACCCAGAAATCCAAACCAAACCCTAGTATGCAACCTTTCATTTCAGTTCTGCCTAGGTCAGAAGGCCAAGGTGAAACCTGAACAAATTCTGTAATTCAACAAAATTTTCCTTCAGTGTAATGGAGCTGGGCCTTCAACTCAAACTTTCTAAGCAGATAAGCAATGCTTCTAGCATTCATTTCAAAAATCTGCACAGAGCTGGACTGAGCTAGAAAAATGAAAACAAACCATTTTTTAAAATTATTACCATGACTTTAGGCTTATATTTTTCAAAACAAGCTTAGAGGGGACCAAATTTACTATCAAGCCAAGTGACACATTCAAAATACAAAGACCACAGTAAAGCATAACATACATTGTAACCAGTCAAATTATCTTAGCAGGAATAAATCAGACCTTGAAATAGCAACTAACTCCTCCCTGGTACCCCAAAAATCAGTTTGACAGAGCAGCACTGAATCTCTGTGACCTCCACAAATAAACCAAACAGCACAGGGGCCAGGTCCCACCTCACTCATAACAATAGCACAGCCTATCCACAGTCTCGAAATAATTCCTCCTCTGGCTGCCATTATTGCAACCTGAGAGAGGATCTCTATGACAATGCTCATTAGAAAGGACATCACAGTTTCCATCTTTGCAAGAGTAAAGAAATACCTTTTCTGAGCAGAATGGCAATGTTATGTGTATATGCACACAGCCCATCTTTGGGTATAGGTTTGGATGATCAAGCCTTACCTTGGATTTTTAAAAGCCAAAAAGAAACAAACAGAAATATATGCTAAATATGAGAACAAGAAGCACCAGACTAACACATTCCATTTTGAAAAGATTTTGCCAAAATAGGCCATTTTGACAATTTAGAAAAATTTTGATCTTTATAAACTCCTAACGTAAGAATTATTGTAAATTTTACAATACAAGATTTACTGCAAGAAGTGTTTGTTGTTCTGCATGCAATTTAGTAACACAAACTCTGAAATGAGAGAGAAAAAATACAAATTCCTATAATTTAATGGCAAGCCTAGAATCTTTTACATAATCTTCCCGGCCTACTGCTCTAGTGGGAGACATTTCCTGGACTCACAACCCTTTTATGTGCAAGCAATCTACATTTTACAACTGATAAATAATTCAGATAATTAATTGAGCTGCAATTTGGTGCACTTTTTAGTCAGCACTATAGAGTTCCACTAAAAGAGGCTCTGTACAGAAAGTCCCTCCTGCTGGTTAACCCAAGCTGAAACTTCTATTAAGGTGAATTCCTAGATGCTCTTAACACTTTTTGAATGTCTCACACCAGCATCCTGGGATTTCATGCCCTAGGATGCTCCTCTCTGATTTTTCTTGCTGCTTTAGTCTCTCTATAAGGAATAGGGTATTTCCTGGCATTCTCCTTCTGGAGTGCAGATTGCCATTACTTGAGAGATTAGATTCTAGCAAATCTCTCTGTGCTGGCCTCCCACAGGCTGCTAGAACAGACTGCACTAGTAGAAGGAACAGAGACAATAAATAAATGCTTTAGGTAAGAATGCAGGGAAAGCTCAAGCAAACTGCCAGAGAACCTCTAGATGCAAAGAAGTGATGTGGGAACACATGGTACAAAGTCTAAAGAATATTTTCTTGCTGTAAGAGCTTTGATAGAATTTAGAATTCAGCAGAACCCTAAAATTCATACAATAAAGATTTAATTGTATTTGCAGCATTCACACAACTGCAACAGTCAGCAAAGGTTATGCATCAGGTTCTGGCACAAGTGCCCATATTCACCACCTTCTCCTGTGCTGTGGTGCACAGAGGTTGCACCAATGCAGCCCCACCACCTCTTCAGAGGGAAGAGGGCTGAGACCTCCAGTCTCAGGTGCTTACCCAGAAAAAGTTCCAGTCTCTTTGGCAAATGATGCTGTATTTATTAATTAATATGTGCTCAAACTGAAGATTAAGGAACAGATATGAGGAACCACACAGACAAGAATAATTGAAGCGTTAAAGAATCTCCAAATGACAAGTTTCAGATGGGATTTCACGCTAAAAACTTGCTGCAAACTACACACAGTTGTGAGTCTGTGCTGAGCATCAGGAAAAGACACGTCTGAGGAAGGACAGCTGAGCCTACAACACTGTGATGATAAAGTGTGGACCAAGTTCATGAAGAATATGTGAAGAAGTTTTGCAGGTTAAAAAGAGTAATGATAATGCCAGAAGGCACAGGCTGAGGGCTTGACACAGAACAGAACAGGCCTTCCCAATTCACAGAAGATGATCAATATACCTGTGTAAACACTGAGTAACAGCAGAGGAACATTAAAGTCCTGCAAAGAAATAAAGCAGACCTCTCCCTTATATCACCCTGCACACTGCCTTCCAGATACAATGGGAACAGCTTATGGAGGGAGGATGCTACACAGTGTACAGGGACAGCTTCATCTGTCCTAAAACAAACACAACACATCTGAAGAAGACTTAAGAAAATATCTAGGAACAAGGAAAAGAAATCCCAACAATCATCAGGAGGTATAAGAAAAAGTAACACAGAAACTTTTGTAGCACATCTTCATCTAAAGCATCAAATAATTTAAAGACCTTCTTGATTAACACAGGTAATTAGAGGATGATCAGCAGTGTCTACCACAAAGGTCCTCTTATATAGCTGTCTAACACAAAGGTCCTCTTACATAACAAACAGAACTTAATAAAAACTATTCTAAAAGTGTTAATGACTGCATACCACAACCTACAGATGAGTGCAGAGACTTGTCCATATTCTAAGCAAGTAACTTTCAGGTGCAGACCACAGTTGACACCCGACAGCTTGAGATGTGACTGCAAATATCCTCAGAGCAGAGAATGATGTTTTGCAAGACATAAAATCCTTGCACTCATTAAGTGCAAAAACAAGGGACAAAACATTTAAAATTGACACTTGGCTCATATGTCTCCAAGATGATCTGAAGTGGAGCCCCTTGCCATGCTTCCCCTTGCAAATCACTTTCAGCTAACTAACTATGAATGTTTTCTGCACATGGCTAACAAAAAAAAAGTAAAATTCAAAGCACACAAGTTTTAAGCCTCAGAGAAAAGCTGTGGTCAGTAATTAAATCACTAGTGTTAATCATGATTCAACAGAGCAAACAGGGAGCTTTGATTTAAATGATTGATTTTAATCCTGTTTCTCATTTGTACTTTTAACTGTTTTCTTGAAGAAAGGGCTGAATCTCATACGCTGATTTAGCCATTTAAACACACTGATCTGCAATTAACCACTGGTTTTATGTTAAATTTGGATCTTTTTCTGAACAGAAGGATACATTCAAATATTGACAGGGGTGATTAAAAAAAGTTACTAGAGATAAGAAAACATATCATTTCAAATAAGGCTTTGAGATCTGGTATAATTGAGAAAGAAGAAAATCGTCACCTTATAGTTAGGTAACCAGCAATAATATAAAATATTATTATTATGTAATCATATCCATTTTCTCATATGCCACAAATCTCAGCTTCAAATAGTCAAGCGCTCCACTGCTTCTGGGCTTGAGAATCTATGATAAGATTCTTTTTACAACAGAGAGGAAAAACAGTAGAAAATGAAGAATTAACAGCAGTAGTAATCCTATTTTTAAAAAAAGCAAAAAGAGGCAAGAGTTGTTGGGAAAAATTTAGACAGAATGAGGCCAAGAAAGACAGGAAAGACATGTACCAACTTTAACATCACCAATTAGAAAGACAACAGCATCAGAAATTGGGACAAAGGGATAAAATGAGAAAAGACAGAATGTGAACAATGCCAGTGGTTTAGAGCTCTCACTCTATGATCAGGCAACAGATAAAGTCTCCAGAGAGTACAAATCTTTAGTGAAAGAGAGGCCTTCGAAAATTGGCATGAAATAAGTCTGCCTGAAGACAAGAAACCACAGGGCTTCCAACACTAGCACGAGATTCAACTAATTCACCCATTCAGACTCAAAATGGGTGGCATCAAATGCAAAAATGAAACATACATTAGATAAAATGGGGTAATTTCACATGCCCCCCTTCCTCTCCTGAAGTTAAGTAGTACTTCTGCAAAAAAAGAAAAGAAGAGCTTAACTCTTCTGGCCCTCCTGAGTGAGCCATCTGCCAGAAAGAAAAGATGAGCTTCAAAATGATTAACCAGGAATTTTACCTTCAATGTAACCCACAACATCAATTCCATTACCACTCTTAACTGAGTAATGAATATTGCAGGTTTCATCATGAAGAGATTCTACAAGGGCAGGCAACAATCACAAAGCAAAACTAGATGTGTCATGATAATTTCTAAGACACCCAGGGAAAATTTACAGGAAACTTTACAAGATAAAATCACCTGGCAAAGCATTTGAACCACAGCAAATTCAGTCTATCACCAAAACAAGGCTATGACATCTGTGATAGAATGAAAGAAAAAAGCTATACTCACCTCTTTTGACTGTTGACTTAAATGCCCCCTATTCCAACACCTCAAAATTGCCTCAAAAGTGGTTCCACATGTGTTTTTCCAATCAGACATAAAAAAAAAGGTTTCAAAACTATGAGAGAGGTATTCCTGTGCAATTTAGGCTTCCAAGGCCAACAGACAGGTCCACAAAGGGAGTGTAAGTACATACCTAGTTCCTCCTGACATCAGCAAGAATTTGGAAGTTAAAGTACTTCTGTTATCTTGGTACTTAATGCTGCTTCTCATGGCTAACTCGAACATCTTTCAGCATTGAAAGCAGCATCTCCCCTCTGCACTTTCTCTAGCCAGTGAATTAAACACAGAGCAAGACTTTCTCCACAGAAGCCTTAGAACAGCTCTCAACCACAACACAGGAAGGGCAGTGGCAAGGGCAGTGTAATTCATATGTCAGAAACGTCCCTACCTGGATGTCAGTGTCCTTCACAGGTTCAAGAGGCTCAAATGTAGTGGCTGCACTTAGACTCTCAAGTCTCTGAGAAATGTGGGATATGTCAAGCCCTTTAGACCCAAGAAGAACCGATCTATAAGGAAGAAATTGTACAGACATGAAATTAGAATTGGACAGAACTTAAATCCAGATTCATTGCCAATATTTATGTCAGCAGTTACCTATGTACAGTGCTCCCAGATGTGTTACAAAAACTGCACAGAACCAAACTTTAAGCGGCCTTATGTGTCTATGTAAACACCTCAGCCCTGCTGAACTCTTTCTGCTGTTCCACTGCAGTGCTGCACAGCTGCCAAGTCCTTCCAAACAGAAAAAAATGTACACCATGTTGGTAAACATCTTCAGCAGCAGCCAGAACAAGTACTGCACTTTTTGGTTTTACTGTCCAAAACGATGAACAGTAGCCCCTCAGATAAATCCTTCAACTATCCTATTGCTTTTTGGAAGTAGGAGAAAGATGAAAAGAAAAAAAAGGAAACACAAGCTTTACAGTGGCTCTATAAAACAGCTCTGCAGTCATTCTATTTCTCCCAGCAGGACTCCCCAAACGCTGGAAAGCAAACCCATAAACAGCTTGCACTGCACGTGCAGAGTCTCCAGGGTCAGTGCTCCGTACTTACGCCTTCACATCCGCAGTCTCCTGGGAGGTGCGGGTCAGGGTGCGGGAGCGCAGCCGCTCCCCGGCCTGCTGGATCTCCTGCAGGTTGCGCTCCACGTGCGGGAGCTCTGAGATCCCTTCTGTCTCAGCTGCCAGCTGCTCTGCCTGCTGCAGCAGCTCTCCAAAGCCTTCTGTGTCCATCTCTGCTGCAGGTTTTGCTCAAGACACGCAGAAACCTTCAGGGAAAAAGGGAAAATTCTTGCTCAGCTGAAAACAGTTTCTACACTTGTGGGGTCACAGACAGACCAGTAAGTGCAGGTCTTCTGGAACAGGATACACTGTCTATCCTCCCCAGGGAAATCTTTTCAAGTGGTCTCTAAGAGCTTTCCCATGCAGGATGCAGATGCCACATCACAGTTCATATTTTGCCTTAAAACAAAGGAGTGTGAAAGCAGGGAAGTCCCTATGAAGAATTTGGTGTTAATTTAGCTATAAACTACTTGCATACACACATAAATGGATTGGAGTGCTGGACTCCATGATCCTTATGGGTCCCTTGTCATTCCATGATTCTGTATTTTTATATATTATGAAGATGCATACATGCACAAGCATAGGAATATATGAGGGCTGAAAACACACATAAACATGAAGTTAAATTAATAGCAAAACATTTGAGCTCTAGATGTACACACTCAGCCATAACTAGCTATCTGTTAAAATGTGTTGCTCCACATGTCATTAACCCCCAGCCAAAGTAATAAGTGCATGTTCTTCCAGTTTAGAAGACCTCTGTCTAGTTTCAGTGACTGCAGGAAATTTTACCAGTATAAGAATTCCTTGCATTGACTCAGTGACAGAATAATTCAAGAAATTAAAACACAAGGCAAAGGCTGTAACAGAAGAGGCCTTAAATGCATCATGCCATTCTAAATTCAGAATGGAGCCTGTTACTTTTACAGAAAGGACAAAAGCACATGTGCTTGGGATCACTATGAAAAGAGACATGTAGGTGCAATGGTGTCCACATGAATGAAATATGAAACCCAAAACCTCACTTTCACACACCAAATCATGGTTTGCAGCTAAACCAGCTACAAGTAAAAAGCATCTGTAAAGCCACAGAAGATCACAGAAATCTGTGGAGCTGAATGGTGCTAGAGAGGTGGAAATCTTCAGTACAGACCCTCCCTCATAGCTTTTGCACCCAAACCCAGAGGTTTGCATCCAGATGAAATAAGAGAAACCAGATCTCAAGCATTAACTCCAACTGTTTATCAGTTACTCAAAAGTAAAATCATTGGAGATTATCTGGTTCAAGGAAGCCCCCTAAGAAGAAAACAGGGATTTTTTAAAAATCAACAATAGCCTACAATTCAAGTATTTCTTTGTACTCTTCAACCACAGCAAAGACATTTTGGACAAAAAAGAATTTGAATATTCCTCACGTTCTCAGTCTCACCACTGTTCCCAAGTACAACTATAGCAGCAGTAGCAGCGCTTTCCTCTGTCTGGACAAATGATTTAAAAGCACTGCATGATGATTCATTCAGACATATGCAGTTTGAGAGAGAAACCATCCCTCCTGCCTGGGTGCCAGGACAAACCCTAACAGCAGCATCCAGGAATGGAGAATTTCACAAGCACTCCCCACACACTTCTGGAAAGCTGGGGGAGGGAATGATTGTATTTGCAATGACTTGTTAATAAGGTGAGATAGCAGAGACCGGATCTGTTTGAACAGATTAGCTTAGTGTGCCACCGAGATGGAGTGGAGCAGGGAGGAGGGTGGAAATAAGCAGTTTCATGCCCTGCAATGCAGTACAGAACATCTTCCCAGTGTTTACTTGCAATAACTCAGATGCACCCCTGCCAGGAACAGCCTCTGTTGGCAGACGCTGACCAGAACAGCCACACTCCTGTACATCCAAAGACTGATCAGATCCTCCAGGAGCACTGACTGTGAGAACAACACAGACATCAGCTTGATTTGATCCAATCTGGTCCACCTCCTCTTTTCATTACCTAGATAAAAAGCTGGGAGTGTAAGAATCACCAACGTCTCAGATTGCTGAAACCAAAAGCGTGAAAAAGCGTGCTACAGAACCGCTCCCAAACCTGCACTTTTCACCTGCAGACACCACATTAATACCATGTAAGGTCTGTCACATAAGTTTGCCTGTGTACAACAAGTGCAACAGCTCTGTGAGACTGAACCCAGCTCAGCAAACGTGTAATAAACTGGTTATTTTGGTTATTAAAGTACCTGTGATTATAACCAAGTACTGGAAGCAGTATCTCAAAACTCAAAGAGCCAACACTAAACATGTTTTTCTAAGTGATAGAATTCAAACATTCAGACTGAATATGCGTATATTCATAACAGTGCAAACAACTTTGCCTCCACCCTGACAGAATTTACTGCATTCAAGAGACTGCAGTCTGACTCTTCATGCTGCAAGATGGAAACTGCTTCCACAGTAACAAGCACAGCAATGGCAGATTTTCATGTCTGGCTGGGGAAGGAGCAACAACCAACACCTAAGAGAGAGAAAATACTTCAAAAATTAAATTAACTTTGGTGAAACCAGACTGACCTTGGGCTAAAAGCCAGGACTGAAAAAGCTCTTCTGTAAAACAACTCTGATGACTTATCAATAGAAGCTGCTGCATTAGACTATGATTCCATTAAACCCCAGTTTAATTTCCCCAGCATTTAAAACCACACATAAGCACTATATATTGTACAAGTTGACTAAGATTAAGCCACAAAAGAAACCCAGAAAAGATGACAGGTTTCTTAAGTCTATTCGGGCTCATTATAATTGATGATTTCTTACCTAAAAACCACTAAAAACTTCTCAAGAGCACTACAGTGCTATCTTAGGAAGAAAGTTTTAGCTATTCTACTCCAAATACGGCCACAATGAACATTTTACTGCACTAGATTCAGCTGCAATACTCCAGTGCATGTCCAAGTGTCCGCTGTACTTCACACATTGACAGGGTTTGTGTCAACAAACCAATTAACTTTGAGAAACAGTAAAAAAAATAGGTTTTTCCAGTGGTCTGGGAAAAAGAAAGGAAGATGATGTCACAGGGGAGAAGGAAAACCTCACCCATTACATTCAGAGTAGCTGATGAACCAAGAGTTCCACGAGGTACAGAAAGATTGCATAAAGATTCTTTAAAATGGGAAACAAAAAGGAAGAAATCAGTGTTAGTTTCTCAAAGAGGCTCCCACCTCAAAATGCTCAAGATACCCAGTCTGATGAGTCAGGAGCAGTTTCTTGTGGAAAGAAAACACAAGAGCACAAGTAGTAGGAGCAAGCCAGCAATGCTCTACTTCCTACAGCCAAGATCTGAGGTAAAAGTGCTTTTTCAACAGGCTCCAAGCCTGGTCTGCTACAGAGAATGGAGCAGCTTCTGTCTACTAATAATGAATTCATGTCTACTACATGAATAAGTAAAAGGTCCATTTTGCAGGCCTGGGGAATTCTGTCTGAGCAGCAGCAATAATACCCAGCTCTGGCATGGTACATGGCAAAAGCAGACATCCAGGCATTTCAGAGAAGTCAGCAACGTAATCCCTGTGTTACAGACAGGGGAAGTGATTAAGAAACACAGAGATGGTAATCAAAGAGCAGGTGGACAATTGTACAATCCAAATATCTGCTGCACATTCTCACCATCCTCTTGTCTATAAAACACAGTAATGTTTATCAAACCTAACACAGGGAAAGCTTCCATACCCTAACTACACTAAATCCAGATAAAATCAAAATAGGCCACCTTAAAAACAAATACCTAAAAGCTTCAAGCTATATTTGGTACCTCATCTGGTACAACAGCCTGTTCCCCATGCAACAAAAGGCAGATGCAGGGAAATCCTGAATAGACCACACAACAACCTTCCAAACCTATTGTTTCTTCTACCATGATCAATTAATGCTCCTCTGCCTCCTATAAAAATGCTTTCAGTCATGCATATTTTCTTCTTCATCTCATCTGTAGGTAGATATGCAAAAGTCCAATCCTCTTCCGACCCCAGAGAGCCCTTACAGTGGGGATGTTGAACAAAAATGGGTTTTTTTCAGAGTTTTAAAGGCAGTAACATTGGGTTATTTGCATTTGCACTGTGAGAAAGGACAAGAAAGGGCACACAATGCTTCTCTATACTGTTCATTATTTAAAGCAGACCTGAATAGTAGGCATTTGAAGTTATTTCTACCAAAATACACTATCACACATTTGTCAACACTTCCTTTTATCTGCCATAAATTCCTCATAACGGTCTCAAGTCCCCACTGTTCTAAATAACTGAACTCAGCTGGCAGTTATGCCATCTTACCACTTCCCCTCTTTTTCAAACACTTAGTCTTTATTTTAAGCACCCAACTCAGCAGGACAATAACTTGCACAGGGTGGAAAATTGACCCTTATTAGACAGAGCATTTGATTCAGTATTTTGAGTTCCTTACATGAAGACCCATATCCTTTCTCCTCACTGAATTTCTTGTTGTAGCTGCATCACAGAAACCTTACGGATTTCGGTTACAGGATCACACACATTCTTCCTAGCAATTTTAAGCTTCTTCTATTTTAGGTTTTCCCAAGGAGTAAGAAAGCTTTTTAAGACAAAACATAAGTGAAACAACACTAAAGCACACAGGAATTGGTGTTCCTTTCTCACTATCACCTTAGCTCTCCACGCCATAGCTACTGTCCCTAGAACATGACCAAACTGCAGAAGAGAAGCAGCACCTGGACTTTAATTCAAGCCCTTCCACTCACTGTTCATATACTCTTCCAGTATCTGAACGGGTCCTACAGCAAAGCCAGAGAGGGACTCTGTCAGGAACTGTAGTGATAGGACACGGAGTAATAGGTAAGCATTGAAAGGGGAAATTTAAGAAGAAATTCTTTACTGTGAGGGTGGTGAGGCATTGGCACACGTTGCCCTGGGAAGCTGTGACTGTCCCATCCCTGCCAGTATTCAAGGCCAGGCTGGATAATGCCTTGAACAACCTGGTCTAGCAGAAGGTGTCCCTGCCCCAGGTAGGGGGGTGGGGGGAGCGGGGTGTGGAACTAGACAAGTTTTGAAGTCCCTTTCAACTCCTTAACATTCTATTAATTACTAGGAACCAACCAGTATACCCACAGTGGGGAAGAACGACTCGATAAAGACACCAAACCACACAAACCCGTTCTCCTGAAACCTTCCCAGACATCCTACTCCTGCTTCCTGACTTCCAGCACTGCACTTTGGTTAAACTAAACTCCCCTTTTACAGCGGGGTTTGGCACTGCCACCAGCACCAACCCGCGGGGCAGAACAGAGCGCTCCCCGCGCACCCACAGCCGGCCCCGCTGCATCGCGCGGGTTATTGACAGCAGCAGCTTCCGCGGGGCCCACGAGGAGGCCTGGAGCGCTCCCAGCCAGCCAGCCTCCCGCCGCAGCGGCCTGCAAGGGCCACAGAGCGAGCCATGGGCGAGGAGCGGCTGCCGGGGGCTCCGGACACAGGGGGAAGGAGGCAGCGAGCACCGGAGACGAGGGAAGAAGCGGGGAAAGAGGCGGAGGGACGCTGAGCCCCGGCCGGCCCGCGCGGCGCCCACACCTCACCTGCGCTCCGCGCCGCCCGCCGCGCCCGCCGTGCCCGCGCCGCGCGCCCCCATTGGCTGCGCTCTCGCCCTTCCCCGCGCTCCCATTGGCCGAGCCGCCGCACGTCCGGCGCCGCGTGTTTCTATTGGTCCAGCCGCCGCTCTGCGCCGCGCGCCGGTTCCCGCCCCCTCGCGAGAACAACTTTATTGAGGCGCTCGGAGGGGGGCGCGGACTGAATGGTGGGGGGGCGGCTGCGTGCGGAGGCCGCGGGTTCGAGGCTGCCTCCCGCCTCCCCGCGCTCTGCGACGAACAGTCCGGAATTAGAGATGTACCGACAGAAATAACGCGCATGGGGTTGTTCCTCTCTGTTCCCCCTCTTCCCTCTTAGTCAGCGCTGACTATTGCTGGCACATCCCGTCTGCGAGCTGATTCCTTGGGAAGTAAAATGAGGATAACCATCCCGATTTTGCCTCCTATGGCCAAATACACCAGCAAACAAACTCACAGCCAGCAGGTACTGTCACCATCACCTGTACAATGGAGTCCTGAGAGCGTAGAGGGGTCCGCTATGTTTGGTCTCCTCCTGGGCACACACACGATAGCCCGAAAACAGATAATGCCAATGACGGGGTTTGTCGGGCAAAATCTGGGAATCGGGAACTTCATGGACCGCAAGGTAGCAGCCTGGATCTTGCTACTGTTCCAAAACATCACCCATCAAACCTTCAAAGCCGAACAGATTTCCCCATTAATATAGTTCTTATTTCCGAATTTTCCCATATAAAAAAGCAGTTTCCAGGCCGGAGGCAGCCCTGGCACCGGCTGGGTCAGGGTACGCTCTTGCTGTCGCCTCAATTTGAGGGGAGCACTTGTCCCCGCAGGATGTTATTGTGGAATGATGCCCTGGTGGGAAAGATGCCTTGGTGGGACGGTTGTGATGGGAGTCCTGATGGGATGGGTGCCCTGGTAGGGCATCCCAGCTCTCCCTGAGCCCTTCCAGGCTCCCGGGGCACCTCTCCAGAGCGAGGAGAGTCCCGGTCCGCCCGGAGACGGGGGCCAGTGCCCTCCGGGGCGGGATGGGGGAGCAGCCCCCTGAGGGACCGGGATCGGGAACGAGCAGACACCGGGATCGGGAACGAGCAGACACCGGCAGGGAGCGAGGGGAGCGGGGACAGGCGGGGAGGCGGCGCTGCGGGCAGGCAGGTGGCAGCAGATCCCTGTGGAAGGGCTCGGCGGAGCCGCCCGGCGGAGCCGCTGCTGGACGGGACCCTGCCGCTGTAGGGACGGGCGCGACACACAAAAGGCACACTATACTTCAGAAGGTTAATACCTGTTTATTAAACAACCGGCTTCTATACATTCTACAAAATTTAGACTTTGTTCACTGGCCACAGTAGATCAACATAACGTTCATTGATGTAAAACTCGTCTGGTTTTCCCAATACTTTTCTAAAAATACTTTTCACTGTTGCTGGTTTCTTCTTGCTTATCGTCTTCTTCTTTTTCTTGATCCTCAAGCCAACAGCCTTGGTCAGAGATTATACTTAAATGCTTAAGAGAGGAAAAAAAGGGGAGCAAAATTAACAGAAATCTCAGAGCACTAATAAAGCAAGTGTAACTCCTACAAGAACTATTGAATGGTGCATCCAGAAATACTTAGGAGGAATCTGAAAATAGTAAACAAAGTGCTTTGAAGGGGTCACCAGTGGGTGTGAAGGACAAACACAGTGTTAGAGACTGATGGGGGAAATCCTCTAACCTTGCTGTGTTGCCTGAGACCAGAGCAAGGGCAAGAATAGAGCCAGAGCAGGTGTGGGATGGCCCACCTCTCAGGTATTTTTGAACACACCTGCCTGTAAGCCTGCTCTCCATGTTCCCAGCCCCTGATGATTGCATCTGACTCTCCTGTCATTAACACTTTTTTTTGGTCGGAATTGTAAAGAAACATATAGTTGTGACTGAAGGAACACTCTACCAGGGAGTGAGAGAAGACTGATTTCACCAAATTAGATTTCCATGAGATTCTAAGGAATAGCACAGAAGTGAATACATGGGGAGGGTCCACATGGGCCACAGAGCACCTGATTCCTTTTGGAGGATGGACTTTTTACTCATGACGTAGTTCAGGTATATTTCCAACTCTCAACTCAACAGGATTAGAGTAACTCCCCAGTGCTTTGGGGTTGTGTTGGCATTCTTGGATTCTTTGGGGTTTATTTAACCTCCCTCCCACTAAGTATGGCTTCTGTAGTCTGAGATGTTTCCTTTTTCTAAGAGTTACACAGGTATTTCGTCCCCATTCTATATTCCTATATACAGTTAAATTTTATGGGAGGGATAATCATCACTTCCTGTCTCGGCTACATTAGTCTCTTCCTGTATACCAACTTATAATCAATATAAATTTGGGATAGAATACAAGTTTAAAGCTTGCTGCCAAAATATTCCTGCATTGGAGGTATACAGAAAACGTCTCAGTCTGATGTGTGTGGCTACATGTGCCCACACTACATTGTCCAGCGGTGCCCAGTTTGTACTTGGCAAACAGCAGCAGCGGCCAGTGCTGAGCCTCTGCTGCACTGTTGCTGTATTTGCAAGTACAACAAAGGGGTACCTTTGATGACCACAAAGTGCTGCTTACATGTCTCATTCAAGTCTAATGGCACTCAAGATGCACAAAAATCAAGTTAATTGTATGGTGCAAAGATGCCCAATACTGCCTTCCACTTTCAGGACACAGTCCCAGTATTCTACATCACCATGTCCTCAGTGAAAGCCTCTTCAAATAGATGTTCTTTAGTACAAGTACAGCAGCTCTTTATCAGAGCTCTCCGTGTATATAGTCTCAAATTTTATTTTGTCAGATCAAATCCAAAATCCCTCTGGTTCTGAACATTTATTAGGCTTTAGCACAAAGGTCACCCTTTGTGACAACCAAAGAGACAACCCGAGCGGCAGGGAGAGCCCCTCGCCCTCTGCCCTGCTGCAGGTGAAGCCCCAGGTGCGCACGGGGAGCTCTGATAACGGGGAACCGGGAATGAGATCGGCAAGGGGAGCCTGAGCCTGCTGCTGCCGGAGCATCACACAGGAGGTGTCACTGCAGCCTGCTTCTGCCACCTGAGCTTGAGGTGTCCCGTCCTCTGCACGAGAGGACACAGCCTGGATGTTCCGGCGCCTCGAGCCTCGGGCTGCGGCGACACCTCCCGGGAGCTGATGGCACGGGAGCGGCACCCGCTCCTCTCCGCTGCCCCGGCTCTGGTCCGATCCACCATTTACAAACAGCCTTTCGATTTTTAACATGGGCTCCAGAAACTTTCCCTAGTTGACATTTGTTGTGTTCATTCCTCAGAGAAACAGCCCTTTGTTTAACTACCAGGAAAACTTCTTATCTTGCACACAACACCTCTATTAAGCTTGTAGGAGACAAGATTCTAAGCTCTTTTCTATAGAAGAAAGTACCTGGAATTTAACTGCAAAGTGGGTGAAAAATGCTTGAACAGTGGTAGTTAAGAGCCCTTTTTACTTCTTAACCCAGTCAAAGGGCCAGAACATTTGCCTGTATGGAAAAAGGCTGGCAGTGGCTGGGATTGTATCATAGGGAGCCATAAGTACCTGCATGCACTGCAAAGTTGTTAAGCCCCAGTTCAGCCCAAAGACTCCCAAAACATACAAAGCCTGTGTTCTGATTATGGCCTTTGAAAAGTGATGTGTGAGAAAGGAGGATACTCTTGGGGGATCCTTTGATGAGTCAGCTGTGGTGTGGCTGGGGAAGTCATTCCCACATCAACCCCCGTGCAGGTTCCTATCAGTGGTGTCTGTCCTTTTCCATAGGGTACTGGGAATTTAAAACCCCTGTCAAAGGCAGAAGCTTACAAAATCTGAGCAGCAAGGAAGAACACAAAATGTCCTTATTTTCCTGCGGATGGGTTGGGCTCACTCAGTAAAACCAAATGCCCTCCATGGTTCCTCATACCCCAATGGGATGCCAGTCCTTTACCAGGGGAACAGCCTGGTCACTCCAGGACAGAAGCCTCACAGTCCTAGCTGGCTCTTTGGGGGAACGCCCGTGTTTGTACACCAACATAGATCTAAGGATGCACAAGTATCCTGCTAAGCTCCCTTTGTAAGTAGAACCTGGGATTTCACACACTTTCAGGTTGTGGGGAAGCTGGCTGCTGAGAACGAGAACCAGAACTGACTCCTTCATGTCACTGCACAGACCCCTCCTGTCAGCTCAGTCTCATCGTGTCTCCTGAGCATGTTTCATTCAGAAAAAAGTGGTTCTTGCTACTCTTCAGAAACAAATAGGTAGCAGGATCATTATTCAGACAAAAAAAAAGTAGACTAAATCATCTGAGTTCAAGTTGAAGTGGGACTTTAAAGTGTTGTGCCAGCTTGAACTCTTGCTGTTAGCTGCTCTGCAGTGGGCAGTGGGACAGGACAGTATCTAACTATCTAATCTAATTATTTACTGAAGTCCCACCTTTCCATAGGAAATAAACCAGATCTGGAGCTGTGTTGAAAACAACTTTTCACTTTTACACTCTTTCTTTTCCAACACCTTCACTTTTTGGGGGGTTTTACCTCTCTAGCTGGTCAGCCCCAGTTCCCAGCACACTGACAGGGATGTTCTGTTCCAGCTGGTCCGTAAGTACCGCGTGCTGGCCGCGGACAGGGAGCCGGTGGAGACGCTGCACTCGGGAATCCTCATCCCCAGCCGGGCGCCGCCCATCGCCTTCCAGCCTCGAGCAGTTGGTGCAGCTGCTTTGGGACCTGCTCGGGGGTTTTTATTCGCGGGGGGGGGTGTAAGACAACACGTGTTTATCTGCTCTTGGTTCTCGTCGTGGGTCTCCAGCAGTGACTGAGACACACGGGGGGGCACCGCGGTGTCCCACAGCCTGCCACGCGAGCGCCACGCGAGCGCCACGCGACCGCCCCGCGCCCGGCACGCGACCGGCACGCACCCGCCACGCGACCGGCACGCGACCGGCACGCGAGCACCACGCGACCGGCACGCGCCCGGCACGCGACCGGCACGCGCCCGGCACGCGACCGGCACGCGACCGCCCCGCGCCCGGCACGCGACCGGCACGCGACCGGCACGCGACCGCCACGCGACCGGCACGCGACCGGCACGCGAGCACCACGCGACCGGGACGCGACTGCCACGCGACCGCCACGCGAGCGCCACGCGACCGGCACGCGACTGCCACGCGACTGCCACGCGACCGCCACGCGACCGCCACGCGAGCCTCCCCCCCGCGAGCCCCAAGCCACGTGACCCCCCCCACGCGTGTTTTTTCCACGCGAGATTATTCCACGCGTTGAAAAAAAATCTCGCCGGGAAAAAACTCGCGTGGATAACACTCGCGTGAAAAAATCTCGCGTGGAAAAATCTCGCGTGGAAAAACTCGCGTGGAAAAATCTCGCGTGGAAAAAACTCGCGTGGAAAAATCTCGCGTGGAAAAAACTCGCGTGGAAAAAACTCGCGTGGAAAAAATCTCGCGTGGAAAAATCTCGCGTGAAAAAATCTCGCGTGGAAAAAACTCGCGTGGAAAAAATCTCGCGTGGAAAAATCTCGCGTGGAAATATCTCGCGTGGAAAAATCTCGCGTGGAAAAATCTCGCGTGGAAATATCTCGCGTGGAAATATCTCGCGTGAAAAAATCTCGCGTGGAAAAATCTCGCGTGGAAATATCTCGCGTGGAAAAACTCGCGTGGAAAAATCTCGCGTGGAAAACCTCGCGTGGAAAAATCTCGCGTGGAAAAATCTCACGTGCAAAAACTCGCGTGGAAAAATCTCGCGTGGAAAAAACACGCGTGGGATGGTCGCTAGTGGGTGCCCCGCGTGCGGGGGGTCACGCGTGGGGGCGCTCGCGTGGCGGGGGGCTCACGTGGGGGGGGGGGGCTCGCGTGCCGGGCGCGTGGCGGTCGCGTGGCGGTCGCGTGCCGGTCGCGTGCCGGTCGCGTGGCAGTCGCGTGCCGCTCGCGTGGCGGTCGCGTGCCGCTCGCGTGGCAGGCTGTGGGACACCGCGGTGCCCCCCCGTGTGTCTCAGTCGCTGCTGGAGACCCACGACGAGAACCAAGAGCAGATAAACACGTGTTGTCTTACACCCCCCCCCGCGAATAAAAACCCCCGAGCAGGTCCCAAAGCAGCTGCACCAACTGCTCGAGGCTGGAAGGCGATGGGCGGCGCCCGGCTGGGGATGAGGATTCCCGAGTGCAGCGTCTCCACCGGCTCCCTGTCCGCGGCCAGCACGCGGTACTTACGGACCAGCTGGAACAGAACATCCCTGTCAGTGTGCTGGGAACTGGGGCTGACCAGCTAGAGAGGTAAAACCCCCCAAAAAGTGAAGGTGTTGGAAAAGAAAGAGTGTAAAAGTGAAAAGTTGTTTTCAACACAGCTCCAGATCTGGTTTATTTCCTATGGAAAGGTGGGACCTCAGTAAATAATTAGATTAGATAGTTAGATACTGTCCTGTCCCACTGCCCACTGCAGAGCAGCTAACAGCAAGAGTTCAAGCTGGCACAACACTTTAAAGTCCCACTTCAACTTGAACTCAGATGATTTAGTCTACTTTTTTTTTGTCTGAATAATGATCCTGCTACCTGTTTGTTTCTGAAGAGTAGCAAGAACCACTTTTTTCTGAATGAAACATGCTCAGGAGACACGATGAGACTGAGCTGACAGGAGGGGTCTGTGCAGTGACATGAAGGAGTCAGTTCTGGTTCTCGTTCTCAGCAGCCAGCTTCCCCACAACTTGAAAGTGTGTGAAATCCCAGGTTCTACTTACAAAGGGAGCTTAGCAGGATACTTGTGCATCCTTAGATCTGTGTTGGTGTACAAACACGGGCGTTCCCCCAAAGAGCCAGCTAGGACTGTGAGGCTTCTGTCCTGGAGTGACCAGGCTGTTCCCCTGGTAAAGGACTGGCATCCCATTGGGGTATGAGGAACCATGGAGGGCATTTGGTTTTACTGAGTGAGCCCAACCCATCCGCAGGAAAATAAGGACATTTTGTGTTCTTCCTTGCTGCTCAGATTTTGTAAGCTTCTGCCTTTGACAGGGGTTTTAAATTCCCAGTACCCTATGGAAAAGGACAGACACCACTGATAGGAACCTGCACGGGGGTTGATGTGGGAATGACTTCCCCAGCCACACCACAGCTGACTCATCAAAGGATCCCCCAAGAGTATCCTCCTTTCTCACACATCACTTTTCAAAGGCCGTAATCAGAACACAGGCTTTGTATGTTTTGGGAGTCTTTGGGCTGAACTGGGGCTTAACAACTTTGCAGTGCATGCAGGTACTTATGGCTCCCTATGATACAATCCCAGCCACTGCCAGCCTTTTTCCATACAGGCAAATGTTCTGGCCCTTTGACTGGGTTAAGAAGTAAAAAGGGCTCTTAACTACCACTGTTCAAGCATTTTTCACCCACTTTGCAGTTAAATTCCAGGTACTTTCTTCTATAGAAAAGAGCTTAGAATCTTGTCTCCTACAAGCTTAATAGAGGTGTTGTGTGCAAGATAAGAAGTTTTCCTGGTAGTTAAACAAAGGGCTGTTTCTCTGAGGAATGAACACAACAAATGTCAACTAGGGAAAGTTTCTGGAGCCCATGTTAAAAATCGAAAGGCTGTTTGTAAATGGTGGATCGGACCAGAGCCGGGGCAGCGGAGAGGAGCGGGTGCCGCTCCCGTGCCATCAGCTCCCGGGAGGTGTCGCCGCAGCCCGAGGCTCGAGGCGCCGGAACATCCAGGCTGTGTCCTCTCGTGCAGAGGACGGGACACCTCAAGCTCAGGTGGCAGAAGCAGGCTGCAGTGACACCTCCTGTGTGATGCTCCGGCAGCAGCAGGCTCAGGCTCCCCTTGCCGATCTCATTCCCGGTTCCCCGTTATCAGAGCTCCCCGTGCGCACCTGGGGCTGCACCTGCAGCAGGGCAGAGGGCGAGGGGCTCTCCCTGCCGCTCGGGTTGTCTCTTTGGTTGTCACAAAGGGTGACCTTTGTGCTAAAGCCTAATAAATGTTCAGAACCAGAGGGATTTTGGATTTGATCTGACAAAATAAAATTTGAGACTATATACACGGAGAGCTCTGATAAAGAGCTGCTGTACTTGTACTAAAGAACATCTATTTGAAGAGGCTTTCACTGAGGACATGGTGATGTAGAATACTGGGACTGTGTCCTGAAAGTGGAAGGCAGTATTGGGCATCTTTGCACCATACAATTAACTTGATTTTTGTGCATCTTGAGTGCCATTAGACTTGAATGAGACATGTACGCAGCACTTTGTGGTCATCAAAGGTACCCCTTTGTTGTACTTGCAAATACAGCAACAGTGCAGCAGAGGCTCAGCACTGGCTGCTGCTGCTGTTTGCCAAGTACAAACTGGGCACCGCTGGACAATGTAGTGTGGGCACATGTAGCCACACACATCAGACTGAGACATTTTCTGTATACCTCCAATGCAGGAATATTTTGGCAGCAAGCTTTAAACTTGTATTCTATCCCAAATTTATATTGATTATAAGTTGGTATACAGGAAGAGACTAATGTAGCCGAGACAGGAAGTGATGATTATCCCTCCCATAAAATTTAACTGTATATAGGAATATAGAATGGGGACGAAATACCTGTGTAACTCTCAGAAAAAGGAAACATCTCAGACTACAGAAGCCATACTTAGTGGGAGGGAGGTTAAATAAATCCCAAAGAATCCAAGAATGCCAACACAACCCCAAAGCACTGGGGAGTTACTCTAATCCTGTTGAGTTGAGAGTTGGAAATATACCTGAACTACGTCATGAGTAAAAAGTCCATCCTCCAAAAGGAATCAGGTGCTCTGTGGCCCATGTGGACCCTCCCCATGTATTCACTTCTGTGCTATTCCTTAGAATCTCATGGAAATCTAATTTGGTGAAATCAGTCTTCTCTCACTCCCTGGTAGAGTGTTCCTTCAGTCACAACTATATGTTTCTTTACAATTCCGACCAAAAAAAAGTGTTAATGACAGGAGAGTCAGATGCAATCATCAGGGGCTGGGAACATGGAGAGCAGGCTTACAGGCAGGTGTGTTCAAAAATACCTGAGAGGTGGGCCATCCCACACCTGCTCTGGCTCTATTCTTGCCCTTGCTCTGGTCTCAGGCAACACAGCAAGGTTTTTTTCCACACGAGATTATTCCACACGAGATTTTTCCGCGCGTGTTTTTTCCACGCGTGTTTTTTCCACGTGTGTTTTTTCCACACGTGATTATTCCACGCGAGATTATTCCACGTGTGTTTTTTTCCACGCGAGATTATTCCACGTGTGTTTTTCCACGCGAGATTTTTCCATGCGAGAATATTTCACGCGAGATTATTCCACGCGTGTTTTTTCCATGCGTTTTTTCCATGTGAGAATATTCCTTGCGTGATTTTCCACACGTGATTTTCCATGCATGTTTTTTCCACGCGTGTTTTTTCCGCGTGAGATTATTCCTCGCGTGTTTTTTCCACACCTGTTTTTTCCACATGTGTTTTTTCCACGCGAGATTTCTCCACGCAAGATTATTCCACGCGTGTTTTTTTTCCACGGGTCCTCTGCACAGGGGGCAAGGGGTGCTGTCCCTTCTGTGGGTGCCCGTCCCTCTACCCTGTTCCCTTGCCCAGAATGTGCAGGGTGCTGTCCCCTCTACATCAGATGCCTTACCCTCCATCCTGGGGGACCCTCCCAAAAGCATAGGGTGCTTCTCATTTCTGTGCCAGGGGTTTTAGACCGGATATTAGTCAAAATACTTTACTGAAAGTGCTGTCAAGCAGTGGAACAGGCTGTCCAAGAAAGTAGTGAAGTCACCATTCCTGGAACGATTTAAAAAACATGTAGATGTGTCACTTGGTTTAGGGGTGACTTGGCAGTGCTGGGGTAGCAGCTGAACTTGGTGACCTTAGAGGTATTTTCCAACCTTCCCAACAGTTCTATAACTCTGTATTTTCTCCTCTGCACTGGGTACATTTTCCCTCTGCCGTCTCCTGAGGGCAGGGTGTCACTTCCCCTGTGCACACGTGCCGGTCACCTCTGCACAAGGTGTGTTTACTCTGCACTGGGTGCATGTCTCTGCACACAGCGCTTGTCCCCTCGGCATGGACGATGTCCCCTCAGCACAGAGGTTCGTGTCACGTGTGGGCAGGGTGTTTGTCCCCTCTGCACACAGCGCATCGCTGCTCTGCACAGAGCGCACATCCTTTCTGCTTGGGGCACGTGTCCCTCCTGCACATGGTGTGTGTCAGTGCCACGCAGGGTCACGGACATTCCTCATCCCCCTGAGATTCACACACAGCCAGAAAAAGCAGAACTGAATGTAGCCCCTTGGGCAGCTGCAGGGCTGCTTGTTTGGGAGTGCACCCAGGACCTCCCTGCCCTGGCTCCCCTGGGTGCCCAGAGGGGATCCATGGTCCCCTCAAGCCACCGCAGCAAACTGAGCTGGGCTTTTCTTCGGGGGCTGGATGAAGCGCATCAGCCTCTTCTTGGATCAAGCAAAGGCTCCCCTCACCCTCCCACTATACAGAGCTGTCCACAGGCTCAGAGCACTTCCTGCTTCATCAAAAACTACTTTTTTAAAGCAGAAAACACTCCCGAGGGAACCAGAGAGCCCCCACCCACCTTCCTGAGAGTAGCTACAGGCAAGGGCAGGTACATCCCTGACCAGCTCCTCACACGGGTACCTGCACCCACTCCGCTGGTCCTGTGGCTTTCCTCATCCCAAATGGCTGGAAAGGGCACCAAGGCTGAGGGACTCTGCCAGCCGGGCGTGCAGGCAGAGCCAGCAGCAGGCAGGGCAGGCTGGCACCGGCAGGGTGCAGAAGCGTGTGCCCACGTCCCAGGCTGGCACGCTGCTGGGAACGGGGAGCGGTTGATGCCTGGGGCACTTCCTGAGAGGGGAAACCCCATCCATGCCCGGCTTTGTTTCTGGGGCAGGATGCGGGCGCCTGCAGTGGCCGGGGTCGCAGCCGTGTTTCATGTGGCTCCAGCAGCAGAGTCATGCCCATCTTCTTTTCCAGCAAAGCATGTTCCCATGGGATTGTTTTTTAAATGCATTTAGGGCAGGGCAGACCCTTAAAACCCATTTCCAGCACTACACCTCTGTTGCAACAAGCAGTGCTGGGAGGCTGCTTAGGCAAAGACACACTGATGCAATAAAGCAACACATTTAAAAGGCAAATGGGTGCTGAGCTAGGTGCTGCTTTTCTCACTGGTAAAGTTGAGTGCTGAGCAGTCTGGGCACCCCCTGCAGTGCCATGTGATGAAGCTGGGCAGACTTTGGGGAAAGTGTGAGCCTGGACCATCCTGGATGCCTGAAACATCCCTGGGAACTGGTATTGCCATGCTCCCACTGTGCAGACACCCACCTTGTGCCACCCAGCCTAGCAGAAAGGACTACGTGTCTACCCAAGTGACCAACTTTGCTAGTTTTTAAATTTATCTTGTCACTGGTGCCTTGTCACCACAGGTTTCAGGAGATTTTCCTGCCAGGCAGAACTGTCCCATTGCCCAAAGAGGCACAAAATGAGTGAGGGCAGCACTGCTGGGAACTTACATCTGTGGTGAGGCACACCCAGGAGACATGTATGAGCAAGCAAGCGCCTAAAAAGTGACTATTTCACTTGGCAGAGACTTTCGGAAGCAAAACACATCCCATGCATCTTCCCACTGCCTTCTCTTCCCCATCCCAGCAGCCACCCCAAATCCAGACAGCCATGCACTGCATTCATGGCTATGGTTACCTGCCCTCCTGCATCTGGAGGTCATTGCAGCTCTAAGCAAGGTGCTTTCCAAAAATGAGCTGGAAAATAATGGAAGTTTTGCCCACAGCAGGAGCTAGGCATTGTAGCTGTAGGTATTTGGCATGGGGAGGCTGCAGCTAAAGTGTCCCTTTGGGGATGGATCTGCTCTGCAATGGATTGGGGTGTGCAAATCATGAGCTCTTGAGGAAGGGACGTTTGTCCCCTCTAAAATTTGTCCAAGTGTTCTCTAGCAGCAACTCAGGGTGGGCATCTTGCCAGCACACATCACCCTCCCACCCACCATGCTTGCTTCCCACCACTTCTTTCACCCAAAGGAAGCCCCAAAAGTGGTGCAGAGGCACCTGTCATGAAGCCAAAGAAAGGCTGGAGGGGACTAAGAGACCCCCTTCTATTGCTTGCCCACACCTCTGGGTGTGTCATCTGTCCTCTCTGGGAGACCAGCACCATAAAGATGCCCAGAGCAACCCCCTATGTAGGATGAGTTCCATCCTGTGCCCTGTGAAGCTCCTTTTCTGCCTCAAGGAGGTGCAGAGCCCACTGAGGGAAGGACATGGGGTGTTTGTGAGCACCCCTCTCCCACCCTGCAGCGACAATTCCCACACAGATGTCCCAAGTGGCAAAAATGCTCAGCCTCCAACTCGGCACCAAAGCAGAACTCGTACCTTCAGACAAACTCCTTTATTTCCATCCAGTTTCACCACTGGTACAGAAAATACAAAACGTGAAAAACGAAAAAAAATAGGCTTTTCTGTGCCCCCCACCCCCCATCCCTGAAGCGTGCCGACTATTTACAGGCAGAGGCGAGCGGCTCAGTGGCAGCAGCTGCACTTGCTGCTGGTCGGCTCCTTGCACACGCAGCCCTTGGCGCAGTTGCTGCAGCTTGCGGGGCAGCAGGAGCAGCAGCCTGGGGGAACACAAGAGTTACGAGGTAAGTGGAAGGAATTGGAAGAGTCATAATCTATGAAGCAGGGGGACCCGATAGAGAGTGGGAAACACCATCCACCACTTCTGCATGAGCAGGGCTGATGATCCCAAAGGGTTGGAGCTCTCCGTGAGGGTCCTACAGGGCAGGGGCAGCCTCCCAGAGCACCCAGAGGGTGCGCGTGTGTCTCAATGGGCCAGGGGAAGAGGGAAAGATCCCATGAGGGTCCTACAGGACAAGAGAGGGAGTGGTGGGGTCTCCATACGGAGTCCGACACGGCAAGAGGGGTTGTCTACAGGGCAAGAGTTGGGAGGTCCTCATTGGGTCCGGCACAGCAAAAAAGAGTTCCCTTGTGGGACAGGAAAGTGTCCATGGAGTCCCAAAGAGCAAGGAGGGGTTCCTCTAAGGAGCAGCGAGGTGCCCAGGGAGTCCCACAGTACAAGAAGTTTCCCAAAGGAGCAGAGAGGTGCCCGTGGATGTCCCACAGGGCAGCGGCAGCTCCCTCCAAACACAAGGCCGGGTCCCCCCGCCCCGAGCCCCCCACTCACTCTTGCGGCAGCTCCGGCAGCGGCAGTTCTTGCACTTGCAGGACCCGGCGCAGGAGCAGGAGTCACCTGGGGAGCGAGGGAAGGAGAGCGGGATGAGCCGGAGCCAGGAGTTAGGCGGGAGTCAGCCGGGACAGGACCGGGCACTTACCGGCGGCACACGTGCAGTCCTGGGGGTCCATGGCTCGGCTCGGCTCGGCTTAGCTCGATCTAGCTTGGCTCGGTTCGGCTCGGTCCAGCGGAGGGCAGCGGTGCGGAGCAGCGCCGGCCGCCCGCTATTTATGGGGCAGGACGCGGGGCGGTGCTGGCGCTGCGCACGGTGCAGCGGGGCGGCCGGAGCCGGGCCGTGCTCACCGGGGGCGGTGCCGGCCCTGCTCACTTCGGGCCGTGCTCACTTCGGGCCGTGCTCACCGGGGGCGGAGCCGTGCCGTGCTCAGCCCGGGGCAATACTCACCCTCGGGCCGTGCTCACCGGGGGCGGTGCTCACCCCGGGGCCGTGCTCACGGGGGGCGGAGCCGTGCCGTGCTCACCCTCGGGCCGTGCTCACCCTCGGGGCCGTGCTCACCCTCGGGGCCGTGCTCACCCCGGGGCCGTGCTCACCCTCGGGGCGGGCCGTGCCGTGCTGTGCTCAGCCTCGGGCCGTGCTCACGGGGGCCGTGCCCTACCCCGGGGCCGTGCTCACCGCGGGCCGTGCCGTGCCGTGCCGTGCCGTGCTTGCCCGGGTCACGGACCTGCCCGCCCAGCCCCGCTCCCAGCCCGCTGCGGGGAGGCCGGGGTGTCCCAGCTGCACCCCCTGTCCCCGGGTGCTGCTCTCCGGTGGACCGAGACTGGAATGCGCGGGGTGTGCGGGTGACAGTACTGGTGTGGCACTGCCACCGGGTCCTGGACACTTGGGACAGCCCCGTGAGGCTGCCCCGTGTGTCCAGCGCTGGGGTGCAGCGGTGCCCCTCACCTCAGGGTGGCTGTGGGGTGCACGGAGCTGTCCCTGAGGATGAGACTGACTGTTTCAGCACCCCACTGGAAAGTGGGATAGCCCTGGGCAGTCCCCGTGGGGCTGGAGTGCAGAGATGGCCTCCTAGGAGGGGTGAATCATAGAACACCCTGAGTTGGAAGAGACCCACAAGGAACATCGAGTCCAGCTCCTAAACCTGCCCAGGACATCTTCATAAAGTTCACCATGTGCCTGACTGTGTTGTCCAAAAAACTTCCTAAGCTCTGCCAGGTTTGGTGCAATGACCACTTCCCTGGGGAGTCTGTTCATCTTCTGAGTAAAAAACATCTTCCTAATACCCAATCTAAACTTCCCTTGACAGAGTTTCATGCAGTTCCCTCGGGTGAGCATGGGATGCAGTGTGGTAACTTGGCATTGCCAGCTGGAAGCTGCTGGGAATCACTTTCTCATCCCTGTGTGTTTTCCAGCCTGTCACAGGGTTTATGTGCCAACTGGCTTCCACCACCTCGCACGTGCCTGTGGCCAGTTCAACATCCAGCGTGGAAAAAAGTGTGTGGACCAGGGCCAGGCTGTCCCCACGCCTGCACCCCCTGCTCTTGGTGGTGTTGCAGATGGAGGAAGCCGGGGTTCAGAGCTGGTGCTGTAGACAGGAGCCTGGGACCAGGAGAGGTTCAGTGACCCAGAGTGGTTGTGCCAAGGAACGGCTCGTGCTTGTTTGCAAAAGCAGAGTTGTTTTTTCCTAGCAGTGTTTGCCAGCAGCAGCGAGGCGAAGCCAGCAGGCATTGCACACGCCACTGGCTGAGCGGGAAGGAGGAGAGGTGGAATAACTGAGCACGTCTGGTGTCACTGCACATAAACACGGGTTGTGAAATAACTTCCCTCCCGGATACCCCCAGTGCAGTGCTTCAGGAATGTGCTGCACCCACGGGCCACCCCCAGATTCTGCTGCACCTGTAGTCGAGGAAAAGAGAGCCCCAACCACCAAAATGGGGTTGTGCATTCCTGCATGGAGCCATACCAAAAGTGAGGGATGACTGTGCGGGGCCAAAGCTGCAGGGAGGGCAGGGGAATTCCCAGATTGCTAGGAATCCTGCATATCGTACATGGAGGGGCTGTGCTGAATCCTGGGACACATTGTCCTGGACCCATGTCACTGTGAGCGGGAAAAGGCAGCACAGCATCCCTACAGAGCTGTGTGCAAACCTGTGATGGGAAAAGAGCCCGGAAAATACCTGATTTCCCAATCTGAGCATTTCCACTAAATAGTGAGGTCATCCCGCAAGCAGAACAGGGAGGAATGAATGAGTATCCCCTGAGCCAAGGGCTTGCTGGGAGGCCATGCCAGAAATCAATGGGGAGAGGAGAGCTCAGAGGGGTCTCCTGTATTACTGCTGGTATTCCAATTTCTCAGGGCATGGAGAAATTAAACCCAAGTCTGTTCCCATGTAGAGAAGTGCCAGGTCCAACTTTGATTCTATAACAGTCACAAAGTGAGCAGCAGAGCTGCAGCTGCCCAGCATGGGTCTCAGGGCTCTGAGCTGGGATGCTGGAACCTCTACCTGCCCCCTCCCCTCCACTTCCCCCGAAGGCAGGGGACAGCACCTTGCAGCTGCTCTGCATTGTACTGCCATAGGGCACAGCACAGAGCCATGGGGCAGGACCAGTGCAAACCCACAGGGGCCAGCAAAGCCAGAGTGATTCTGAGATTCTGCTGGTTAAACCAGATGTTTTGTGATATACCCCATTAGCAACCTCTCCTTCATTCTTGTGAGCTCACCAGTGATGGTTTTGTATGGTTGGCACTTACATCTCTCTGGGTTGGAAAGAATAAAGATAACCCTGCTCTTTGCAGGAATTCAGTGTGATTGCTCCATGCCTGCCCCGTGCCTGACATAGGGGTGGCCTTTGCACGTGTCAGAAGTGTGGGGTGATGGTGACATCTCAGGGGATACCCTGAGGGACGAGCCCTCTGGGAACAAAGGGATATTCCCTGGGGATTGGCACCATGAGCAGCCCATGGGCAGAGGTGCTGTGCTGTGGGCTGTGCCAAATCCCTGGCTGAGTCCTGGCGGTGGTGACTGAGTGGGTCAGGAAAGGTTCTTAACCTAAAAAGTGGCATGAACGGCTGTGTTTGAGGAGTGTGGGGACAAGCAGAACCTGTCACGTTCCTGGGAAGCAGCAGGGTGGCACGTGGCACCTGGTGCAGCTTTCTGGCAGCAGCATGGCTGTGTTTGGCCAGAGTGAGCATCACACTCTGACATGAGCATCATGGGCATCTCATCCCATTGTGGGCTTTGCACCCTGGCACAGCATCCCACCCCATCGTGGGCATTCTGCCCCATCACAAGTATTCCACCTCATCACATCCCATCATTGGGATCCTGGTATGGGCATTGCAAACCACAGTGGGCATCACACTCCAGTTTGGGCATCACGTCCTGTCAGGCAGTGCACCCTATTGTGGGGATCACACCCCACTGTGTGCACTGCACCCCATGGTGGAGAGCCAGGTCACCTGAGGCTCCCCAGGAGCACCCATCCAGGCTGGCAGAGGTGGCAGTTAAGCAATGTGGTTCTTCCAGCCAGTTCGACTAAACTGCCAGGAGGAAAATTAAACCTGTTTCTCTGCCACCCCACCTGCCGTGGAAATATTCCCCCTGGAAATGGGCAGGGCTAGGGTGGTTATTACAGTGAAAGCTTGTAATAACGAGCTGCTCATTAGCCCCGAGGATCTCTGGTGGAGAAGACAGCATGGGATTTGCCCCTGGGTAACAAGAGAGTGGGGGGGGGGGCGGGTTCTGAAATCCCTTGTTGTGTAGTGCAAGTGTTAAAACAAGAGTCAGAACTACTGAGCGAGACTAGGGTAGGGAGAGATAGGGAGAGCAGAGCCAAGATTAGAAGACAGGAGCAAAAATAAAACACAGGCTCTTTGCCATGACCTCCCACACGCACTGTCCTCCCGCTCCCCAGGGAAACTGCCTCACCCAACAGAAGTGCCAAGTTCCTTATGGACCTTTATATACATATCACTTTATTTAGGTACCTAATTACATGTCAAAGTGACAAACACTAAAGAAATCTGAACACATATATAAAAAAAAGACAACCAACATACACAATAAGATTATTCTTCTTTGGGCCCCCCCGGATGTGCATCATCCCCAGATGTCCAGCCAGGGATCCCCTATTTGCAGCAGCTGCACTTGGCAGAGGGGGGCCCCTTGCAGACACAGCCCTGTGCACACTTGGCACATCCAGCTGGGCAGCAGGAGCAGCAGCCTGTGGGAGAGATTAAAAAAAAAAAAATTAACGACATTCTCAGGAAGTCTCAGGCTGGGGCTCGGGGGTCTCACTGTATTGGAGACCTCCCATTTAGCATTTAATTCCCTTTTAGCAGCATCCCCATTCTTGGCAGTGTCTTCCAGGGGGTTTGTGCAGCCAGGGCTGGCACTGGACAGGCAGGAGGAGAGTGTGGAATTCCCAGGGGTTAACCAGAAATCCCCCACTCCCTCTCTTTGCAAACCCTCATGGCACACGGCTCTGCTGTGGGTGACAGCATCAGGAGCACCCAGAAGAAATCCCAGTGCCGGATCCCCCCCAGCATCCCCTTGTGCTGAGCCTGAGGTGCTATTGAGGGGAATGCTCAGGTTTAGCTGGTACCGAGTGACTTGCATTGCCTAGAGAGGGGGTGGGATTCACACTGTGCTCCTTTGGGGAAAAAAAACCATATGTGAGGAATAACTCGCCACTGGCAATGCTAAGACTGATTTGATTCAGTGCATACACGGATGAGTAGTGGAAACCCCTCGAGTGTTTTTGCCCCTCTCCCCCCGGGGAGCTTGGGGATCCCCTTACCTTTTTTGCACGATGTGCATTTGCAGTTTTTGCATTTGCAGTTATCCCCGCAGGTGCAGGTGCCACCTAAAACATGGAGAAATTGAGAAAAAGAGGTTGAGAAGATGTGGTGGGAGGGGACACCGACAACCCAGAGATCCGCGGGGAACAGCACTGCGTCCTCTCCGAGCATCCACTGATGCTTCAGCCTCGCTCAGAGGGGAGGTCACGGCATTCCCAGCCGCTTTCCAGTGAGATGCTCCCAGTGTAACACCGCAGTGCTCGGAGAGGACTCCAGCTGCTGGCCCGTGCCAGAGAGAGCCCCGGGAGCGGCGGAGGAGGCCGGCGGGCGGGTGTGCCAGTGTCCCCGCAGGGATGCTGGGGCTCCCGCTGCCCCCGGGATGGAAGGAAACGCTGCCTTACCTGTGGCACAAGGGCAATCCTGAGAGTCCATGTCGGGCTGGGCTGGGTGCCTGCTGCAGGACGCGTTGGGCGACGAGAAGGAGCTTTGGCAGGACTCGCAGCCGCCTCCTATTTATCCTTGGCCAGGCGAGAGCGAGTGCAAAACCTCCGCCCCTGCAGCCTGCGCACGGCTCAGCGCCGCTCCTGCCCCGGGCGCTGCTGATTCACTGCCCGGGCGGCGCAGCGTGACCCGGGGCTCCGCACCCCCTCCCCGGGCTGCTGCGGCAGCAGGGAGGGCTGTGCGGGGACCACCCCTCTCTGCGGAGATGTTGGGAGGGCTGCAGAGAACGGCCAGCTCTCATCACACACATGACACCTGTCTCGGGAGTGTTGCTGCACTCCATAGGGCTGGGGGCTGAAGGAGTGCACCCAGGGAGCCCCCACAGTCCAGCCCTCGATTGATTGATTGATTGATTGACTGATTGATTGACTGATTGATGCCAAAGTCTGACTTGGGGGATACATTAATCCAGGAAGTGCTAGCACTGCTGGGAAATCTCAGTCCCCTCCTCTCAGAGCTGGCACAGTGGGGTGATGGGGAGCTGGCACCATGAGGTGACAGGGATTCAGTCCCTGCTTGAGACCCTGTCCTCTCGTTCTGACACCCTCCCCACAAATGGGAGCAGCAACAAGCTGGACTGGCCTGGCCAGAGCCTGCTATGCCCTCCCAGTGCCCCAGGACAGTGGCACCCACGTCCTCTTGGCGCCGTGCATGGCACCTCGGGGCCCTGTCTCCTTCCCGGCTGTGGTGCTCCGTCCCACTCTTCTGAATTAATTTCCGTGTGCCATTACCTCAGCGTGCAGGGGAGGAAGATGGCAGGCGAGTTGCCATCACCCTGGTCAACTCCTCCAGCGGGTTTTACCCACCCACTCAAAAACACAGTGAGGGTTTGGGGTGGAAGGCCCAAAAAAAAAAAACTATGCTGCTTGAGATTTTTGGTGTGGGAACAGTCTACTTCATGTGCAGGAGGCATTGTCAGCCATGGAGCATCCTTCCTCCTCATTCCTGTGTTATTGTGTGCTCCTTGGTGTCAGTGATAACCTGTCCCAGCTGCCCCTTCCTCTGAGACTCCTTTGCCTTGAGGTTTTATCCCAGCTGGGTTTTTCCCTGAGGTACCTGGCTGAGGCAGTTTGTTGATGCTAATGCAGCCGAAACAGCAGCCCAGGGATTATTTTTACCACTCAGCTGTCTGGGCTTGTTGGGAGCTTGTTGGGTGACCTGATGGGGAGCATTGCCAGCACCCCAACTCAGCGTCTCCTTCAGCCTCTCCAGGACAGTGTGGGAATTCAGTATGGAAAAGCCTAAGAAAGGCAGAGCCAACAGGCCCCTTCCTCAACTCCTCTAACCTGGAGCAGCTTGTCAGTGCCCTGACATGCCAGCCCTGCAGTCATATGAATGTCACACTGCTGCTGATGCACTGGGGCATGATGGCAGGGGACGGTGCCAGGGACCAGGTGCATGCCAAGAGTGTTATTGCTCCTGTGGGAGCAGGGAAACACAAACATGGGAAACACACATGCAAATGGTCACCTGCCATCCTGGCTATGGCCCCCTAACTGTGTTGGTGTCGTGACAGAGGGGCAGCATTTCCTTGGCATCTTGCACTTGCTCTGCTCCTTGGCTGAAATAATCAGCCAAGCACTCCTGTAGTAGTAATATGCTGAGGGAAATGCTTCCTGCCATGTTGTGATGGATTAATGGGGAAGAGCAATATCACTGCTCCATCTGATGTGTCTTCCCCCACCACCTGGCACCCTTGGACACCCAGGCAAAAATTGGCCCTGTCCCCAGGTGGTGGTGGCCCAGGGATACAGGGACAGGTGGCTTCTCCTGTGATCCCTCTAGCCTAGGGGGAGGAAGGTGAAGCCCACACAAAGGGAAGAGAACAATCTCTGCCATGAAAGGACAGTGTGCAGGAAAAGCACTCCAGCATCTGTTCTCAGTCAGACCCCAGCCCTTTTTACCTTCTTTCCTCTCTTTCTGCACAAAGGAAAAAGAACATCTTCCAGGTGATGTAGGACTGGGAGTCAGGAGTCTGTAGATCTTACATTGCTCCTGGTCTATTCTGTAATTGATTTGAGATACATTCTAAAATTAATTTGGGACTGGGTTGGAAGAATGGGTTGTCAGGCAGACACACACCAATCAGACCACCTCCAGAAGCAACCTGTGATTGGGGTGACAGTGATGAGCTGGGGACACCTTCCTGCTGTTAAAATACCCCATGTGACAATGTCTTGCCAGCCTCAGTTTGCCTTCTGGCCCCTGCCCTCCATTTGCCTGGGTGTTCTCCATCATTTAAATGGGCCTGATGCTGCTCCCCAGAGCCAAGCAAAACAGGCAGAATCCCTGCACAGAATTTATTCACCACCCCTTGCCATACCAGAGCTGTGCCCCTTGGCTCTCATGTCCCCTACGTGGGAATCCTGGCTCTGTCCCCAGGCACGTCCGTGGCAATTACCCCGAGATTGTTGGGTGGATTAACACGGGTGAGTCAGCTTGGTGCTCCAGGCAGAGCGGAGATGATGTTCACCCGGAGAATGGTGATGTCTGAGCATCACCGTGGGCATGCCAGGGACAGGGCTCCCTAGAAGGGAGAGAAGGAAGCTGACATCTTTCAGGACAGTGTGGCAGAGGCACCTGTTCCTGTGACACCTGGGGTGTCGACAGCTGATTGCTGAAAGCCACAGGATGGTGCCAGGGCTGGTGGCGGTGACTGGCAGTGACTCAAGGCTGGTGCCAGGCAGGTGAGGAGGGAGGCACAGCAGCCAGTTCCTGTGCAGGTGAGCTGGCACAGGTCTGCCCTGGCTCTCTGCTGAAGGACACATGGCTCCAGTCACCTGTGGGCACACAGAGGTGCATAATGGACCAGCATCAGCCTCCAGCTGTCCATAGTGCAGCCACCCAGCACATCACCTTTTGGAGACCCTGCAGACTTCTGCAAGTCCCCCTCTCATGGCACATGTCCCACAGAGTGCTTGCTCTGGGCTCATCATGCTCTCTGGAGCAATGATGGATTTGGTGACCCCTCCTTCACCCAGGTACAACATCCCAGGCTCCGCTGGCACCATGGCTTGGTGGGTACAGACTGTGGGCAGGGAGCTATGAACCCCGGGTGGGCACAGCACTGAGACCCTGGGGGACAGTCCCTGGGGGTACCATGCCCCTCACCATATTGCTTGCCAGGCAGGATGCTGATGCAGCGTGCCCAGGGGTGGCTCTGACACTGCAGCAGCAGCAAGGGCAGCTCAGCTCTGCCTGCTCCAGCTTCCTCTCTGTTGATTTCTGGGCAGGAGAGCCACGGCTGGCCAGGACTCAGCTGCCAGAGGTACATGCAACCACAGCCCACCTGGGACCAGTCTTTTAAACCCAAACAGAGAAAATAAAAATTATTTTAGCACCCAGCAAACACCCACCACATGCAAGTGCTGAAAGGCAGCAGGAAGCCCTAGAAGTGATTGCTGCTTAGAAAGCAGGCTTGGCTTTGATCTGAATCTCAGGTTATTGTTTGCTGATGATAAACAAGTGTTTGAAACACGGGAAATAGGTGCTGACGTAGTTTTATTTTGCTGGTGCTTGCCAGCCCTTTGGCAGAGGAGGAAGAGGGTGAATCACCCTTTGTCTGCCCTGGGAAGCCATTCCCAACCACTCCCCATGTGCATAGGCAAAGCCTTGGAAACATTTGGGAGTGAAACCGGATCAGTGGGTGACCTCAGGCTGTGGAGACTTCTTTCTTTTCCCAGAAAATTTGGAGCAAAGACTTGTTCTGCTCTCGGTGGCAGACATTAGCTAAGCTTATTGTCTTTTCTCCCACCTTGTGTCTTCTTGGGAAGCTGCCTGTTTCCCTGCCTGCACCTTGATTGCAGCTTTAGGAAAATACATCCCAGCTAGTGCTTCTCCAATATCAGCCATCAATAAAGACGTGGCATGTCCCATTTTCCTGGGGAAATGCCCTCCTTGGGGACCTGCTGGCCCACATCACGTCTGTAACCATAGGAAGGCACCTTCAGCAAGGGCCCGCTGGCGGTGGGAAGGGGACGGGCAGATTTCCATTAAGCAGGAATTGCACGGCGTGCAATCCTGGGACGCTTTCACAAGCCGGCAGCACTCTTTGATGTGGGCTCTTTGGGAGCCGCCTTGTGACCCAGCCGGCTGCGCTGGGGCTGGGACTCCCAAAGCCGGGATTATGAGTCGGGCTCAGCTGCCGGCTCATCCTATAGCTCCAGGCAAGGGCTTGGCCCTTTCTCCTTATTTCTTATCTAGAACGGAGCTATCAATATTACCTTCCCCTTGAAAAAGCAGTGCGGAGAGGGTGGAGATTTGCTCATTACTGATTTTTAGGGAGAAGGGAAAGGAAGAAATGCAGAGTTGATGCCGTGAACTGGGTCCAGGAGGGTGAACTGACCTTGCAAAGCTCCCGCCAGTTTTGGGGTGTGCATCCTGAGAGACCCCAGCACAAGGTGGGAGCTCCTGCCTGGCAGGACAGGCTTTTGGGGCCAGGTGATGTGTGTTGGGGCATGTCTGGAAGATGAAAGGGCTGATTCTTCTTTGATCATGAAATTCTCATAAATGTTAATGGGAATTACTTCGAGGTCTAACGAGGGTTGAATTGCAGCCCCCAAGGGAAGGAAGGGGGTGAGGACCAACCAAGCTTCGGCTGGGAAAAAAAAGATGCTTGAATTTACCTTGTCCCCCACCTGTGAGAGCAGAAAATCAGTGGGTCAGGGGCTGCCCAGCATCCTGGCATATTCTTCTGGGAAAAGGACTTGCGAGGTATCCCCTACTTTTCCCAACACTGCTGGCAACTTCATGACAGGCTTTAAGCATCATTTTAACTCTAGGCATCATTTTAATTCATCAATCTAATGCTTTCCCCGTGTACAGTTTGGATTTTCTTATTTTTCTTTGGTTTTGTTTTTTTCCTTACATTTTTCCTTCCCTTTTGTGTCTTTCAGGTTCCCACAGACTTCAAACTCACCTGCTTCAACTACTTGCCGCCTCCCCTGGCTGAAACGTGACCTAGAGTTTCCAAGTATCGTTACCTTGGGCATATTTAATTATTATATTCCCCTTTAGTTGCTAATTAGAAGCCAAGAGTAGAGGGGATGAGTAATTCCCTGGGATGTCAAGTACACACTTGCCTGAGCTTGCAAAGAAAACATCAGCCCCCTCAGTATAAAGGTGTGAAATAAAAGGATGTGATATTTTTCTTGATGTCTTTATAGCCTTGCTCCTGAGATTCAGAGATCCTTGTTGTCTATCCTGAGAATGATTCACACAGCTTCTGTGCTGGATCCTGCCTCCCTCAAGAGCAGCGTAGCTGTAGAGGCAGGATCTGACACAACAGCTCTTTACATCCCCATCCAAAAGTGCCTCCCATCCCAGGAATGGGCATGGGATGGGGGGGAGAAATGCTGCTCCAGCTGGGGCAGCAAACCTGGGATGGCAAAAGAGAAAAGCCCCTGCAGACAGCCTCATTCTTAATTTTAAGGAGTACTTAAGTGTGCAGATGGAATTGCTCATCCCTCCTCACTCCCTCCAGCCGTATTATCCCTCTCCTCGAAGGATGAGGATGGTTATTTTTGCCAACATTTTCCAAAACTCAGTATCTTAGGGCTCCTCAGCATTCCTCTGCCAGACAGATAATGGCATAGTGAATTTTTGGTTATATTTGAAGTATTTTCCAAGAAACATCTCCTGGGTGTGTAACAATCCTCATACCTGTTGTGCTGTCAGGGCCAGCTCCTCCATGCAGCCTGACTAGAAAGCCAGCAACCTGTGCCAAGGATGTTTGATTATATAATCTATATTTGTATCTATCTCTAATTTATTATATGATCATTATTATACAATATGTATTATATTAAATCATAGTGGATTTAACAATGCTATATTAAATGATCATAGTATATCAATTATGTTAGTAGGAGCTAGAAGAGAGCAACACTGGTCACAGGGCATTGCCTTGCCAAACCTGTGCAGAGTAGCAGGAAGGAGGATGGTGATGATCTCTTGCTGGATTTTAAGACCCGTGTTCTAGTGAAGAAGCTGAATAATCCCTCAACTACAGTCATACTAACCCTGTCTGTGCAGCAGTGAAACCCAGGGGCTTAGTGAGGATTTTATGGGATTTATCCCCTTGTAAAAGTGGCAGAATGAAAGGACCCCTGTCCTGAGCGCTGCTCAGGACTCAGGACTGGATGCTGTATCTTTGGATGTAAATAAATTTTATCATGTCTTATTATTTTATTTATAAAATAAATACCTTTAATTTAATTTTATAGATGATGGGCCTTTCAAACAAAGGGAAATGAGTGCTAAAACCCACGATTTCAATATTAAGAGTTTCAAAGCCAGCTGATTCAAAGTGGCAGCTGTAATTTAATTGTGTTGCAGACGTGCCAAACCCAATACCATAATTAGTGATTCAAAATAATATTTACAGCTCAAATCATACATATTTAGCAAGAAGTTGAAATTTCCATCTATTTACAATTTTACCAGTTTAAAAAGGTCTCTAAGCTCAGTTTTCCCCCCATTTTGCTTGGTTGGTTTGAAGAGCCTGGCAGAGCAATGCTCAGCACTGCTGCGAGGGGAGCTGGGGATTTTGTCCCTGCCCATGGCACGAGGCTTGGAACTGGATGATCTTTAATGTTCTTTCCAAGCCAAGCCATTCTAAAATTCTGTGATTTTCCCTGCAAGGACAGCAGTGTTTGCTGGCCTAGAACACCATCCCATTGCGTGCCTGAGTTCACGCCAGTGCTTTGCCTTTGTGCTCTGGTATCCAAACCAGCATGAGGGAGGGGGGACCCACTGCGCGGCTGGCCTTGACACCCACGCTCACCCCAAACAGAGCCACAGAGGGGAAAAACACCCTCCTTAACATGCTGCACACGATTGCTGCCTCGTTATCCACAAATACAACGGCACATTGATAGAGGTGCCAGAGAACCTTGGTAAAAACAATTACAAAAAGAGAAAAAGGAGGTTGTCACATTCAGAATCGCATGACCCCCGCTTGAGTGCTGCTTTTTAGAGCCCTCCTCTGCATGCGGGGCAGGGACGCTGCTGCTGGCCAGGGCTCGGCCAACGCACGAGGAAATGCCAGCTGGGATGTGTCTGCCAGCTCCCCTAGAAATAAATGAATCTGTGCCTCAAACCAGTGGCCTTTGCAGGGAAGAGCTGTTTTTCCAGTGCATCCTCTTCCAAACCGGCTTCTTGCTGGGATGGGGGTGATAATGTCCCAGAGCAGGTGATGGATTCAGGCACTGTCAGAGGGCACTATCTATTCACAGCACCCATGAGAGTTATAATGTTAAAATATTTCTTAGACCTAAAATAGTTCGAGAATTTGTAAAGTCATGACCTTGAGCCAGGGTTTCCCTACCCAGCCTGTGTCTGGGCAGGGAGTGGGCACTGACCCATGGTATTCGTGGTACCCACGAGGGTCTGTATATCAAAATCCACACAGGACGGGAACCAGCATCAGTGTTTACACTGTGGCTCTGTGAGGGTTTGTCCTCTGCTTCCCCCATCTCCAACCTCCTCTCACTGCCCCAATGACTGGATTCTGTAGGACCCAGTGCATAATCCCACAAAGCAGCAGTAATGATGTTCTGAGGCTGTGCTTTTGGCTTCATGGGACATTGTGACTCTGGGTTGCGTTGTTGGGTGTTGGAGGCCACTGTGGCTCCCAAGGGGAGCAACTGCCTCTATCCTCCTGTCTCTGGTTGCCCTCCAGTTGTACCTCCTGTTACTCCCCCAGTTCTCCTGACCTCTACAAATGCCTCCCCCATTCCACACCTCCAACTGCCCCCCACCTTCCCTAACTGCCCCCTGCATCCCAAACTGCCTCTCACCTCTTCTGACCTCTGCGTTTGCCCTCCTGGCCCCCTAACCCCACACCCCAGCTATCCCAGATGCACTCTAATATCCCCTGTATCTCTGTGAGCGCCCCCCACCTCCTCCAGCCCTACATTCCAATTCACCTCCAGCTGCCCTGACCTGTGCAACTGCTTCCCCCAGTCCTACCCCATCTCCCCCAAATGCGTCCCCCCTACTTCACTAACTGCTCCCTCCGTCTCTCTGCCCTGCTCCCCCAGTTCCATTGCCCCCGGTCCCACTGCCCTGCTCCCCCGGTCCCATCTCCCCCGCTGCCCCCGGTCCCATTGCCCTGCTCCCCCGGTCCCATCTCCCTCACTGCTCCCGGTCCCACTGCCCTGCTCCCCCGGTCCCATCTCCCCCGCTGCCCCCGGTCCCATCTCCCTCACAGCCCCCGCCGCCCCGCACTCCCCCCTCGCACAGCGCCCCCCCGCGGCCCGCTCTCGGCCGCGCCCCTCCCGCTGACGCAGCGCCTGCGCGTGCGCGCGCGGTGCCGGTGCCGGCGGATCCGCGTCCGCCCCGCGGCCCGGCCCGGCCCGGCGTTCCCCCGCGTGCCCCGTCCCGCCCCGCGGCCCCTCGCCCACCATGTTGGTGCCCGTGTTCACGCTGAAGCTCAAGCACAAGATCCTGCCCCGCATGGTGGCGCTGGGCCGGTTCGACGGGACGCACCCCTGCCTGGCGGCCGCCACGCAGGCGGGCAAGGTAACGGGGCAGGAGCAGCCTCGGCGGCTGCGGCGCGGCCTGGCCCGGCCGAGCAGCCCCGGCGGCCGCCGCGGGAGCCGCGCTAACCCCGCCCGCTCCCTGCGCCGGGGCTGAGCCGAGCCGGGAGTGCGGGCCCGTGCCCCTCGCCCGCCCTCCGCAGGCCCAGCCCCGAGCTCCGTGCGGGCACGGGGACGCGGTGCTCGAGGCTCGCTCTGCTGCAGCAGGGGGCTTGCGAACATTAATAGCAGGTGGCGAAGTTGAGCGGTAGCAGAGGTGCCCAGAGAGGCTGTGGAGTCTCCAGCCCTGGGGATGTTCAGAAGCTGTCTAGACACAATCTGGAGTAACACCCAGAGCAGGAGGTTGGACTAGGTGACTTCTGTGGCTTCTTCCAGCCTGTTCCACTTTACAAACCCACGTCACCAAGAAAACTCAGGTTTTCTGGCAGGCAACGGGATTTTTTTAAGCCATAAGTTTTATCATGCAGTTTTCAGAGCAGTGAGCCTTGGCACTGTTACAAACCAAGCTCTGTGCTGATAACGGGGCTGAGGTTTCTGTGGGTGATGCACAAACAGCCTGATGGGAACAGAGAGCATCCTGTGTGCTCTGGTTGAGTTAGAAACATAAATAAAACAGGATTAAGTACAACCTGACTAATAAAGCATAGGTTGAAGTATAAACCCACAGAGGTACTTAGGTTGGAAATGCAATCAGGGTTCATCTGTGATGTTTCCCAGCATTATTAATTTTAATTTGGCGCCTTTAGGAACAGCACAGAACAAGGACTTGTCTGAGGAACAGACTGCACAGCCGAAAAGTAAATTGTTGAGCCTGTGATCCTCTGACTTGGCTCCAGGCAATTACAGTGTCTGAGCATTGGTCAGTGAGAGTAAAACCATATTTATCATTCATCCTATTTAAATTAACTATGTTCACCTACAGATGGAGGTTACAGATATGTACTAGGTAAATTGTTCTAAATATTTGGAGTGTTTTGCTAATACTGCTACCAGCTTGGGGTAATTTGTTTAGTTTGTTGTTGCTCCCTTTGGTTTCCTATTTTTGCCTTACTCTGAAGACTTGTCAGTTGTCATTTTCAGAAACAAACAGAGCAAATGATGTTGCAGCTCTACTGGCCAGAGCAGTGTTTTTCCTGCCATTTCCCTTTTTCTAGTATAGTTTAAAGAATAACTGTGAGAAATACTATTGTCAGTAAAACGCCCAGTTTTTGTCCTCATTTAGGTTGAGGGAATGCTTTCTTCCCATCACAATTATTATCCAAATGATAGTCTTTACTGTTTGTATACAAACAGATACATGTGTTGTATTAATATTTATATCTTTGTTTCTGCAGGTTTTTATTCACAATCCTCATGCCCGAGGGCAGAGAACAAACACAAACCGAATGGTGCAAAGTAACCAAGATTCAGACATTTCTCTTCTGAACATTAATCAAGGGATCACTTGTCTGACTTCGGGGGTGCTGAACCCTCAGCTGGGTTATGATTGTCTTCTGGTTGGAACACAGACTAATTTATTGGCTTATGATGTGTATAACAACTCAGATTTGTTTTACAGAGAGGCAAGTTCATTTAACTGTCTACTTTTTTTACTATTGCCATCATTTTCTCTTTCTTGGAATTGTAAAGATTACAGTTTTTCCATTACTTTGTTAATTAATTATGTGTCTGTGCTATATTTAGAATGTTTTGTCTCTAGACTATCTGCAGCATTTCAAAATTAATAAGGGGAAATTTACTCTCGCACATACAGATATACATTGCATTCATATGTCACATCACCTAGCAAGACCAAATCTAAAAAAAATAATAAGCATTCAGAGCTCAGCTAAACTGACAGTGATGTTGTTGGAAGCTGTCTTCTTCACTTGTGTGCTCTGACATATTGTTGTCTGCTGTTTCTTTTTCCTTTAATGCTTCTCTGCAGGTTTCAGATGGAGCCAATGCAATAGTTCTTGGAAAGCTGGGAGATATTTCACCTCCACTTGCAATTATTGGTGGAAACTGTGCCCTGCAGGGCTTTGATTATGAAGGAAATGACCGTTTTTGGACGGTAAGGCCATGCAAAGTAGTTTTGGTGTTATTAGAAGACTCTTTCAATGGCACTAAATAATCTTGATTATTTTTATTATGATAACTATTAATTTAGTTGCTGATTGTTCTTAATTTATCTCAGGCCTTAAACTGTATTTTGGCCATGTATTCAGTGTACTCAGATGTTGCTTGAGCACTGATTTTGTCAATTGTTCTCTTGCAGTTGAGATAATAAAAATAATTCAGCTTCTGAGAGCTATGGCCATCACTGAGTATTGTCCTTCATTTTGCAGGTTACTGGAGACAATGTTCGTTCTTTAGCACTGTGTGACTTTGATGATGATGGGAAAACTGAGGTTTGTAACCATTTACACATGAATTCAGCTATTCTTGTGGTCTTGTGATAATAAAAAAACTCAGATTATCAAACACAACTGACTCACATTACCAGTTAAAATTTCTCATTTTTCATTATACCAGGAGCAGTACAATGAAATGCCTGCATCATCACTTGCAAGGCATCTATTTCAGTGGTATTTCTTGAATATGGTTATGAACTCTTCTAAATTTCAGAGAAACAACTTGCAAGCTTACATGTAAAAGTGAACTTTCAAAAGACTATTATTTTGAAAAGCTTCACTTGCACGTGGTAAAATCAAGAAATCTGTCTTCATATCCTGCCCTTCTGTTTCCTTAAAGTGACATGGGGAAATGAAATACTCTTTGCTCTGCTGATTTAAAATGACAATAACTTGTAACACACATCTTGCTGATAATGATTTGAGACAAACAGTAGGAAACAGCTGCCATTCTGATCATGCAGGCTGCAGGTGATGAGTGAAATTGTGAATTTGTATGGCATTCTCCTTTGGAAACGTTTCTTCATCCCAAATGAACACTTTGCTTCTAAATATGAATCTTTAAGAAGAGTGATGGCTTCCTAGTATACATCAAATGAAAATCAATATGAGGTTAAATCATTATGCTAAAAATACTTGCCTTTGTCATCTGTCTTAAGACTTTAAACATAGTTACTTGAGCTTCTTTGTTTAGTTCCTGAAAAATCCTAATTTGAACTATCCAATTGGACTATGTAATAGTGATGTGGAAAGGGCCTCAACAGTTTTCATGTGTTTTTTATAAGCACTAAACTGATAGGCACCTTGCTTGATTGGGATCTTTAGGAAGTGACATGGTTTCAAGTTTTCATATCAATTTCTGCATAGCTCCTCTTTGTATTTTTTTTAATGTGCTAAGAGGTGTTTATTGAAAGTGAAGACAGTGTGTAAGGATTCAGAAACCAGGAAACTGATCTTTGGCACTAATTGCAAATGGTTTGCACTTACACTTTTAAGTGGGTTTTGCTATATTTTTCTGCTTGATAGAAGTTCATTCTCAGCAGTTGGTGTAATCTGGTGCTACTTTAAGCTGAGTAGAGCTGGATACAATATCTGACTAACTTGTTGGGCCAGTTACTGTAACATGCACTTACTGAGACGTTTTCAGGGTTCTTTTTGATCTTAATTATCTAGGTGATTTTAAAGAGTTTTGACTTATTTATTTACTTTTATTTGTGGCTTTTGTAAAACTGCCTCCGGTTTAAAACTTGAAGTTCTGAGAAAATGCATAGAAGCAGCTTTCTAAATTATCACTTTGTGTCTTACCTGGTAAATGACTGTGCTTGCTTAATTCCTGTTGTTTCTGCCCCGGTAAAAATATGTTTACATTTAAAATTGACTGATTTGAAAGCTGCATAAATAAACTTCTAGTAGCTAACAGAACTAACTTGTCACTGCTTTCTTCAGGATTTTTAGATTGATGAAGATAACTTTCTGCCATATTGCAAAAGAGTTGTGTGGCAAAACTTTGACTTGCTCTTTCAAATTTCTGTCCAGTGGAATGGAAGTCACTGAGGTGGATGTGGTGAATCAAACAAACAAAAGAAATCTAGGCACCTCTGGAAAATACAGCATCACCAGTAATTGTTTTAGGATTGTGTGCTTTTTTCTGGTTGTCTTTTGCTGGTGGTTGCAACTTGGTCAAGAAATCTGTGCTTTTTAAGTATGTTAATTGTTGCAAATAATTTCGATAGCTGCAGTAGACTTAGCCTGGTGTGTTTTAGGTTGATATAATCTGAAGCGTCTTTATTTGGGAAGAAAAAAAGCCTTTAATCTTTTTAAAAATCCAACTTCATTATGGATTTGTATCTCTTTGGCCAAATAAAGATGAAAGGCTCATGGGTTCCAGTGGGGAAAAGTACTACCAGGTTTTAGACTTTGATAAGTAATTCTGTTTGTCATTGATTTGATGGATGACTTTATGGACAATGCACTGAGCAGATCTGCTCCTTGGTTTCTTAATTTGCAAAAGAGAACCTGACAACTGTCACCATCTTCAGTATGAACTTTTCCACTGGGCTCCTTTCCAGTTAATGCCTTCTACCTGGTGAGCTAGGACACAGGAAAAGAACTAAAATGTAGGAAATAGTAAGGAGTGAGAATGTAGAAGACCCAGATCAATGCCTATTGATATAGTCATTGACATCAAGATAAAGCCAATTTTATTCTTACTTTGCAGTAGTGGCAGCCATCACTTAGGTTGGAGGAACAGAGATAGCTGATACTTGGATTCATTGGGGTTTGTTTGTCTTATTTTTTGTGTGTTTGTTTGGTTGTATTTTTTAAAGTGAGGGATCTTCAGTGCAACACTGGCAACATTTCATAGATCTGTTGAAACCTCTTAGCTGCTGGACTTGAAATATTAATTTTTCCTCTAGATCCTGGTGCTTGCTTCCTTAGCTTGAATAATTATTTTTAAGGAACATTATTTTTTTTCAGCTTCTTGTTGGCTCTGAAGATTTCGACATCCGTGTGTTTAAAGAAGATGAGATTGTTGCAGAAATGTCAGAGACAGAGGTAAATTACTTCTGGCTAATGTTTATTATCTTGCTGACAGAGCTGAAAGTGTTGTGTACTCTAAAGCTTCTCTGGTTCAGATTTATTGTGTAGTTAAGTAGTTACTAAACTATTTGGCACAGTATCTATTCTGCTTGAACTGCAAAAGTTCGAGTTGAATAATGTCTTTCATTATGTGGGGGGCTTTTTGCTTTGTTTATTTACAAACCTTTCACCCCACTGAGAAAAGTGACTGTTCTTGGCTGACAGTCAGGACCCTGTGCAAGGGTGATTAAGGTTGCTGGTTTGTGATTGAAGTTCTTTGTGTCCTCTGAGTAAAAGGATGTCTTCTACAGTTTTCCTCAAATGTTCTTGATGCAATTATGATGATGTAACTTGTCCCTGTGTGTATACCCAGACAGTGCATGGCAGGGTACCAGTGGGATGCCTAGGCAAAACTGGAAGATTATATTGCAATTGGAGTTACACACTGGCTATATAAAAAGAGCTGTGGTGACTAAAGTAAGGAATGGGGCAGATAGGTTTACAGAGGGGTAAATAAAAGGTGTAGGAGTTGCTGTTTAGCTGAAGAACTGCGAGAAGATGCCCACTGATTTTGATTTCTAGGAAGGGAGTAAAATATCTTTATTACTGCATTTAGAAGTGTTCTCAGTGTTCTCATGGCCCTTCTGGACTCAAGGTAGAGGAAGGTCACAGACCTTTGTCCTTAAAGATCTGAGGCCTCCCTTCTGCCCAAGGTGGGACTAAAAGGCTTAGCTGATAAACCACTTACGAAGAGCTATAAAAGACAAAGCCAGGCACTGTTCTGGAAAAGGAAGTTGTTGCTATCACCACTATTTGGCCTGGGCCTGTAATATGTCCTCCTCTCTGTGCAGGTCTGGTCATTTGATATTTCTAGTTAAAGGGATGCTGAAGGTCTCAAGTGATTTATTTCCATATCCTCAGTAGAACTGTTTTGAATTCACACCTGCAGTCATAGGAAGCCTGTTACAATTCTACTGTTCTAATATAAAAGGGCACTGCTGAACCAAAACCTTTCTCTTTAGGAAGATGAATTCAGGGAACAGTGTCTTTGTACATTATGTTTGGTTTGGAAGTCTTGGATAGTTTTCATTTTCTGTGTTTAATCACTTATTCTGGTGAAGCTGAAGCTATAGACTGTTGAGATTCTTATAAATGGCCAATAAATTTGGGTTTATTCTTACCTTTGAGTTTCTGACTGTTGCTGTGGTCTTCTGTCCTTACTGGGTGCTTGTAATTTAGTTTGATACTTAGGAAAGACTCTGCAGAAGATTGAGAGCTGAAAAGATAAAGGGTTTGTAAATAAAGTTTTGTGGTAAAACATCCAAGGAGCACAGTCAGATTTTACATAAGAAGTTGGGGAAGAATTTAATTGAAGGAAGTCTCCTGTACTACATTCTACAGAAGACCAGACAGATGATTGCAAGTGTTCCTCCTGACAATAAAATCTCTAGTCTCAGTGTGTGGAAAAACCTGCATTTCGAAGCCCTGAGAACCCTAGCTCAATAAGGAATGGGTCTTAAAAGGAGTGAGAAACAGGCCAAGTTATGACTCAGGTCTTTCCCCAGAGTTTATTCAGGTAGCACACCTAGCCTGGTGTTCCAGTTGTGTTCCAAAGAAGTCCAACTGTGGGAGTTTTTAATTTTTATCTTACTGGTACTGGGCAAAGATTTCCTACCAACAGTGTCTCTGGGACTTTCCTAACCCAAAGTGGAACCTTGTCATCATCAGCTCCTTAAGCTTCAGGAATATTAGGTGTAGTTTCTCAATGATAGTGGGTTAGCACTGATGACCACAGGAATCCTATGAGCAGTTGTTTTGCTGCCTGTGGTAGGAAATAGTTGGTCAAAGTACACAGTTTGAGGGCAGTTCTGCAATCCTTGCAGAAGTGTATCTTAACACTGGCAATGCAGCTTGTGTGAGGAAATCCTACAAGGCCTCCAGTGATTTCAGACTGATTCTTAGAAGGAGTTACTTCAGTGTTCAGTGCTTCCTACAACTGACTTACTTATTAGAAATGTAGGATTCATATGATGGATCCATAGCCTGTTCCCACAAGTTCTCACTCCTGTGTGCTCTCTGTCTCTCCCTTCCCCACCAGACTGTCACTGCTCTCAGCCCCATGAATGGCAGTCGCTTTGCCTACGCTCTTGCCAATGGCACCGTGGGAGTTTACAACAAGTCAGCACGCTACTGGAGGATTAAGGTTAGTCCCTTGTTGGAGTGTCATCACTGGAAGCTTGAAGGCTGCCAGGAGACTTGGTATCTAATTTCAGGTCATTCTGATGTTACCCTTAGGTGAACTTTGCTGAGCAGAGAACTTAATGTAATTTTGTTCTTACAAAATCTGTTTTTATAGTTAATGTAAAATACAAGGTCAGTTCCTGCAGTACTTTTGGGCTGTTGGTGATGGTTTAAACAACAGTGATACAATCATACAATTAGGGATTCTTCAGCTTAACAAGAGACATTCAAGTTTGTGTTAGAAATTCCTCTCTGGTTGAGTCAATGAACTGTTTTTCAGAAACTGAAATCTTGCATTGTCTATGTTAAAGGGTAATTTTTCTCATCAATAGCAATTTCCTGCTCCAGCAAATCAGTTTGGCTAGATCCTTTCCTGATTGTAGTATTCTTAATATAAAACAGTATAGTATATTTAATAGTAATAAGAAGATTCCTCAAGATGTGGCAGGAAGAGGCTTATGGTTGTCCTCAGTAGTCTAATTTTATGACAGTGTTGAGGCCCTGATACTTTTCTTCTTAGAGGATTTGTTTTTTTTTACTCTTTGCTTTTGTGAGTTCTGCTCATCTGCTTGGATGGAAATGTTTTTAAAGGAACAGTCAGGTCCTTTGAAGGCTGTGTACTAGATTAGTAGTGCAAGGGCTAAGATACCACCTGTCTGAGACCTTAGAAATAGTAATACTCAAACTTCATGTTCAGAGGCATAGTTGTATTCCCTTCTGTACTCTCTGTGGTCTTAGAGTCCAGTGTTTTGCAAGTGGCAAGCATGTGAAGTTTAGAGAACATACCCCAGCTTAATTTGTTCTTTCTTTTCTGCCCTCAGTCAAAAAACCAAGCAATGAGCATACATGCATTTGACCTGAACTCTGATGGAGTGTGTGAGTTGATCACTGGCTGGTCTAATGGCAAGGTGAGTTTATACAGGGGGAAAAGAAGGAGCTGCAGATTGGGGGGCTGTATTATCTGAAGAACAACAATCAAAAAAGGAAGAAGGAGAAACCTGAGCACTGCAGATCTATTGCAATAAACCTAGTTTGGCTGGTGAGTCCTGTGCCAAGTGCAAGATCAGAGAAAAGCTGCTTCCACTGCTTAGCTCAGTGAATTGCTAAGGTGTGGCAAGTTGTTTCCATGGCAGCACAGATCATATGCCACATCCTAGAGTTCTTGAGTGTCTCTATTCAGGTGTGTCTTGAGGACACTCTAATAATCCTCTGCAGTGTGTTCTGAATGTTTCCAAACTACAGGGAAGACAAAGCAGTTATGTAACAGGAGAGCAGCGTCAGTCTGGACTGTGGCAGGATTAATCAGGCATTATTTCATTTTATGTAGAGGCATTCTATACAGCTCAGTTTTAGTCTTTTAAGCCTGTTCCTTGGTATTCCCCTTTCCCAGAAATGACTGTTTTAACTGCCACATCTCTCCTGGATGCAGCTTGCCAGGTTTTTCTGTAAAGCTGTGCTTTTTTCTTCACACCTTTTATTACTCTAATTAGCCTGCGGTGCTTTAATAACTTGATATCAAGCTGGCAGGCTGGAGCCCAGATGTGTTGTAACTTACACTGGATTAGATGTGTAATGCTGTTAAGGAGAGAGCCTCTCCTTGCTTTGCTCCTGTTCTTTTCCACTTGTAGTCTCTGTCCAGTCTGTTGGTCTGAAACAGTCCATAACTCCTAGCAAGAGTAATGCTGTGACCTGTGCTTCAGAGAATACACAGAGCATGGAACTGAGCCCACCTCACCCTTATCGAATGAAAGATAATGGAAGGTTGTGGTATTTGTGTATAAAAATAATTCAGCCACCAAGGACTGCAGCTGAGAGGAGAGGTTGTAAATACTGCATTAAAGTTATTTCTGGTTTAGTCCCATCATTGCTGCATCATATGTGCATAACCTTTCCAGTGCAGACTTGCACTCCCTTATATTTCCTTCCTTTTTAATTTTGTAGCTTGGGGAAACATGTCTGAAGAGAAGTTCCTTCTAGCTCCTTCTAGAGTCTGCCTAGAGGTCATTTCTTGATAGTACTTTTCTCATGTGGGGAGTTTGAATGAGCAGAGCTGCAACTACACCTGCAGTTCTGTGAGCAGGGCTGGCATTCAGTTAACATCTCAGGGTATGGCATGACACGTGTTTTGGCTTTTTTCTTCATGCTGAGGCTTGGAACTTTTTGTTGTTCCAGGTTGATGCACGCAGTGACCGGACTGGGGAGGTCATCTTTAAGGACAACTTTACTTCCTCAATTGCAGGACTGGTGGAGGGGGATTACAGAATGGATGGGAGCACCCAGTTAATCTGCTGCTCAATTGATGGTGAAGGTAACAGCATTGTTCAGGATATTAATGTAATACAGAGCAATATCAGGCACATCACATCATCTCAGATTAGCTAAACATGGTTTTGGTTCCAAGGTTTTATGTGCCAAATTCCCTTTGCTTTATGTGCAGTTAAGGGAATTTTGCGTTACGCTATCTGCAAACAGGATTTTGAGTATTGCCTTCTCTGTGAGAATCAGCATGTGTTTCATTATGATCCAAGAAACCATCAAAATTCATTTGTCTAATGGAAGAAACCCCATCCTAATGCAAAGATAATAATATTCAGTATAGACTCTGGTTCTTCAGGCTACATTATAATAGATGAATGTATAGGAAATGTCTTTTTTCTATGTTTTAATTCTTTGGCCACTTTACAGTAGATAAAGGTGTTTAAAGAACTAAGGGTGTGTGTGTTTTGGTTTTCTTCTGCAGATGAAGAGGTTTTATATTAGAAATTTTAGATGTTAACAGCGTTTTGTTTCCTGGAAAATGCTATCCTGAGACTGGAGAAGTGGTGGATTTATCCCACCATGCATTCAAGAAGTCAGACCTCGTTATTGTGAGTGGAAATAAATATGATCAGAGATGATTTAAATAAGCTCAGTATGAATTTACAGGGATGGCTCCAGGAAAGGCACTGGTGTGATTATCCGACTCCTTGGCGTCAGTGGCCTGAGACAAGCAGGTCTGGCACAACCCATTTGAAACAAAAGCCTGTCCTTGTTAAATAGTAGAGTGTTTTGCTGTCTGTCTTAATCACAGGCTGTGGGGATTTGCTGCACTTGGGCTTCAGCTTATAAACCTTTTTCCCAAGCTTACTAAAGGGGAGCATTGTAAGCAGTTCTGGAGAACCTTGTCCTAGCAGAGTTGTGTAGGTTGGTATCACTGAACACCATCATCCTTTTCTGATGGGTGCATTGTAAACAAGCCTTGGCATGATGGAGATCCCTTTAGGCCTTAGTAATTAGTGTGGCTGGGGTTATGTAGACAATGTTATTACAGTTCTATTTGGGACCATCATCCTTTCACATGAGGTGTTCTTCTGTGTTGTAGTGGTTTTTGTCTTGCTCTCATTTAAAATGAATGATTCACTCAGAAATATTAAAGTGTGTCCTTTCATCGGAGGACAGTGTGCAAGCTGAATTATTTCAAGTTCCATGCAACTTTTTACGGGGCAGCAGTCATTTTCAGTCAGGCAGCATGTTCTTCCCAGGTAAAAGATTTTTGTCCCTGGCTTTCATTGTCAGAGCTGCAATCAGGGCACACAGCCTTGGAGCAAAATTAAAGTTGTCTCATTACCTGTTCAGATCTTCTGTCTTCACAGATAGTTAGAGGTATTTCCATAGCTCTCTGCTCCACTGGGCTACTTGGGAACAAGTCCTACCCCTTGAAGTGAAGTATCCCTTGATTTGGGGAAAAACTAATGTGTAAATCTTGTGTACTGGCTGATTAACAGTGACTTACAGTCACTTCCAGACAGCAACAACTCCTCTGACCAGCTCTAGAAATCCAGGTACACATTTTATTAATTTTGCATAATTGTAAACTTGCCTAAGCACCTGAAAGAATGATTGCAGTGGGACTCCTCTTGCAAAAAGACTAGGTGCTGCACTGTCTGGTCAGGTGAGTATAGCTTAAAGACAGGTTGGAAATTTACCTTTTTTTTTTTTTTTTTTTTTTTTAAGTGTGCAGTTCTCTTGCCCCAGTTACCAAGAAAGTGAGAGCCTCTCTGTGTCTCAATCAGTTCTCAGGTTTTCAGCTGCAGAGGTGGTACAAAGGAGTCATGTCACAGAAACTGAAGTTCTGGGCAGGTTGTTGAAGTCTTTGTTGAAATGGGCTATGTTTTGTTTTTGTACAGTCCGGGGCTATCTGCCAGGAGGTGAGGAAATGAAAGGGAACCTAATGGATACAAGTGCTGAGCAGGATCTTATCCGAGAACTTAGTCAAAAGAAACAAAATCTGTTGCTGGAATTGAAAAATTATGAGGAAAATGCAAAGGTACTGCTTAAATAATGTGTGGGGCCAAAACACACCTTCCTGTTGGTATAAATCCAGAGTAATCTGGGAAGCAGTTGTGGGGCAGTCCAGACAAGTCAGAGCTGTAGCTTGTCAGGATGCAGTGAGATAGTCTGCTGGGGGCTCCTGCCTCTGCATTTGGCTTGCTCCTTGTGCAAGTTCAGAACTTGCTTTTTGTATTTTAATAATGCTTTCTTTGCTTCTTCCTCTTGCCAGAGCAGTTGTGTTTAGAGCTGGATTCACTTCAACCTTGTGCTTTGGCTTATGACTGCAAATTGTAGTTTTCAGTGCATAAGCCAGCTTGGGAGTCAGAGGGGATTGTGAGAGGATCAGGTCACTGGGTGACGGCTGGGAGCACTGCCAGCTTGAATCACACTTGTGGTTTGATGGTGTACATTTGTAAAAATAGTCTGACGAAGGAGCAAACTCATATTTGTACAGCAAAGCTTAGAATTTTGTAAGATTGTGTTTAAAATTGAAATATGTTAAGTGTTTTTTGAGTAGGGATTTGCATACAGAGCTGAGGTCTATCCATGGTAAAGCATTCAAAAACAGTGTAGCTCAAGTGTCCATAGCTCTGTGCCTAATCCAACCACCATTCATAGCTAGTTGGAAGTGTCTGGGAATTGCTGTAATGCAGCCTTCTTCTGAAAGAAAAGAGAAGCCACTTGTGCATATGTTTTCTAGGTTTTTTGAATGAAAATCTTGACATTCTGATACTGACAGATATGTGTATTGTAACAGGCTGAATCAAACGCTCAGCTGAAGGAAGCTGATGGGCAGAGAGGTGTGATTCCAGCAAACACTCAACTCCAGACAGCCCTCTCAGTTAACCTGGGCTCTGACAGCCAGTCTGCCCATGTGGAGCTGTGTATTTCCACCACAAATGGTGAGTGGTAACCTGCCACCATTGATATTCGCTTCATGTAAAACCATGCAAATTTTTAGTTATATTTAGCTGGTGATTTGAATGTCTCCCCTTTATTGTCTGTAACGTCCCTTTTGTGGTTTCTTTCCTTTCATGGAGTTTTGAATCAAGCCGTGTTCCTTGGATGGGTCTTAGGGAAGAGGAGTTTGATGGAATTTGTTTCTTATTATGTGTTATTTTCTGAGGCAATTAATATTTAACTTGGATGAAACCAGCCTTGATGATCCCTGCAGCACTTTGTGTTGACTGTAAACACCAACCCACAGCTGCATTAGTGAGGGTGCTGCATGAATGCAGCTGCATCTCAGCTGGCTTTACATGCAAAACTGGAACTACCCCAAGACAGCAAATTCACCTTGCACCAGGCATGCTAGGATGCAGTCAAGTCCAGATGTGGTAGTCCAGGTCACCTGGGATATTTTAACAATTCAGAGGAGGGATGTAAGGAGTTGAACATGCTTAATTCTGAAAACAGTGGCGGTTTGTTGCCAGAGGACAGCTTTTAATTTGGGAACTGCTTTTTCTTCCTGTTGCTAAGACACAATCATCCGTGCTGTGCTGATCTTTGCTGAGGGCATATTTGAAGGAGAGAGCCATGTGGTCCACCCCAGTCTCCAGAACCTCTCAGGCTGTGTTCGTGTTCCCCTTACTCCACCCAAAGATGTCCCTGTGGATTTGCACATCAAAGCCTTTGTGGGTTACCGAAACAGGTGAGTTTTGTGATCTCTGCTGGTCTCCAGAACTGTGGGACCAGGAAACAGCAATAATGTGGTTTCATGCTTGTCCCATGGGAAGTCCACCATTAATTCCTGGGTGCCTCATTTCTCTGTCTTACTGAAAGGAGAGCTGGGAGGCTTTCTTAAAAACATTGGTGCACTCGTGGCACTGAGTTTTTTCTAGACAAAATCAAAATAATCTGGAATCACTGTGATCTGTTGTGTTCTGGTTCTGCCTTTAGGTAAGGAATGCACATTTGTCCAGGAGATGTCTTATTATGGGTGTGTGGAGGGAATCAAGAGATGAAGAAACTCTGTCCTGTCCCCAAGGGGCTGGGCCCTGGATGGTGCCTGCTGTGGATGGAGTACTTGAGCAAGCCTGGAGACACAGCTTTGTCTCTCAAGCTGTAAAGTAACCCTGAACCCATTTGGCTTCAGGGCAAATAGAAAGTAGCACATGCTTGATTTCAAGACAACATTTTTCCAGTCTCCCATAGAAATACCTCTCCATAGAAAACAAAATGTCTCTTCATATACCCTTTAAAAAAGGTTTCTTCCTGCTCACATCTGTCAGAGCTGTTGGTGCCTGAGGAGGCGGCATTCTTTCCCTGAACAGGGAGGCATATTTTGAGAGCTAGCCACCCACTGCAGAAAGACTGTATGGGACTGAATTCCCTCTCTGTTTTTTCTATTTGCCTTTATTTTTACTTTTAATAAGACTTCACTGAACTTGTAAAGAAAATGCCCAGTCATATAGTAAAATTGTAAATGTATTAGCCTAGAGAGTGTACTTCAGTGGAAGGATTATTGAAAATGACAGCAGTGGGGAGGAATCATACAACCTTGTGATAAGCCTGGAATTTCCAAGTTTGTGTTTCCTCTGGGGAAGCAGTAAGCAGCTGATTATGTAACTGGAAACTGTGGGTGTCAGTTCCCTGCTGAAAAAGAGAAACCATTGCAGTAGGTGAATCCCTGCTATGTTACTAACTCTCTGTTTTTCCATTGGGTTGCTTCCAGCACACAGTTCCATGTATTTGAGCTGACAAGACAGCTTCCCCGCTTTTCCATGTATGCCCTGAGCAGCCCAGACTCGGCCACAGAGCCTTTGAGCTTTGTTAACTGTACCATGAATGAGAGGCCACAAAGGGTGAGTTTCTGCTCTTCTTACTGGTTTCAAGTTTTGTATAGGTGGAGGGTTTGCAATCAGCGTGAGATTTCCAATAGCAAAGGAAAAATTATTCAGTAAACTTCACTACTGGCCTTTGGAGTCTGTATTTGAAGTCAACCCTGCTTTTTTCTGTCTTTAAAAGATGACTCAGTTGAGGCATTCCAAGGATCAGGAATTCCTGTAGGAACTAAAGGCCTGAGATCAGAAGGTGTTTTAGATATTATCTTGTTCACTGGGTGCCTGCTGATAGCAGGAGACCTGTAGTGAGTATTGAATTTTGTAAATGAGCAGAGAACAGGAAAGAGGCAGCACAGTGCTCAGGTAGTGACTCAGTTTTGTCTCAGTTTTGTAGCAGTTTCTGATTGATGGATTTGATTATTTTAGGAATATTCAGCTTTGGTGCAAGGATTAAACTGTCCTCATTCTAACAAGTTCATGACATGGGATTATGGGATGAAATTTAGTAAATGAAATTTCTGGAGTACCCTGAACAGAATGATCTGGTGCACATCATGTGCAGGGACATTGTGTGGTTCCTGAGGCTTTCAAAACAAGGGATGGCTGATGTTCTTAATTTTATTTTTGAAAGATCATTATGTGGCTGAATCAGAGCTTCTTGCTACCAGAGGATGCAGAGTTTCAGAGCACTCCTTTCCAGGTTTGCTTCACTTCCCTTCGTAATGCAGGTCAGCTCTGCATCAAAATCAAGCCTGGTGGAGAGGTGAGTACCTCCCTGGACAAGGGGAACAGCCCTTTAATGATACTCCAGGAAAACCAGTATACCCATACTGCCAGTAGGAAGCAGTAAAAGTGAAGGATGACTAAACAGGCAGAGAAAGTACTAATGCTTTTGGAAACTTCTGTTTACTGTCGGTGGGTAAAATTCCAGGGCCTGTTAGTGAAGTAAACTGCTTAGCTTGTGGCTCTGTAGAGAAATTATTTCCCCACAGAGTGGTTTCAGGGAGCCTTAACGTGAGGCACAAAGCTGCCTGTAACTTCTGCACTGTCCTATGTGCACAGATACCTCTCTATCCCAAACCTGAATAAAAACCCCTTTGAAATCAGTGTCTTCTTGTCTACTGAAAGCTATAGAGCGTGTCCATGCCCTCTTGATAAAAGGACCTGCTTTGAGCCTGGGTTTTCTTTCCTTTCTGACAGATTTCCATCAACACAGATGATATTGATCTAGCTGGTGACATTATTCAGTCAATGGCTTCTTTCCTGGCCATTGAAGATTTGCAGGTGGAAGCAGATTTTCCTGCGTACTTCGAGGAGCTGCGGAAAGTATTGGTGAAGGTGAGGAGGCTTCAGGCATTTTGAAGTAGACAGATAAGCAGTCACTGGGTTTTTTTTAATGGGAGGATCTCTAAACTGTGTTATCTTTGTTGTGGAAATCAGCCCACAGTGGCTTGCTGTATATTCTGTGGGACACTCTCAGCTGTCTGTTTTTGTTCTGTAGAACAGGCCCTTGGTCCTATCAGTTGGTTGTTCAGGATAAAGTAAACATGTTGTCTGGAAGACTGAGCTCTGGGTTTGGGCCATCATGCTCACCCCTTCTGGGAGCCAAATTACTTCTCCTGCAGTGAGGAATGAAGGGAAGGAGAACAGTGTCAGGGATGCTGGTTGGTTAGGCTGGGATCTGGGCTGAGGTTTAGCCTGAATCCTTGTGTGCCCAGGTGCCAAGGACCCTTGTTCATGACTTGTTTGCCTTGGACAGGTGGATGAGCACCATGCAGTGAATCAGAGGCTCACTGCTGACATGGCTGAGCACTCCAACCTCATCCGCAGCATGCTGGTTCAGGCAGAAGATGCCCGGCTCCTGGGAGACTTGTGAGCAATTCTTCCTGGTTTGTGTGTTTGTGGTTTAGAATGGCCAGTCTGCTTTTCAGGCAGAAAAGAGCACAGGAAAACATTGGTGTGATACAAGAGTTGCCTAGTTACGATTTTTGATGTAGGATAGTACCTTTGATGGTCTCACCATGAGCTCTCCTTGAACCTTGTCAGATTCTTTAGGTAGGAAACCAGTCAGGGGAAGGCAAGGGGGCAAGGGTAGGGGCTTAGTGTGTAGCAGGTCAGGTGAATCTACTTCAAGATGGTGAGATATGTTAGATATGTTAGAGATATGTTAGCTTTTCCTGCCTTCTTTCCTTAATATGTCTGTGGTGTGTGTACTTTTGAGAACACCAAGAAAGACATTTTAGGTGTCAGGTTTTCTCTCTGATTTGGTGTTCTCTGCTAATGATAAACTTCAATCTGAAGAGTAGCAGTAAAGAGGCCCAAGCAATTGCAGGGCAGTGGTACTTCCACTGGGGAAAGTGGTGTCTCCACTTTGTCTTGCTGGATGAAGTAACTGCAAAAATAGACTTCAGGTTTTTTAGTAAAATAATGAGTATAGCCAATGTGTCTAGACAAGTCTGTTGGAAGACATACAGGTGGCTGTGGTGGCCAACACAACCACGTATTGCTACACCTTTATATTGACAAACCAGGAATGACTTTCTTGTCCTCTGAGATGTAAATAACTGGATTCATTGTTCCCAGGAAAAACATGAAGACACGGTACAGCGAGCTGTATGACCTGAACAGAGATTTAATAAATCAATACAAAATTCGTTGCAACAATCACACGGAGCTGTTGAATAATCTGAAAGCTGTGAATCAGGCAATCCAAAGGGCTGGGCGGTTACGTGGTAAGTCTGTGTTTTTGAAAGCTAAGGGGAGTCTCAGGCCCCCAGTGAGACACATAAGATGTGTCCCAGAGGTCACCTGGGTTAGTTAAGTGACTTCAGGCTTCTTGGCCTGAAACTCAGTTAGAAGAAGTAATCTTTCATTCCTTAGTCATAGTGAATTACGTGTGACAGTCACCTGTGAGTATCCAGTATAATCTGGGATCACAGTTCTAGAAAGAACAATTTGAAATAGTTTCTGGATTTCTGAATGAGGCAGAAATTGATAGTTTTGTTGAACATGCTACTTTTAAAATGTTTTTGGAATTACTTCAGTTCTAAGTTTATAATTCTGCTTAAAAAAAAAAAGGCAACTAGTAACTTAAGCAGGACTGTTTTATCTGCATTATTAGTCCTGTAGGTCTTCAGGGAGGGAAGTATGTTTATAGCATTTTTTGTATGTTTATAGCATTCCCCTTCCAACAAGCTCTCGTGAAACAGACCTACAGGGGATTCTTCTTTAAAGAAAGGATTTTATTTATGTACTAGAAAAAAGATGGTGTTTCATCATGTTTAAAAAGTATTTGAAAGAAACCCCTAAATTTTCAGACTGGATCACATAAGTATTTTTACTATTTTTTTTACTCTGTAACTGTTTTTTTCCCTTTTCTTTCCCTTTTTTTCCTCTTTGCAGTTGGCAAACCTAAAACACAAGTGATCAGTGCTTGTCGGGATGCAATACGAAGCAACAACTTCAACACCCTGTTCAGGATAATGCGTGTGGGAACAGCTTCTTCTTAGGGAGAGGAGCAGCAGCTGTGCAGAGGCAGTGGTTCCATGCACCGGGCAGATTATGGATGACAAGCAGTTAATTCAGAACCCTACTCCACTCCAGGGTGAAGTAATTACAATGGTAGTGCTGTAGTTAAGTTGTCAGAGAAATATTACACAGACCAAAGCTCCATGAAGAGAGCATCAGAGAGTTTAAGTGCAGATGTGGTATTTATGCAATACAGAGGTTCAAACAGTTATTTTTTATTACAGTAACTTATTTATGTATTTAAATATATTTTGTAGTTAAGGCATTGGTCTTTTCCATTAAAACATAGACTGGCTTAACTGATTTTGTTCTGAATTAATTGGGGAGATGTACTGCTAAGTTTACTTGTTGAAAAAACCCAGCCCAAACAACTTCCCTGGTTTCTGCTGCATAGTTCCTTTGCACTTGAAATTCCTGTGCTATAGAGTCCTGGGTTTCACTGCAGGGATGTGTGGCTCTCTAGGTAAATTGAAGAGCAGTGTATGGAAACCACCAAAGGATAACATCTTGCTGACTCTTTAGCCAAAAGATGTTTGACAGGTATCCAGTTCCATGATCTGTACAGGTAGGAAGTGGTCTGTTTCATATACAGCACTCTCCCCACACCTGGATTGCAGAAAGTTTTGCTTCTAGCTACTGGTTCTGTGCTACTGCTGGAAAAACTCCAGATACTGAAGTGGGCAAGGGTGCATTTCAAGAACAACACAAACAATCTACACACACAAGCTTGGTGCATAATCATGAAGAGCTGGTAGTATTTAATGGGATCAAAAGAAGAAGGTATTGGAAAATGACTTGGCTCCTGGCACAAACCTGTTTGTGTGATCTCTTAGAATTGGATTAAAATATTACAGTAAGGCTCTATCTCAGATCTAAAGGTATTTTAGAACCTTTGCCAAAGCAAATTTATTTTGGAAGCTAAAAATAACCTGCACAGGATGGAGGTTGGGCACCAGTGCTCCTGCATGAGCATCACCCTTGCCACCATATGATGGTGTTTGTGATGTGGGCAGGGAGGAGCTGGCCCATCTCAAAGTTCTTGGGTGGCTTCTTGGGGCTGTCAGAAGGACTCATGTCCTCTAACTGGTCTCTCTTGTGAGCCACTACTGAATTAAAACCAGAAACCCACCCTTTGTTACAGAGCCACTGGTGAGCATGGTGTGACCACCTGAACAAGGAATGTCACTCTTGCAATGTGTTTTATTTCCAAAACTGCCCCTTGCCACTGCCTTGGCCCCTTCCATATGGAGAACTATGCTGCTGAAAGCACAGACCTGTGTCAGTTAGAATCTGCAGCAGGAGCTCATTTGAATCCTTTTAAGAGACTGGTTGTTAGTCAAATCTAGCTGCTTGGTAGAAGGGTGGTGAGCCACCCATGTTGTTCTAAGCAAGTGAGCTCAGAGACGTGATTATGGAACAGTCTTCTGGCATAAGTGCTGGGCTTTCTGCCACTTGCTGTACCTGTTCCCACTGTTTCAAGCTCTTGTTCTTCATGTTCAAAATCCTAATGCTTGCTTGCTTACATTTATGTACTCCATTTCATGATATGAGAGCAAGAGAGCAGCTCTGATCAGACAGCAGCTTTCCCATCAGTCTGATTTTCAGGACTATGCACCAGGTACTGCCAATCCCAGCCCTGCTCTGCTCCTGGCAGTGAGGTCAGTCCTTCACTTGCTGTCCAGACTTTTGGTAAGGCTGATTTCCCCTAAATTTTTGACAAGTGTTTAATTTATTTTCCTAAAACCAACTTTTACCTTTGCCAAATGAAAAATGCACATACTTTGCAAGCAGCTGCGTCTAATTGTGAATACAAATTGGTATCCAGCAAGATCAGCTATGGAGAAAACTCCCATTACTGGTGCTGTATAAATGAGGCCCCTCTTCCTTTAGTAGCTCATGTCATTTGAAATTTTAGTGAGTGAAGTCTTTCCTCTGTACCTGCAGCACCAGTCACGCCCGGGGCTGCCTGTAGATTTAGGACCTAACAAGAAGGGTGGGAGAGCAGAGACGTTCATTTTTAAACCTTTGAAAGCTAACTGCAAATTTGGCCTCTTAAATAACTTAATCTGAGTCACCAGAGGAAGAAGAGTGGTTCCTTGTGTGATCAGGTAGATAGGGACTTGCATAAGCAGAGGCTGGTATGCCCTCTAGTGTAATACTTAATATTAAAAAGCAGCAAGCTCTAAAGAGCCTGACTTCTTTCCAGTCTCCTGGAAGGATGTTCCAAGATCTACCAAGTACATTCTTAAGCTCACAATGCAGTCAAAGAAGTAATTTTGTTTTGTTAATGAATTTACTCCCAACTTTGCCCAGCAGACTATGCTCTGAATAGCTGTGGTGTCTGTCACTTTTGTTCCAAACTACCTAAATAATTTTGGTTTTTTTAAATTTGAAACCTCCATTACTTGTCTTGTTCTAGGGGAGAGCTCAGAGTAAGAACTGTTTTCTTCCCAGGAAGAGCTACTGCCCCAGTAGGCAGAAAAGTACCTCAGAAGCCATGATTCAGAGAGTTCTGTCCTCATTTCAGGGTTTGTTTCTAGCTTCATCTCCTTGTCTTTGTAAGTGGCAAAGGAAGATTAAAACTGAGGAAGAAAGTTTTGGCACTGCTGGCTTTGGGAAATGAGTCGGAATATGAACAAGAATTGCAACAGCACCTTGGGGCAGCCACCTCCCAGCCATCCTTCCTGCCCAACACAGCATGAGGGAGTAGCTAGAAATTAGCAACTGTTCATCCTCTGGCATGGAACTGACCCTGGAACTAGAGTCATGCACAGTGCTAACAGCAGTGTTGGCCCCTTGCTCTGGCACCTGTGGGGCTGAGATACTTTGGAAGCAATGGCAGGAGCTCCTGCCAACTGCCTCAGGGATTCCTTTTTAGAACTTTGTGTATTGGGGTCGAAGCTGAAGGTTGTTGCTCCTGTATCTTCATGCAGACATGCCCACAGGACATCCCACCCGCTTGGGAAGGGTGCAGAGTGCTCTTGTCAACAGTGAGCCTTGCTTTGAGTTTACTGCTCCTGTGTTGTCAGCTGTGGTCTTACAGCACTGTGGTGGCCTCCAACAACAGGCCTGGAATGGGAGAAGCAGCAGACTTTAATCCAAAGCTACCCTCTCCCCACCCAGGAGAGCAATGAAACATGCACACTCCCCAGCTCACTGTAAACCTGCACTGTCTGGCTTGCATGAGCTAAAAGAACACCTGTCTCTCAGTGCCAAAAAGTTTCAGGCAAGCAGGTGCAGGCCAGGGCTGAGCCTCCAGCAGGGTGTTGTGCACTCCGGCTGTTTTCTGAAGCTTTGGTACAGCTCTGCTGCACTTCTTGGTGGGCTGGACACCTCAGAGGTGAAGTCCTTGCACTAAATGGGGGGCAGGTGCACAGTATTCAAAACATGCAGGAGAGTGCTGCAGCAAAGCCACACTCACTGCCTTTCTTGCAGTATTTAGCACAGGATGTGGCTGGCTGCTGCCTCAAACATCTGAGCTGATCTCCAGTGACAGAAGCCATGTTAAAACCCAGGAGATCTCAGGCCATAACTAAAACGACACAAGGCCATGTTGTTGGGTGACCTCCCTCCTACCTGTGGACACCAAGCCAGTAGAAGTTGTCTCATTCTTGCTTCCAGTCCCTCGCCCCTGTTCTGAGGCTACAGCTCAGAGCTGTCTGCACACCCACCCACCGTGTGTGCAGGAGCAGGTTTCTTCTTGGCTGTTCAGCTTGTAAATCCTTTGGAAAAAGGGCTGCATCTAGGTCTGTCTGCACAGCACTTAGCATAATAAAGTCCTGCTCCTTGTTACGGTGCCAAGTCCTTCCCAATGCCTTTGCAGCCTCACTGTCTTCCTTCCCAACTCCACAGAGTTGTGCAGCTGGAAAAACCTCATAGTTCCCAGGGCGGCTTCTTTATTTTTGTCTTAGGAACACAGTTAAGCCCCAGAAAATGTCCTGGGCATTTTGTAACAGAACTTGCCTGACCAGTGTATGAAGCATTTAACTGACCCATTTCCTTTTTTTTTTTTTTTTAATAAAATTGGTCAGCACCTTGGGCAATGTACAGTAATTCTCACCCTGATGGGTCAGAGATGCCACTGTGCTGCTCCCATGAGAACAGCTGGAAAGCTGACAGTTGTGTGACAGCCTCATCCCCAGAGCATTAAAAGCAGTTGAGAGTGTGTTACAATTTCCATTTTTGCAGTAAAAAAAACCACCTGCCCCCACATTATGCAGTGTGATGGAGTCGCATGAGCGAAGTTTGTCTGAGCTGAACTTCTGGGTAGGAACCTGCCCACCACCACCACTGTTCTCTGTGACAGTGGTTACAATGCACCATCACTCATAATAAACAAAGGAAAAATCCCAAAATCCTCTTCTGGTTGGATGCTTGTTCAGGCGTGCCAAGCTTCGATGGTTGATGTATTTCACAAACTTCATCGTTTCTTTGTCTCTATAAACTAAGGCCAAGCAGTTGTCCTCTGGATTCACTGTCAACAGCTAAAGGACACAAAGACAAAGGAAGGAAATCAGTTTCACAAAACTAATTTTGATAAAATTCTTAAAAAAACAAAACAGTTTCAAAAGTTAGTTAGAACAAAGTTCTGGTGTTAGAAAATGAACTGTGACACTATTTTCATTTTAATACCCTTTACCTGAAGCATTGTTTAAGGGCTTCTTACTAGTATGACTGCTCAGCACTGTCTCTAGTACTGATGGTGAATGTGACCCCAGTGAACAGCATTTCCCTGAAAGGGTTATTCCTGCTACAGCCTTGTGGCCCTTCAGCCTTCCCAAAGAGCCCTGGATGTAGGTGCTATGAGGCACTCCCAGAGCCCAGGTCTCTTGCTTCAGCTGAACAGCAGCCTCTTGAAGCTGAGGCCAGAGCTTCACACAGGAGCAGTGACTGGGGCAAGGAGGCTACAGTGTGCTGCTGAGCACCCTCAGCATTTTGCTGGCCTTATGACAAAATGTAATTATGTCTCTCCACCCTAAACAGTTTTATCTGATTTGTAGCTAACAACTGAGGTTCTTACCTCTTCATCTTCACCTTTAGCAATGTAGGAAGTAAAGCCACCATATTCAGGATCCCAGTCTTAAAATAGAAAAGAAAAATTCTTAGAAATCTCAGAGTTGTGCAGCTCCATGCAGCCTTCCAGGAGATGCCATTTTTTCACCACAGTTACTGGATATAGGGTAAGTATTTATCATTCTATTTGTTTTCTTCAGTTAAGAAACAACTTGAAGCAAATGTACTGGATTTGTTTTTTATGGTAGATGGACTATTTAAAGTTGTTTGGTGCACTGCTCCTCATCTGTAGAACACTTCTGCCCTAGCAGATACGCCAAGAATTTCGGTATAATCACATGTGCCAGATGGTTTCAGCTGCACATTCTGGCCTCATCTGGTCTAAAATGCTTGTGTTTAGATTTTTTTTTTTACCACTATCTAACTAGCAAATACCTAGACATGACTAAAGGAACTTTCGAAAACCCTGGGCTTTGTGAATTGGAGGTGCAGTGATAATTCTGATGAGGACAGGGGTGAAATACTCGTGGTGGGCAATGTGGGCACCTGATCCTCCAGCGTGCCCAGAGCCACTGTGAGCCATTGCTTAGGAGAGGAACGGTCTGGGAGACTCAGCCTTTCCCTCTGTCCAAGCGCCACCTCCTGGTGAAGTGGGAAAGGCCAGAGATGATTCCAAGGCCACAATCCCAAACTTTTGCACGAGGACTACTGAAACCAGGGTTTATGCGAAGTGAGGACTTCGACAAAGTCTACAGATACTTTCTATGTAGAAAAAAGCAGGGAAATTTTGGCTGTTTTCGCACTGCTGAGAATTCAGAAGTCATTCCTTTATGCAAACCTCGTAAAAGGAGAGTCTGACATCTCTATCTCATCTACTTACCTTCACAGCCACAGAAGAAGAGCAGGTCAAGAGCAAATTCTGTGGCTTGAGAGTCATGGACAAGAGTGTAGTGCCCGTGGGTCCAGCGTCGCAGCTCCCCTGCACACACAGGGGTGCCTGACCCTAGGAAAGGCACAAACACCAGTGAGAGCCATGAAGCCACATCAGCTCAAAACATGTGAGGAGTTCAGTGATCTCACACCACTGTAAAATTGTCTGCTGGCCCCAGTACAAAAAGGGTAAAACCACAGATCACATGTCAATATCTTTCCTACAGGTGACTCTAGGTTAAGTACTTCAAACAGTGTGTAGGAGTGGGACCAAGATTTGCTCCAGCCTTCCTGCCCGGTAAGTGTTCTGGTGGGATTTTTTCAGTAGGACTTGTCTTTTTATTACCTTTTATTCCAGTGTCCACTAACTTGCCTGACTTAGTGCAGGATGAGCACTTTCAAAAATTCTACCCTTAAACTTCAGAGTTGCTGTTTCAAGTAAACATTACCAATCAAAATCCAAAATTAATCTAATCTTTGACAGTTGTCACTGCTGACAACTAAGTGGTTGTTTAGGCTGGCAAGTGTTTTCTGAAAGGCTGAATCCTAGTTTTAGATATCAATTTTCTAATTCTAAAATTATTTTACTTCTAATTCTGATCTGCTCACCTTTCTCTTTTGGATTTATTATCTCATACAAGAATATGCTTTATATGAAGTGGGGGTATGTGGATTTAGAAACCAAGTAACTATTGACAAAAGATTAACAGCCCCGCCAAAAGTCCCACCCTTAAAACTTAGGTCTGTTCAAAATGGTATCTTCAAGTTAGTCATTGATTTACTCCAAATTCTTTTGCAATGGTGACTGATTTCAGATAATCAATCTAACATACTCCAAGTCACATGTTTAAGCTGGTGCCTTGTGCTGGTTACAGTACAAGGTGAAACACCAGTTCCATGAAAATCACTGTGAATTTTGTTTGAATCCTTTCACACTGCTGCTGCTCTACTCACCGCTCTGCGTCTCACCGTCCTGTGCTTCAGGGGTGTTCTCAGCCTGGTGTGGCTGATGGAGATCGCCATTAGCTGGTTGTTCAGTCTCTTCCTGCTCAGGTTTGGGACTACTGTGCCCAGTGGTGTCTGCTGCTTGTCCCTCCCCAGCATCTTCATCCTCATCAGAGGGAGCAAGGAAGTGCAGTTTTAGGCCAGTGAAGTTGGAAAGCAGTAAAAATAAGGCCTCAGAGCGCAGCAGCTGCAGGAATTTCTTCAAGCTGTCAGGGAGGCTGTCTTCCTCTGCTGCCTCATAGAGTCTGAAAGACAACAGATGTATGTCCTTGAGGGAGAGCCAACAAGGACCATGTCCAGAGGGACAACATTGACCAGTGCAGCCTCATGGCAGCTCCTGCTCAGCCTGATCACCAGGTGCAGTGCGCTGTCATTCCCACCTTTTATTGGCTGGCCCACGACTACTCCACTGGATCTCTTTGCTCTCCAGTGCTTCACACAGTAGTTGGTATTTCTCTTTCTAGGAGAAAGAGATGCAGAAATGTTAATATTTAGCTCTCAGGAAAAGAAGGTTGAAGGCAAATGTTTTATTTTTGCTGAGTCCCCATGCAGCAGTGTACAGGCAGTCAGAGGGGATCATTCCTCAGAATCAGAGTGGTTTGAGGTTGGGAAGAGCCTCTGGAGGTCACCTGGTCCATTCCCCTTTAGGTGTGAAACTCAGGTGTTTTGTTTTAACAGATGTGCAAGCAAGCCCTTTCCCAGCCTTTGTGCCACGTGGTATCTGCCAGCCCTCTGACAAGTTCAGGCAGATCACTTCAAATTGAACCTGGGCTCACCTTAAGAAAGTCTTTCAGGAGAATTTCTGATCGCTCTTCAAATTCCTCCTGGATTTGAGCTTGGGAGTCCACATCCAAATAAACTGGATTGATCCACTCATACAATATTTCATGCTGGAAGGAAAATGGATTAGAAGATTGAATTTTCAAAAGTGAAGAAGGTTCCCCAATTGCCCTTATCAAGCTGGCCACAGGGCTAGATTCCTACACACAAACATAGTCCATTGCACCACAGGTATTCACCACATTTTCTGAACTACTGTAGGTATGCAAAACATACAAAGATGCATAAGAAAGAAACTGGATACAAATATGGACAGGAAACAAAAAGGACAATGGGATAAAGATTAAAGCATCCCCAGTGCATTGATGCATTCCCTAACAGGTATGACAGGAACAAGACAGAGACAGAAATGCAGATATAGGCTTGTTACTCACATCATAGGGGATGTGTGGGCTCCTGGCCAAGGGGGCTTCAATGTGCCGTGCAGGTCTGGCCACAGAGGGGCCGTGGAACCAACCACTCACTGACAGGCGGCACTTCTGCGACAGAACTTCTGACACCTGCAGAAAAGGCAGCAGCACAGCACTGCTTACAGCAACCAGCTCTAACAGGTACCCACTGCACACACTGAAATGTCACACAGGGCTAGACCAGGACACATTATCAGACAGAGGCCTATTGTCCTGAAGTCCATTGCAGGTTTCCAGAATTTCAGTCTTTTACTCCAAGTTCACAGAGAATCCATTCTCTCTCTTCTTCTGAGAGAGAGAATGGATTTTTGAGTTATGAATTTTTAAAACAAAACTAAATCACTACCTGAAAACAACCAGGGCAGTGACCAAGTAGATGCTGCTGCTAATCAACAACTGTAGGACATGAATGACACAAAAATAACCCCCTAAGTGGCCTAGGTCAGGACATGCCCAATCTATATCACTGATCATCTTCCTCTCTAGCTTTCTGTTCTCTGGCCCTCTTTGATACAGTCCCTGGTACTCTCAGGTATGCAAGAGTGTCAGATTTCAGTCAGGTGTTTGTGTCACACAGATCCCTGAATTACTCATCTTGTTCCCAGGCATTCTCCTGACAAGTGTCTCAGAGCACTCTTTAACTGTATCAGCATTTCTGCTGCAGGGCACTGCACCATGTCTGTGTCACTGAGGGGGTACAGCCAGATCTGCACAGTGTCCTTGCACTGTTGGCAAAGTGAGGGATGGCTTGAGGAGCTCTTCTGGTGCAAAGTCATGACCACTACATCAAAAATGTGAGCTGGTTTAAAAGAAGCCAACAAACAGGAACAAGTGAGAGCCAAATTCACAACAGTGGCTTGCCAGGATAGTAACACAAAATAGAAATGGAAATTTTTCTTTCCCAGGATCATGCAGCTAGATTGATGGTTTAAAGTTGGCTTTGTTGGTTCTTGTCCACCTTAAAGTCCTTGAAGCCCTCTCTTTAGCACACAGTGATTAACATGAGCATCCACTCTATCCACAATTCTTCTCCCTTCCCATCGGGATTTAATAACACACAGAATGAATAACCACAACAATGAGGAATAAAAAATTAACAATACACAGTTCCTTGCCTGGTGGAAAGAGACTGGAGACACTTCAAAGAAAACCAGTGTGTTCCATGAAGGCACTAATGACTTGGTGATTTGCTGTGGCTGAAAGTGTTCTGAGGAAGAAAACATACCCTGGTTAAGATATGAACTGGGACTTTTCTCTGACTTCATGACTCTGACTGGAGGGACACCTGGGTGTAAGGGATGGAGCTCAGAGCAAGGGCTTGGTGAGGAATCAATGAACCTCTGCATGGAGACAGGAAGAGAGTTGGGGCCGTTCAGCCTGGAGAAGAGAAGGTTCTGGGGCAACCTAAAGCCTCTTCCAGCACCAAAAGGAGCTACCAAGAGTGCTATAGAAGGACTTGGGACAGACTAGGGCATGGAATAACAGAACAAGGGAGAATGGCTTCAAACAAAGGGTGGGTTTAGGTTAGCTATTAGAAAGGAATTCTTTACTACGAGCAGTGAGGCACTGGCACAGGCTGCCCAGAGAAACTGTGGATCCCCATCCTAGAAATGCTCAATGGGGTTTGCAGCAACCTGGTCTCACTTACAGCAGGTGGGCTGGAACGAGAGGAGTTTTAAGTTCCCTTTCAACCCAAACCATTCTGTGGTTATACTGCTGGGAAGTTGTCATCAGTCTGGAGTTCCAAGAAAATTTTTCTGGCATCACTTCCATCTTGCCTCTACTCTTGACCCTTCCAAAAGTTTGACTGCTGTGGCCTGCTAGCACTGTCTGCAAAGCCTACTACAGCCCATCCCTAAGGGGCACATTTTACTCATACATCAGCTTCTCTGAATGAAGGAGAAACTCTGTATCTCCCTTCTACTGTCTGAGGTGAGTTGCTGCAAGGGGCACATAAGTTTCATCTTTTTCATCCACCTGAGCCTGAGCTTGGAGCTTTTACCGTCTGTGCTGTACAGATCCAACGTTCCCCCATCACTTTTCTCCCAGGGTGGGACGAGGTACAGGATGAAAGCGATTCTCCGACCTTCCAGTTCATCATCGTGGCACAGCAAGACATCTGCAATTACACACGTTTTGCTGCTGTAGCATCTTTCCCATATGCATGACTCAGTCCAACAACTGCTTCCCAGCTTTGTCCCCCCAAGGATATGACAAGAAAAAACACGTTCTTTCCAAGAACTGCATTTTCACTCATCAGCATCACCAGCCTGAGATCTGCAAGATTCACTTCTGTGGGACTGCACTGCAACCAACAGACTGGACACTCTGAAGGTACAGGCAATTATACACAAGCAACAGTTTTTTCATAATTTGTACTTCATTTTCAGACACTGTTTTGCTGATGACAGCCTCTGGGACCCTCTAGAACTGGAATAAAATTAGGTGTTCTACAAACATTTTGTTTCCTACACATGCACAGAAGCTTTAAAGAAAGGATGAGTTATAGACTGACCAGTATATTCATATTTAGCACAGGATATGTCAATAGTTGGCTCCAGCTCTATCTGGGTCACAGCAGAAAGCCACACTCGGAATTCTTCACACAGAGCATGCCTGAGAAGATAAGAACACAGTAACTGTCCTCCTGTGTTATAAAACGTATCATCATAGACTAAACTAATTTCTTGTCTCCCTGCTAACTATTTAAACCATTACAGGTACTGTTGCTGAGTGACTGTGTGTTCCTGAAGAACCACACAGGTGCTGGCCAGGAAAACAGCCCAGTGCTCTCAGCACTGCTGGCGATAACCAGCAGCAAGCATGCAACCAGTCGGAAGGTGCACCGGGAAGGGCTTCAGAGGTGACAGATGCAGGAGAGCTGAGTACGGATGAAAGCTGAACAGATTTCAGTGCCCATGACAAGCACACAGCAGATTCAGCGCTCCAGGGCCGGTTTTTGGCCTCAGTACGGGGCAGAAGGCGGCGATGCCGCGGGCCCACCCCGCAATCAGCTTCCCTGTGGAGCCACCACGGCTCTTCCCCACGGCCGAGCGGGCAAAGCCCGAGCTTTACCTCAGGGCGGCGATGTGGGGCTCCGCGCTTGCCCCCAGCTCCTCGGACTGCGGCGGCCCATGGAAGAGAAGAAGGGACGGGGGTTAGGGTGGCTCGGCTCGGCCCAGCTCGGCCCGGCCCGGCTCAACTCGGCCCTGGGCCCACCTGCCGCAGCGAGAGGAGGTCGTTGCGCCGCCCGCGGAAGCCGAGCCCCAGCAGCTCATCCCGCAGCGCCTCCGCGAAAGCTGGGCCCGCCAGAAAACCGGGAATGACACCGTGCCGGAACGGGGCCGGCTCCAGCACCACCGCTTCTGCAAGGGAAAGGCCGTCGGTGAGGGGCGGGGAGCCGGGTCACACCGTACCGTGCCGGAGCCGCTCCCCGCGGGCCCGGCCGGGCCGTACCGTGCCGGAGCCGCTCCCCGCGGGCCCGGCCGGGCCGTACCGTGCCGGAGCCGCTCCCCGCGGGCCCAGGCCGCCCCCGCGCGCTCCCGCAGCGCCGCGTCCCCGAGCGCCGCGCAGAGCTCTGCGTGCGCCTCGCGCCTCCCGCGCTTGGCCGCCGCCGGCGCTGCCGCTCCGTGACGCTTGGTGGCCATGGTACCGTCCGGCCGGACTACAACTCCCTGCGGTCCCCGCGCTTCGCCCGCCGTGGCCAATCGGATCGCGCGGCGGCGGGAAGGGAAGCCGCTGGCCAATGAGCGAGAGAGACGGGGGCGGAGCGCGGCGGGTCCCGGCAGGCGGCGCGCGGCGCTGAGGGCTGGGCGGGCGTTAATGGCGGACGCCGCTCCCGCCGCCCAGGACTGATTGACCGCTCCCGCCGCCTGTTCCCGCCGCTTCTCGCCATGTCCGTGGTGCCGCCCAACCGCTCGCAGACCGGCTGGCCCCGCGGGGTGAACCAGTTCGGGAACAAGTACATCCAGCAGACGAAGCCGCTCACGCTGGAAAGGACCATCAACCTGTGAGCGCCGCCTCGGGCCTGCCCGGCTCTGCCCCTCCCGTCCCGCCCCGCTGGCGAGCTCGTCCCCGCTCCCTCAGCGGGCTCGGCGGGCTTTCCCCTCAGTGCCCGTCCTGCCAGGTCCGGAGGGTTCCGGCCCTTCGGAGGGCTGGGGGCACAGCGGCGGCAGAGCCCGAGTGCCGCTGGGGACCCGCCCTGTTCACGGGGGCTGCTGAGCCGCGCTGAGGGTACTGAGGGCATGCTGGCCTTCGGGGGAGTGTGGAGTGTTTGGTGTAAAGGCTTTAGTGCTTAGAAACAGCGTCTGGCTCGGGAGGTGTGAACCCCAAGTAACACAGGAAAGGTTTAGGTGTGTGGAGCATCACAGAGGTTTTCGCGCTCTCATAGGCATCCAGAAAGGCGGCAGAGAAGGAGACAGGGTTTATTCTTGGCCTCGCTGGGATTTGGGCTGAGCTGGGCAGTCAGTAGGATGTGGCTGGATGTGCCTGGTGTTTGTAGATTGTCTGGTAAGGTGTTGAAGTTAAAATTCAGAGTGTTTGCTACCACAGAAAATCGTTATAGATACAAACTTCTTACTAATAACTAGTCGTGTATTTTTTATGAGAAATCATATATTTTTGCTTCTTCCAGTAAATTCTGGTGGATTTAGGATGTGTTCTTTGCTATGTGCATCTGTCAAGTTATAAAAATCATCAAGTGTTAGCTGCATTTAAAATATTAAATTTTAGCTATTAATCACTGACACTTTTGTGGGTTTTTTGATGTAGCTGAGTTTATTCAGAGAGTCGTGTGAAAATTCAAATATGAACTTCAGGAATTGGAATATTTCTCTTGGGTTTCTAAAGCAAAGACTTGTCATGAAGCTGTGTTAGCAGCAGCATTTTTTAAAAGTCGAGGCTGAGAGTTTTGATGTATAAACTAATGCACCTACATTAGTATAGTATGGGTTAGCATAATAGGTTATTATTAAAGCCATTTGTGTATCTAAAACTGGAAACAAATGGAAAAAGAAATGTAGATGGCTTTAAACTATAAGTGAAAGTGGGGGAGCTTGTTAGTAAATGAATCTGTGGTTTGGCTCACTTGTTTGCATGAGAAAGCGCTCTCACAATGGCAACTGGCTTGTTTTTTTAACCACTGTAAAACATGAGGAAAATTGGAGGAGGAGGGGGGCTGGAATTTGAGGAGGGAAGAGTGTATGCTACTAAAGTTTGACACGTTTGGGAAAAGAATCCATGCCAAGAAGCATCTCAAGGAAAACCTAAGATCAGTCATTCTGTTAATTCAGCTGCTGTGTGCCCTAAGTCAGTAAAACCATGGTAATAACTCATCACCGCTCTGCCCAGAACTATTTTCTTCTCCCTTTTGACTTAGCTGGCTGATTCTGTCTTTCCTCCAGGTCTCCTGCCATCAGACCTCTCTGTTACATAGATTTAATTGTACCCTAACACTCCCCTGTTGCCCTCTGTGCTGTCTTGGACTGACCCATTTCTTGCCTAACCTTTCCTTTCTTTTCTGTTTTCAGTTCCTCTTACCTGGAGAAATCGCTGAGTTTCTGCTGCACTGTCACAAGAGTGCAGGGCCCCAGCACCAGCCCAACAGAGATCTGCTCCCACTCTTACCCCAGGCTCCCAACCCTGTACTCAGAAACTCAGCATTTCTCCTCTTCTGTGATCCACATGTCTGATTTCCCACTTCAAAACAAAACCACTTCTAACAGTTTAGTTCTCAGGCTCTCATTACATCTGCGGGAAAAAAACCCTGCAGTCCTGTGCAGCTCCCTTCCTTCCTTCCCAGCAGAGTTTTTCCTCCAGTCTCTTTTCCAGCTCCTTTCAGAGCTTCATCTGCCTTTTCCCTGCAGCGTGGAGATCAAAGAGGGTGGCTGTTGAATGACAGTTGGTTCTGTGCTTCTTTTCTTTCTTTTGAGCCTGCACCAGGCTAGAGTGCAGCTCAACAGGACTGTCTGTGCTTGTGTGTTCCATAGTGCAGATCTCCCTGGGACAGGGGCCTCATAAGCCACCAACAAAGATTTTAGCCCCTACACTATGACTTACCCATCAAGCAATGAAGGGTCGGCCTCAGGCTAGATGCTGTGTCATGGTGATTTAAAGTTAGGTTATGCAGTAACATTTTTTCTCCCCCTTGCAGGTATCCTCTGACAAATTACACGTTTGGCACAAAGGAGCCTCTGTATGAGAAGGACAGTTCCGTGGCAGCTCGGTTTCAGCGCATGAGAGAAGAGTTTGACAAGATTGGCATGAGGCGAACAGTGGAAGGAGTTCTGATTGTGCATGAGCACAGGCTGCCCCACGTGCTGTTACTGCAGCTGGGTACAACTTTTTTCAAGCTGTAAGTGTCTGTTTCTTAAGTGTGACTTTAGTTTATTGTCACAGACCACTGAACATGTGGGACAGAAGTTAAACTGTGGCCAACTGCTCAGTGTTTTGAATGGGATTCATTGCTTGTAAAGACTTAGCCTGGAAAGTATTTTTTGAATGATGGAGTTTTAATCTAAAGTGTGTTTGACTGTGCTGGTGAGGGGGATGATTAAGTTTGGAACTGACTGGGAATCTTAGTTACAGTGCATCACTACAGTAAAATCTTGTTTAAAACTCAGTGTCAGCAGTTGGTGTGTTGTACCTGCATTGTGAAAGCTGTAATGCTTCAGTGGCTTACACTATGCCTATAAAAATGGGTAAGTGGAGGTGAAAAACTAACTCCCTGTAAATGCAGAATGATACCTGTTTACAAGCTAATGGCTGAGCTGGGATAGCGAGAAAGGTAGGCATCTAAATTTGAGAAAATTGCTTCAGTTCATCTCATAATTATCACAGCCAGAGTGAAGTTTTAGTGTTTGAACATGGTTGTAGTGATGGTGGTGATTTTATTTTTTAAATTAGATGGCCTTGACTTGTCTCATATTACCACGCTCATGTTCTTGTTCTTCTAACATTTTATATTGTTCTCAATTTTGTGTGTGTGTTAAGTATAATTTTACATCTAGATTAGTTTTTGCCATCTTGATTTGAAGGATTGTTGTGGACAAACTAGGCAAGACTGTAAATGATGTGCAAAATGCTGTAATGATGAAAATGAGTACAGTAAATTCACGAATACAAGCCGCACTGATTATAAGCCGCATCTCTGGGTGTTGGCAAATATTTTGGTTTTTGTCCATAGATAAGCCGCACCCGAATATAAGCCGCTTTGTCGTTCGCAGCGAGGACCCGCGTGCAATTAGTAACAGAGCCACGGCAGGGCGGGGTTTACTGGCTGAGCTAAGGCTGTGCAGGCTCGGCCCGCTAGGGGCCGCTGACGGGGCCAGGTGGCCCAGCCCGGTGCTGCCGCTCGGGGCCGGCCGCCGCTGCCTCTGGGCTCGGTCACCCCGGGTCGGCGCTGCCCCGCGGTGGCAGGCAGGGACGGAGCTTCCCCCGCTCCTACGGCAGCGGCGGCGGGCGGGGAGGGAGCTTTCCCGCGCCCGTGGCGCCGGCGGCGGGCAGGGACGGAGTTTCCCCGCTCCTGCCGCGGCGGCGGCGGGCGGGGACAAAGCACCCCGTCGGCTCCCCGAGCCACAGCAATGGCTGCGCGGGGCTCCCGTCGGCTCCCCGGGCCACAGCAATGGCGGCGCGCGCTTCCCCCCGCTCCCCGGGCCACGGCAATGGCGGCGCGGGCTTCCCCCCCTCCCCGGGCTGCGGCAATGGCGGCGCCGGGCCCCCTCCGTCTCTCCCCTGGGCTGTGGCAGAGGAGGAAAGAGAGCTCTCCCGCCTCTCTCCCCGCCCCCCGTGCTGCCTACAGGGAGCCAGGCTCCACCCGCAGTGCAACAGAGTAGCGATTTGTAACAATCGCAAAATGCCGACTTTGCAGCTGCTCGGCTCAGCACTCTGGCAGGCACTTCTGAGGTTGTATTAGCCGCTCCTGATTATTAGCCGCATTTCCGGTTTAGGAGCAAAATCTTAGTCAAATTGGTGCGGCTTGTATTCGTGAAATTACTGTAATCCTGTATCATTTTCCCACGAGTTTTATTTTCTACTTCCTGTGTGTTTCAGTGAGTGCTGGTTTTGTGATAAAAACAAATACAGGCAGTATTTACAGCTTCTGGTTATTATTGTTAAAACTTCACCCTAAAAGGGTCCCAGTTACTGTCACGTGTATTATTATGCTTTGTCCTGCTGAACTGGAGGTATTTTATGCAATGGTTATTTTTTAAGGGACATAAATAGCCATTTTAGTTTCAGTTTTGGTGAAAACTGCTGCTGTCTTCAAATTAAGCAAAGCTAGCTCTGGAGCTTTTGACTTAAGAGCCACAAGTGAATTTGTAACTCCTTATCTGGAAGCATACTAGAACTTGCCTATGAATTGCGTTGTAAATGCAATAGAATAACTTTAGCTTTCATCATTGATTGTTTTAACAGACCTGGTGGTGAACTGAATCCAGGAGAAGATGAGGTAGAAGGGCTCAAACGCTTAATGACAGAGGTCTGTTTTCTTTCTTTATGTTGCTATAGCAGAATTGCATTGTTGCATTATTTTAGAATTACCAGAATAAGCTAAAGCATTAGAGTAGTGTTCTTACCACTGTTGTTGTTTTGTTGCTTTTGTGATGTTCTCAGGTAGTTAACAAATAAAGCAGTCAAGTTTTCATTTGTCTGCATCATGAGTGTGGCTGACTCCTACCTGCTGCTCAAGTCCTGTGTTCATTTGCAGCTTTGCTTTCTGACTGGCTTCAGGCAAGTGAGTGTAGAGATGAGCAATAAAATTTGTTGTGGAGGACAATTAATGGGGACTTGTCTTTGAGATAGTCCTCCCAATGCACCATTTTCTCCAAGTAGCTAAATTAATTCTGCTAGATAATCTAACAATGTATTTAATCTTCCCATTGGTCTGATAGGACTCAGAACAACTGAGTACAGCATAGATTTTGAAAAGCTTTGTAGAGTGCCCTTGTCCTATCAGGTGAGGCTTTTACAAAAAAACTCACTTTATACAAAAATACTCTACAATTCTATTGGAAGCTGTCTCAGAGCAGTTATGAGCTACATCAGACACATATTACAGCAAGTTTTCGTGGTTCCAGTATGTGTTTACTAAAGCAATTTGCTTGAGGTAGTTTGAGGTCTGATTAGTACTGGGTTTTTGATAGATACTGGGTCGTCAGGATGGTGTTCAGCAAGACTGGGTGATTGATGACTGCATTGGCAATTGGTGGAGACCAAACTTTGAACCTCCACAGGTGAGTACTCCCATGGACTTCCATCTTCTTTGGTCAAATTCTGTTTGTACTTCTAAAAGGCTTCAACATTCCAGATGGGCTTCTTGAGTACCTCTCCATGAGCAATTAGTTCTTCTGGGTTTTGCCTATTTCATCTTTATGTGACTGAAGAGGAACTACAGTCTTATTTTTAATGGAAACTCCTGTCTCCCTTCTCACACCTGTCCTGATGGATGGGAAACCACTGGATGTAGTAGCTTCCAGTTCTATGCTGAGACAAATGCACCATTCCTTTTGTAGCCACAATGGAGACTCTTGCACTGCTGCTTATGGAACAGATGCCCTGTGAATAAATTAGTCTCACTACCCTATTTCTGAGTGCTTTAATATTGAAAATCCTTGCTTAGTTTGTTTTTATGCATTTCTATTTTATTGGGTTCTTTTTACTGCTCATGACATTGGTGCCACTTTAGAGCCTGTCAATAGCTGTGACAGCAACAGCATTCCTTTCTTAAGTACTTTCTTATGAAACTGGTTTTCTTTATTTGAAGGAACAATATATGACATTGAAAGCTTGTACAGGGCTTGATAATTTATAAAGTAGCACTTAAGATTACACAATATTTTTCAAAGCTCTGCACAACTGTTTTTTACCATTTTTCTTCTAGTATCCATATATCCCAGCTCATATTACAAAGCCAAAAGAACACAAAAAGCTTTTTTTGGTCCAGCTTCAAGAAAAAGGTAAGTGTTTGTTTGCATTAAATGGTTGTTTTTTAACAATGTTTAAATGCTTGCCTTTCACACAAGGAGAACCAAGCTGTGATTATATGCTTAGTTATTTGTGGTTGATCACTGACATAGTTAAATGCTGGTATTTGTTTTGAAGGCAGATTATCCTTTGAACATCAGTTCTTAGTAAATTTTCATTCGTGTATCGGTCTGTGTACAGCATGTGAATCCCACATTTAACTAGAAAAGGAATAAACCTGCTTGAGTGCTCCATGTAGTGAACTTGTTTTGAGGTCTATAGGAGACAATACCTTGGCTGAATGTGTGCTGTTTTTTCTGATTCGTCGACTTGTATTTGTTTTTAGCTTTGTTTGCAGTCCCCAAAAATTACAAGCTGGTTGCTGCACCATTGTTTGAGCTCTATGACAATGCACCAGGATATGGACCCATTATTTCCAGCCTTCCTCAACTTTTGAGCAGGTATGTTGTATTTGTATAGTGGTTCTTGGGAACACATTTGCCATGGGACACCAGAGCAAGGCAAGGTGCTGCAGAAACCATCTTGAAAAGGTGACATCTATCCCAAAGATTCTGCTTCAGATGAGCTGTGATGGACAATTTGGAAGCACTGATCACAACTGGCTAGCACCAAAGTCCTACCTTGCAGTTGTAGCTGAGGAAGACATGGAAGGCAGTGAGGATGAGGCTGTGCACAGACTGAGGAACAGCTTCTTGTAGCTGCTGGAGACAGCTGGAGAGTTAAAGCCAGGATGTGATTTTGAGGCATTGATTTAGGTGTGCATGTTACCACAGCTTTGTGCTGGGTTTTTTTTTCTAGTAGAGTTAATGAAGTGTGGCATCTTTATACACAAATGGCTATAGGGACAGCTGTATTTTTGCCTTTCTCTTGCAATGTATACATGCTTTGACTTTGTTACCTGGAAATGGCTTGTGGCTTGTCTCCAGAGCTCACTAGTCTCACTGGTTTCTTAAGAGAATGTTCAGGCATGCCAGGAGTCCCGCAGCCTGCCAGCTCTTTCTCAGGAAGTACTTCTGTCACCTACCTACTATGATGAAAAAAGTATGTTTAGCAGAATGTTAGCACTGGTGTTGCCCATAACATTCTTGTTTCTTGCTGAGTACTTCTTTTCTCTAGCCCAGCTTTTGGCTTCCCCTCCTCTAAAGACAGCAGGTAGTTCCTTTTGAGTACCAGCAAAACACTGTTGTGCAGGTTGGGCAGTGGTGCAACAGACACATCCAAAGGCTGGGCATCTGGAAGCTGAGATGGATGCTTGCTTCCAGTTATTTATGAAACTTAGTTGGGAAAAATTCTCTCCTCAGTATGTCTGCATGTTCCTCTCAGAACACATAAGGTTGGCCTGGCAGCAGAAATGCTGCAGAAGAGTTGCTGATGGAGGAATGTAACTCTCACTGTGATTTATGTATCTATGAACCTATTTTAGTAGATGAAATGTTAATAATTAGTTCTTCTGCAACCCTAAGAGAGTTACACAATGCTAGGGTAGGATTGGCTGTTAAAAATTATTCTCCCTGCTATACTGTAAATCTGTCTTATTAAAAGATGCACTTTTGTCCTGTCAGGTGGAGACTTATCCAGAGCAGAAACAAAACATTTGCTTATTCATTCAAAAATGCCCTTAAAAAAAAAAAAGGAAATTCCTCACTTGGTATAATCCTTTTAATTTTAGGTTCAACTTTATTTACAACTGAATTCCTATATACCTGAAGACTCCAGTAGAAGAAGCCGTCTCTGTGAGCACAGCTTTGAACTGTAGAGAAACGATTATGTGTAACACAAGGATTTTTTTAAGTCATTCTGTTCATGAAGGCCACTAACGAAGCATTCTATGGTATGAACAGAGAAGTGAATCTCAACTGTTTAGCTAGAGAGATGGCAATGGGCTACCAGTGTGTTTAAATCCCTTTTCATTGTAATACTCACCAATTTTTTGTTTTGTACAACATTAAACAATATGGTCAAGATTCTGTTTGTCTTGGGTTTGGTTTGGTTTTTGTTGTTGAGTTTTGGAGTTTCACTTTTTTTCCCTTCTGTTTATTAGTTGTTTTATTTTTTCTTATTGCCTCTTACTTTTAGGTGCATATTTTAAACTTTATTACTTTTCTTCAGGGATACAGATGATCTTGGAATGAGGAGGAGCTAAGCCATTCAAGGCTCTTTCAGATGCTGCAATCTCTATCCCTGATCCCTGAGCAGGGAATATCTCAAGGATCAGGGAGAAATTAAATAGCATAAGTGGGTTCAATAGCGTTTTGAATCTTAATTAACTTGGAGACCAGAACTGCTTTTTTGAGGGAGAATGAGTACTTAAAGGGAAGTGCAGCTTTTACCTTTTTTTACCAGAACTGATCTGTTTGTACAGGGCTTGGAGGAGATGCACCTTAAGACAGTAACAACCCCAAAAATGCTGTTGAACGGCTCTGAGATACAGTCAAAATAGGGAAAGTAAAGTTTATTTTGTATATTTTTCCTTAGCTATGGGACAGAATTATGATCATGCTTAGCCAATACCACATGCAAGTGGTTCCATGTTATGCTGTCCTGTGCCATCTCATCCTGCAAGGGATAGCCACACTTTTGCTTTTTCTCAACATTTCAGTCTCTTGTAGGCAGTAAATATCAATCTTTCTAAATCTGGTGTTTTTACATGCCTGCTAAACATAAAGTCCGGTTGGATGTGACACTTCCCAGTGCTTTTAGTCTCCCATAGTTTTACTTAATGAGTCTTTAAAAGATTTGTTTCCAAGTTCTGCCTCTGATCAGAAGATGCACTGTTGCTTGTGCACTGTCCTCTTTTATGAAGGCAGAATTCTCTGCTGCCAAGAGAACTGAATCTTGCCAAAGTGCTTGGCTCTGCTGCCATCTGCACTGGTAAGCAATGTACAGAACAATCCTGACAGCTTGGTGCTTTGGTCAAATTGAATCTGTGCAGTGTGGCAAATGTACTGCAAATGCTGGGAAAGGTAGTGCAAGGGCTGTTCACTTTGGTCCTATGGATAGAAGGGCCAGACAGATGGTGAGTAGAATGTATGGTTTCTTAGCTGCCAGCTGGGGGAAATGAAGCTAGCAGGGAAGTGGAAAACAGAACCCTTTCCTGCCTGTGGAAGTAAGGACGGGCAGGTGGAAATTTGGAAGTCTTGGAGCTGCAAGAACAAGGATCAGAGTGCAGCTTTTGAGCCCTGGCACTTCAGAGCACCTCTCACCTTGCCACACGGTAGTTTGTGAGACTAATTCTTGTTCCAGGCTCCTGTGGAAGAGCGCTCCAGCAGTCTGTACGCGCTCTCCTCTGCCACGCAGCCCGTAGGTCTGGGGACTCCCGCAGGCCGCTCTGCTCCCCCCGCGCGGCTCCGGCGGCGCGGCCGCTGTCCCGGGCGCGCGGGGTGCGGGGCAGGGCCGGGCCGGTGCAAGCGCCGCCCCGGCCGTGACTCAGCGCGCGGGGTGACGGGCGGACGCGGCGCCCGGAGCCGGGGCGGGGGGTTCGGGCCCGGTCTCTTTGCTTTCTCAAGCGCGGGCGGTTTCGCCCGGCCCCGGGGAGGGGCGGCGGGGCGGGCGTTTAGCCGGGGGAGTGCGGCGGGCCAGGCGGTGGCGAGGGCTCCGCGATGCCGCTGCTGTTCCTGGAGCGCTTCCCCTGGCCCAGCCTCCGCACCTACACGGCGCTCAGCGCCCTGGCGCTGCTGGGCGCCGGCCTCAGCGCCTACCGCGCTCTCAGCCAGGCGCCCGGCGGGGCGGCGGGCAGCGAGCCGGCCGAGCCTCAGCGCTGCGCCGGCCCACGGGCCCTGGACGTCGCCTACTACCTGCTCTCGGACAGCCTCTGCGTCTGGGTGAGCCCGGGGCGGCGGCGGGGCCTGCGGGCCCGCGGCCTGCGGGGCTGGCATCGGCGTCGGCCTCTGCCGGCACCTCCCCGCGGCCGGGGGGAGGCGGGCGGCTCCGGGGGCTGGGTCGTTATTGTTGTTTGAAAACTGCTCGCGGAATCGAGAGGGGATTCGGCTGGGTTTCCCCTGCCCGCGCCGCTTCCGCAGCCGCTTCCCTTCCTGCCTGGCCGGGGCGGTGGGGCAGAGGCAGAGCCGAGCGCCCCGAGAGTTCAGCCCGCGGCTTGTGCTGCTCTCCCCGGGCGGCCCCGCTTGTCCTGCCCGGGGGTTTGGGAGAAGCTGTTGGGAGCGTTTGCCGGCGCTTGCTGGGCTTCAGCTTCGCCTGCTGTGCTAGAAATCTGAATGAGGGGCTGTCAGGTATTCGAGCCCAAGCCTTGCCTGCCTTTATTTGTTTATTTTTTAAACAACACTGAAAATCTTGTAGGTAAAAGGAAACATCCTCACCATTTAAGCAAAACAAACAAACAAACAAAAATTTTCTTTATCTTTTTAAACCCAGATCTCGTAATGGTTTATGAATTTTGGCTTACTGATTTGTAGTTGAAATAAAGGCTCAAGATATTGGAAACCTTGCCGAGTTGTTGCTGTTGAACTTTTCATGTGTCTGTCACTCAAAGGTGGCAGTAGTTGGACATCTGCTTCACAACATACTTACTTGCTTGACTGTGTTGCTGATTTTTAATATACCAAACACATTCCTTGTATTGAAACCTGGTCTTGGGGCCTTAAGATCCCTGGAAAAGTTTATTGTATGTCCTTTGAAAATGACAGGGCAAGGCTTAATCATCCACCTTTTAGCCTTTTTAGCGTCCTGCTTAGGTCAAAAGTTAATTACAGGTGCCTTTGCCAAATGTGAGATAGCCGTTTTCCCAGGCCCATGTGTTCTGCTTCTTGCTACTTTGCTGTAAAGAAGTTTATCAAGAAAGCCTCAAGCAGTTGTTACTGAAGGGGTGTGTGCTATTCAGCATTTTTTGAGGCAACCTCTGAATCCTCTTACTGTAACAACAGATTCAAACTGGATTTTTCTCATCTGCCATATGTTGAACAAAATGAGCATCTTGGTGATCTCTAAGTTTTGTCCCCATGTTCTTTTATGAAATTTCTTAATCTGTATGAAGTAATTTATTGTGAAGAGGTAGAGCACTTTGTTGGCTTTATTGTTGTATCAAACTGACTGTGTTAGTATTTCTAGAAAAAGAGTAAAGCTAAGTGACTTATCAGCTACTTCATGTGTCTTGGAAAAGGCCAGGCTTTAAATTTCACCAAAAAAAGAGGCAACTGATACTGTTCTGTGAACAATGGCAGGTTTTGTTAGACTCATTCATTCCCCTTCTCTTCCTTCTTCTAAATAGGGCGAAAGTATTTGTTGCTGACTGCTTTATTTCTTTCCAGGTGCTGGTGAACACTGCGTGCTGTTTTCTGATGCTGGTTGCTAAGCTAATCCAGTGTATGGTGTTTGGTCCTCTTCGTGTCAGTGAGAGGCAGGTGAGACAGCAAACAAGGAAACAGTGAAACATGACAAATTCTTTGACTTTCTAAATGGAATTGCTGACGCTTCACAAGAAAAAGAAATTTTACCATATATGTCTTACCATTAGGTTAGCTAGTATATCCACAGCCACAAGATTCCATTTTATTTCTAAGGGAATTTTTGCTATTGTATTTTATAAGCCCAGAGTCAACTTGAAAATCCTGTTTCTTTAATGAACTCTGTCAGATTTCTTACAAGCCCACCTCACTTCAAAATACTCGTAATGTGTTTTTCTCTATCCTGCCTGCACCTGGCAGCATTTCTCCACTGAGTTTTGTAGTTGTCAGCACTGGCAGTCTTGAGTTCCCTGTTCTTTTGTACTTTGACTGCTGGAGAAGTGCTTTCCATCCTCATACACTGAGTGGATGGTTTATCAGCCTGCAGGTTTAAGAGGGAGTAGACAAGAAAATCCCCAGAGAAAGGAGGTGAGTGGGGCTGAAAACTGAGGCTGTTTAGTCCTGCTCTTGGCTATGTGAGAATGTTTGTAAAAATTAGCAAGGGAACCATGAAAGCCCAGAGTTTTTAAAAACATCATCATGCAGAAGATGAAAGCAGCAGCAGGATCTTGAATGCTGCCTCTGTATTTATTTTTTAAATGTAAGACAAATGCCTAAGTTGCTCTTATAAATGCAGTAGCAGTGGTTTGGAGTGTGTTCGCTTATTAAAAAAAAATTCTTTAAAAAGAGTTCTTTAGCAAGAATCAGGCCATGATGATTTTTGACATGCAGAACTGAGGCACACAAAGCCTCATTAATAACTGTGGATCTCTCAAAGCTTATTGTATTTGTAATTCATACCTCGTAGAGGCTCTGAGTGGTGTGTTAAAACCAAGGCACTATCAAACTACAGTAGACCAGGTTTTCTTTCCAGTCCACGTTGACTATAAGGATGTGGAATTTTAACTGGTGATGGTTTTCAGGATGTTCTCTACCCTCTTAAAAACTCAAGTGGAAAGCAGTAGCAGTGTGGATCCATTTGTGTTTGGACAGTGGGAGTTTGCCTCAGTTGTCATGCAAATGAAAGCTGATTATTAATACTGGCAAGCCCAAAACAGCAGCATCATTAAGGAATTCAGGGCCTGTCTTAACTAAACTCCTGGTGACTTCATCGTGTACTTTAACAAAACATTTATTTTCATAAATTTTTTTTATCCCCTCCAAGCTGGCTTGCCGTCTGCTTGAGAACATCATATTATTTCTTTCATACTTCGTGTGTGTGGGAATGGTTTTATTTTCATTGCTCATCCACCTCATTCTCCACTGTAGGCATTGTGATTCTTAAGAGCACACTTTGTCATCTTTTCTTAATCATCTGCACTTTTTGGCAGGTTTTTGGAAGCAAGGTGCTCAGCAATTTGGGCATCTTGAATAACTTAACTGTGGCAGCTCTTCCAGCAGAGGGGACTGTGTGTTTGCAGCCTGGTAGCTGAGTTGCTTGGGAATGAAGACTCAAACCGAGATCAGATTTGCTTTGTGCTGAGCACTGTTTTAGGAATATAGCAGGAAACTGCATTCTGTGCTGTGTAGCACAGTTATGCTGCCATAGTTCAAGAAACTAGATACACAGTAAGGTCTGCTAGCATTTTTAATACATTTCTTACTTGAGTAAGGGTAACACTATTTAAGACGTGTATACAAAAGACTTTAGCTAATGTATTGTTGCATTTCTACTTCCATGGGGTTTTTTTCCTTTCCCTTTCTCTTTTCCCCTCCTTCTCTCTGATGTGTGGATTGTCAGTGCTTTCACTACAGTAACCAAGTCTCTTCCATTACAGCATCTCAAGGATAAATTCTGGAATTTCATTTTCTACAAGTTTATCTTCATTTTTGGTGTGCTGAATGTTCAGACAGTGGAAGAAGTAGTGATGTGGTGCCTCTGGTTCTCTGGACTTGTGTTTCTCCATCTGATGGTTCAGCTCTGCAAGGATCGCTTTGAATATGTAAGTTTTGATTAAGGGCTTCTTTTGGGACATGCAAATTCTGTGTCTGGCTCAGGCCCTGGCTCAGATAAGGCACAAATAGATAATTTAGACCTTTTCTGCACCCTGTGGTACTAAACACGTGCACTTCCCATTAGCTTCAAATACTTGCTTTAAAGTACAATGTCAGTCTTACTCCTTCAGTTTTCCCATGAGACAAATGGAGCTGAAGATACTTATTTTCTTTAATAAATTGCTCCTTATATGTGCCTTGTAATTACTATTACATAACTGCATGAGATAACTTCATAGCTCTCCTTAGTAAAGACATCTTAACAGCAGAGCATCCCTTAGATTGGCGTGCTTTAGGATTGGCCTATGGACCCTGTTTCTGCAGATTCTGTGCTCAGGTTTCACACTCACTTAGATACACTGAGTTCTGACTACCAGTGTCTTTACAATATAATGTGTAATTTTGTCTCTAAGCTACATTCCACTTTCTGTTAATACCAGGAATAAATTATGTAGAGATGCAGAAATTGAAGGCTAGGCAAGGAGGAAGAAACTGTAATTTAAACAGTAATTTTTGCCCTTTAAACTAGAATGGGCCTGCATTTTCCTAGGCTTTTCTCTC